>NC_080596.1:15902500-16202666 GCF_027887145.1 Ammospiza caudacuta | reverse complement strand
TTCTGGCTGCAACATCTTCCCAATTTCTTGAGTCTGTGCCTGAGCCTGGCTGTCAGGAGAGGGCTCTGAGCAAGTGCAACATAATTCAAACCCACATGTGTGCTGTGTGTCAGTTTTCTGAACAGCTGTTTTCTCCACTTTTAACTTTACTCCCTAATCATTCACAGACAGCCGTGTTCATACTTAGGGGTATTTTGGAATCTTTCTGTTAAAGCAAGCTGAGCTTTGAATCCTGTTGTGAGCATTTGCTAACTGGAAAATGAACTGACACAAAATTAACAGTTCTCCCTTCAGCTCAAAGCCAGCAGTTAAGCACAGGGTGAAGGAGTTCAAATGGGATTGCTGCAGCTACCACCACCACCAAAGCCAGCTGAGCAGGCAGCCTTACATAACCACAGTTAAGTTACTCCTTCTCTGCACTGTTGTTAGCAGTCATATACATATTTAATGGGTTTTCATTATATCCTATAAATGCTGGCACAAGAATCCTTTCCCCAGGGCATTCTCTAAATAAAGGAAAGGAGAAAATGACGAATGCATTTAGCACATGCACCCACAACTTCATGATAAAAGCCAGCATTTCCCCATACAACACCTGTTGTTGTAGCTGGGTTAATTACTTTTCATTGTAATCAACTGCCTGAAATATTTATCACGGGGCCTGTAATATCCCAAATCTGAAAGCGACACCCAGAAAAACAACACAACTTTGACTCTAATATTTCAGGTATGACATTCAGTGGGTTCAGCTTTTTTTTTTTTTTTTTTAACTTTGGATTCCTTGCAGAGTATAGTTTGTAATTATCACCTTCCATTAATTCAAAACTTTTTGTTTAGTAAGAGTGCATCTTCTCTGATGTGGCATCAAAATACTGCTCCTTACAGTAGTGTGTCTGCAGGATTATGGTTACTGAATGCAGACTAGCAAAATGCTCCCTTCTTTCTTAATTCCATCTTCAGTCCCCTCCCTGTTCACTGCCTTCTCCTAAATTAGGGGATCCATGCAGATCTATGCAGACCTGTGGTGTGGTGCTGATGAATAATGTAGAGTCTCTTTTGTCTGAGATATGAGACTTTTTTTTTTGTTTGAGAGGTGTGCAGAAAGGGAAGAGGTGTGACTGGAGGAGCCCTGTGGCTAGGCTCTTGGGGGAGATATGTGAAAACCTGTCCTGCAAAGCACCTGGCTCTATCTGATTCTGCTCCTGCTGTAGCTGATGGAACATGGTTTTTGTTGCCTTGCACAGAAGCAGAAATGGGTCTGGTAATGTCAAAGAGCAGCCAGTACCTTTCAACTTTTAGTACTTCATACAGCAAAAGCTAAACTAACATAACAATTGTTGTCCCTTAATCCAGTTTCTTAGCAGTTTCAGAAAGTTATCTCAAAGTGTGTATCGAGTCAAAACTTGACAGAATACCCAGCCATTGTACTCCAGAATTTGACCAAGGGCAGTGATGTCCTTGTGTTGACCAAGTTCTGCAGTGCAGGGAGGTGGATGGTAGTAGGTCAGCCTTCCCCTAAACCCAAATCCTTCATTCTTCAAAGAGCCCAAGGACATTCATTCTTTCTATATAAAGCTGACGAGTGTTGTCTTTGCCCTGTGCCTAGAGAATTCACATTGCCACAGAAATAACCAGTTACTTTTGCAAAGCTGGCAGAAGTGGCAGGAAAGCAAATCAGCAAGTCATGTTCTGCTGTCCAAAGCTTTCCCTTTCCCTGGCTTTGGAGCATGGACTGCAGTCAGAGCTAAGGGAGCATGTGTGAGAGACAATGCAAAAACAGAAGGGAAAGCTACACTGTGGCCCCTTGGGGGATAATCCACTTCCTAATCCCAGTGCACCTGAAGGAAATCCTCAGCACTTCAAAGGAAGCTGTGAGGTTAAATGGTCCTGGCACACGTAAATGATATTGATGTGAGTGCCTGATAGGGTGCTTTAATAACTGCTTTGTATCATTCAGCATGTGACACAGTGGGTCTTTTCCTCCATAGTGTCTTTTGAGAGTTATTCTCCTTGGAATCCTGTTGGCCAGGGCATGAGTTAAACTGAGTGGTGCTGAGAAACCTCCCATAGGCGCCAGCAGCACAGTGTTCTGCTCACCTCTGGTGTTTAGTGCTCTGCTCCAAAGCCCTTCCAGTGCACTAAAGGGCAGCAAGAGCCTTCTCTCTTCTGCTGCATTTGCCTGTGTCTGGTGTGTGGGAGAGGGCAGGATCCTTTGGCTGGGCAGGAGCAGCCAGGAGGTGGCTCAGTTTTGGGGAGCTGTGGTGTGAACAGGTTCTGCTGCACAGACCCCTGTCATTCTGCACTTCTGCAAGGCTTTGCTTTTCTGGAGCCTCTAAAGGAAGGTGATAAGCCTGAATGATTGCTGACTAGTTATCTCAAGCTTTTCTAGTTAGAATGAGCACAAGAATGGTATAGACAGAAATAGATAAGCTTTTTTGATGCCCTCTTGGCAGCAGAATGAACAAAATGATACAAAAGCTATTCTGTTTGGAAGCTAGGATGATTGGCTCAAAAAAGCATATCCTCTATAATTTATCCTGATGAATGAATCTTTTTTTTCCTCCTCTCTATCACGGTAATTTCTGGTGTTCCTATTTGATAAAAGGTAGGAGTGGTAGAGTTCTTTGGAAGTCACACTCCACGAAAGTACTTGAGATAATTTTCAACCAAAATGAGTATGTTTCCAATACCTGATTGGGTAAATAACCTGGTCTGATGATCTAGCCAACCCTGATCTGAGTAGGAGGGTGGGTGAGACACCTTTTGCTCTCCCTTTCAACCCAAATTACTCTGTGACCTGAAGTCAAGGCATTTGTCTGTAACAGCACACTCAGCTGCTGGGTGGTAAAACGCAAAGTGAAACAATGGTGTTGGCTCCTTACCACCACTTTTGTGACAAAGGTGTGAGGTCTCCCACAGAGCCACTGCACCAGGCTGGTGGGAGTTGCAGTGGCTCCCAGACAGCTCTGACTTTTGTCACTGACTCAATTGGGTTAGAAATCAGTTATTTTTAAATCTGTGTTTTACTGTTTGTTTCAGTCCCCCCCCCCCCAATACTGATAGCTGCTAAAAGCCATGTGCTGAAAATCTCCCAGTTTAAATATCAGCCCCCTTAGGGAGGGGGGGAAAAAGCCTCTACCAAATAATTGGCTGCTTTCTTGCACATTTTCTGTTTCCCCTACTTTTCAGGTGTAGCCTCGGATGCTTACAACTCTCCAACTTGCTTGTTTGCTTTGGGGAAATTAGTCTGTTTGGTTATTAATTGTGTTTTTTCAAGTATAGCTCTCAGGTTGGAGGCAAGTGTGGTGGGGTGGCTGGTCAAGGCTTTAAACTCTGGGCAATTTGAAGAGAGAATCGTGGCAGATGAGCTGTCCATCAGCGAGATTGTTATTCGCAGGTCTAATGTCATATCCATGTATAACAAGATAGTGATTGACAGGAAAGTTTGTTTTGGAAGGAGCAAAGGTCAAGGTTTTGCTGACAGCTTAACAATGGAAATATTGCATCACCAGGATATTTTATGGAGTGATACATACATCTACATAAATGTAACATGTGATCGTGGAGCACTGGTGCAAGATGAAGCTCTGAGCTAGGATGGAGTTTTAGAACACTTATAAAAATAAGTTGTCTGTGCTTTATCCATCTTTTTGTGAAATGAACTCAAAGTATCTGCAGGCATGGCTCTGGCAATGAATTTGGCCCACATCACATGGAAGAGCTTTCGCTGCAGAGCATTGTGGTTGAGTGGGCAAGACATTAATTGACTTTGTCAGTGACTTCCTTGGGGGACACTGAACAAATGATTGCACCTGTGCATTTATTTCCCGTCCATTTAAAGGGGAGAAAGCATTTTGTCTGTCTTGAGTTTTAGGTATGAAAACTCCCTAAGCCCTCTTGGCTATAAAAGAATTAGTTTAAAAAATATGAAAGATACATAAAAGAGAACAACTGAGGGGACAGATGTTCAGAATACTGGTCCTACTGGAAGACATTCCCCAATTTGTCTCTTCTGGGTTTTTTTCCTTTAATTTTGTTTTTTAATTTCTCTGCTGTACTTTGTTGGGTGAGCTCACTTCCTCTTGTCCCAGCCTGATTCTCAAATAATCATCCTTTCTTGACTTTACCTATGAAAATTATTTTTGCACTTAAGTACATTTAAACTAAAGGCTAAGAGAGTTTTTATTGCTGTTATGGTTGAGATTTAAGCTATTTTTTCTGCTTTCTCCTTTTCCGTAGTATCCAAGATTTCCTTTCCCCAGTCTCTGCTCCAAAATAGGATTTTTTTTAACTTTCTCTTTCTGCACTGCAAACTGTCAGTAGTGATCTTCAGTAGTGCCTGTTCTATAAACCCAAAGAGGGCAACCCAAATAAACCAGCAAAACAAAAATTGAATGCAGCTCCCCAAAAACTTACCTCAAGCACACAGCCTAAGTGTTTAGTTACCATTTGAATTAGGCACTGAAGGTCAACAAATTCAGGCCCTGCTGGAGCAAGTGGGTCACTAGGAGCTACGGCTGAGAGCTCTCCCTGCTGCCCCTTCCCTTTGTTCCACAGGAGGAGCTCACAAAAGGCGTTGTCTCCTCCGCATCAGGTTTCTTTCCCTGCCTTCCCCACTACGGATACCCCTGCTCTTCAACCCCTCAGATCCATCCTCTTCCCCAGTGATAAGGCTCCTTTTCCATCATGGATGGTAATTCTTGTTTTCTCCCATACCTGGAAAACTCCATGCCCTGGGCTAACCAAAGGTGCCTCATTTCCCTATGCCATAAAACAGCAGGAGAAGGCATGATTATAACAGAGTAACAACGATAATGCAGTGAAGTAGCCTCCAGGCAGTATTACTCATCAAAGTAATTAATTACTTGAATAATGGATGAATTTTAATTTTTAAAACCTTTACTTGGTACCAATTTTTTTTTACTTAAAAAAAATAATCTGATTTAGTTAAAATTAAAGAATTATTACATTACTAGCAGGAATGACAATTTTTGCACTGATAATTCAGCATTGTAAGATATTAATCTTTTACTAGCAGCTATTTATTTCTCATGTACTTGCAAGTACTAGCACTTCTCTTCTGTGTAAGCAGAAAAAGAAGGAAAAAAGCAGACAAGTTGTACTGTTCATACCTGATAGTGATGCAAGTAAAGCTGGGCACACTGTTATTCCCCTCCTCTTGGCAAGAAATGCTAATGATTTAGTTTTTTATAAAGTCTCATGTCTTCATAGCATTTTTCATTGCATTCTGTGAAATTAAAATCTAAACTCTCAATGTCTGCCTCCAAACCAGAGCATCCTGCTCCACTACAGCGGCTGGGGTGCTTCAGTACCTGGGGTTCCTGTTGGAGATTTTCGCAGTGCTGGAGCTGCCCCATCCCAAACATGCTGACCTAAAAATGCTGCCCAGTGAGGGCAAAGGCTGCTCTGGCTTTTGTGAGAGCAACTCTGTCTCTGCAGAAATGCACTTGAGCAAGGAGAAGCCGCACAACATCTACCTCCTTGTTAGGAATGAGGGTTCATATTGGAATTCTTAGCAGGTGCGCCTCCCAGGAGGCTCTGCTTGACTCCTTTAGTACCTTGAGCTGCCAACAGCATCTACCACATAGAATTCTTCCATCTCTAAACAACAATGTTTTTGCTTGGATTTTGTAAACCATACAAATAAGTAGGGGTTGGCATCTTTTCTAATTTAGGCTTTTTATGGGTGAACAAGAGGCAGACAATGCCAATAAGGTTCCTCTCCACCTGATTCATCCAAACTGACCTTTGAGATGACTGCATTGACCCATTTCATGTTCTCCTCTGCCTGGCTTCATAAGGCAGCACCACCTGTCTGAGGGGGAATGTGATCTTTGTATGCTGCTGTTCAGGGCACACTTGAGGACACAGGGATTGCAGCGGCCAGCTCATTCCCAAACCCCTCTGGTGCAGAGCTGCCACAGGCGCACTGTGTGCCCATGGGGGCACTGGGCAGTGATGTCACATTCCAGCAGACTCCCAGCCTCCTGCACAACCCCCAGCATGGCCCACAGGATTTGCCTGTTGGGTTGGCAGGCCAGCCACAGGTTGTCTTTCCAGCAGTATCTACATTTCAGGCAGTGTTTGTTGATCAATATGTCCAGCTCTGGCCCTTAATCCAAGAGGGTACCTGCTGGGGGAGTCTATTTTGAAAGCAGAGATCCAGCAACTCCCAGGTGTGACAGTGGTCAGCAGAGGGATTGTCTTGCAGCTTCCTTCAGGTGTCTGAGAGCATGCTGGAGCACAAATGCTTCCCTTGGCTTTCCTTTCCCAAGTCCTGGCTCTGTTCTTATGACCAGCCTTCAGCTGAAGCCTGAGCTGCTGAGGCAGGCTGGGGAACAGGCATTGTTAACCAGGTTTTGAGCAACATAGCTGTTGCTTTTAAAGGTGTTTTTCTTAAACGCTGAAGATTTTGTGTTGTTTTGTTCTGTTGTTTGGGTGTTGATTTTATTTTTTTTTTTTACGTTATTCTACTCCAGTGTGATTTTGCTGTACAGTCCTTCGTATAGGTGCTGATGTATCTCCATAAATATTCTTTATTCCCCTCCCACTGTAAGAGCAGCAAAAGCTGGGCAAGCACAGGGCCAGTGCCGTTGTTAGGCTGCCCAGCTGCACTGGGGTGAGGGCAGCCCCACATCTGTGGTGTGCCAGGGGGATGCGCTGCCAGAAACCCGAGCTCAGCTCTCTGCCAAGAGGAGCGGGGCCAGCACGCCGAGCCCAGGCTATTCTGTGAGCTCTCACAGGCACAGAAAGCTGACAGGCACTTCTAATCCACTCTGCTGGTACCCATTAGATGACAGAGCATCAGTGCAGGAAGGAAAAAACCCTGATAATTGAAGTCACACACCACGCGGCGGGGTTGGCTCCTGAGAAAATGGCAAGGAAAGGCTCAGCCAGGGCCACCTGAGCATGTGCCTGTCAGCTCAGTGGTAGCAAATGTTGCCTGTATTTATATCTGTGTTCTCTCCCCTCTGCAGAGGGAGGTGATATGCCCTGCAATGGTGTATGTTACAGACACACTGTAGGAGGACACAGAATCCACACCAGAGCTGTAATAGAGACATGTTTGGTGTGGGTTCTCTTTAATTTTGTCGTGTAGGAGCAGGCATGAACATCAGATCTATGTTTCTTATGTGTTTATATGGATTGACTTTCATGAACTTTCTTAGATGAAATTTATAAGGCAATTCTGCATCAGCATTACACTGGTGTCACTGCAGACATGTTTTGGTGACAAGTGAGGAAGGAATACAAGGTCAAATGTAAGAGCTCTGGCTAAGTGTCTGCCACTAACTCTGTGTCTGCATTATCCAGGGCACTGTGGGCCCTGACCCAGCTGGCTTCAGCTATTAAACCCTAATATTTAATAAAAACCACTGTAATCTGAGGTTTGCTGTTGCAGTGCCCACTGTCTGCTGGCACAAGCCTTGAAGGAGTGCAAGGGAAGGCTTTCTGTCAAACACACTCACACCCAAGTTCAAATTTACCATTTTTATCTTCAAAGCCCAACCCAAAGTAGGGAAGGGACTGCCTCACGCCTGGGAGATCATGACCTCCCATGACAGCTACATGCTTCCAAAACAATGGATCTGTCAGCCACAACAGAGAGACTTGGAAGTGTGGGAGACAAAGATCTCTAGGCAACTTGGCCCACGATTATGGAATGCCTGGAGGAGATCAAAACCACCACAAAACTTGCCACCTTCAAATCAAATTTAAAGACCATGGCTTTTTATTTGTGCTTCCCCCCAGTACACCATCCCCTCAGAGAAAAGAAGAAAGTCAGTGTAAAAAACACGTGCTTGTAGGGGTGGGGAGGCAGGAGGTAGGATGGAAATGTGGATCTCTTTAGCTGTTTACTTGCACACGAGGTGCTTGGGGTCACTGAGGAAGAGTCTGATATAAATATTCAGACACCTGAGCGTAGCTGGAAACATTGCTGGGACTTATTTCAGTGATACTTGTAGAGATGTCTGCTTTACAATGCTCTTTACAGAGCCCTGTATGCAGACCCTGATGAAACTGCCTTAGGGGACAGACACTCAGTGTAAGCTGAGACTGAAAATGGAGCCAGTTCTGAAATAACATGCTGGAAAAAACTGATGATCAAAAGCATACCCCTAACTCAGCTTCAAGTCTGTGCTTCTAAGGGTGTATGTGGTTAAATGGGAGCAGGCATGGGCCTTGCATCTACATTTCTGAATGCTTCCCAGGAGGCCCACTCTCATGGACACTTGACATTTCTCCTACATAAATTAAATTGAAGTGATGTCTATGCAGTTCAGGATTAGAGGCACCTCCCAGTGCCTCTCAATACAAGTGCTGGCATTTTGTTGATATTGGTATTTCTAATATGGCATAGTGGGACGGGCAACATTGTGTATACAAGATATAACATTATATGAATAGATGTTCCAGGAAATTTGATTTTTTTCCCTTTGTAGTAGAAGAATAAGTACAGAACTGTGATATATTTCAGCAAATGAATATCTTACTGGTCCATCCAGGTCTCAATTTCCTATACAATTTTTTCATATTTAAGATGTGTATCCTCCTTTAATACGTTTTGAGTGACTTACTATGTTTTTTAGGCCTTAACTTTTTTCTTTGACATTACCCAGAAACTTTATTTTCCTTGCATATTTAATGTATTCTGAAAATAGGTCCTGAGAGCCATCAGAATGATTTCAACTTATTATTTTTGTTTGCACTTTTTGATTCAACATTGCGTTCACAGAATCATAGAGAGGAATCATAGGATTATTTAGTCTAGAAAAGACCTTCGAGATCATAGAGTTCAAATTAAACGATTTACAATTACAGTTGCAATTTAATGTGTAAACACATTAAACAGTATACAGGCATTCAGAGACAGCTTGTTTCGTTATGAACTACCTATTAACACTCATGGCAAGAATTAGGTGTATATTTATAACATCTGAGAGTAACAACAGTAGTTCACATTTTATCCCAAACATCAACAGCTACTGTGTCCACTTTCCTATGGCTGCAGCAGTAGGAAGTTCCTTGGTCCCAATCTTTTGCTTGACAGTGTATCTGTTATTTTGCCCTTCAGGAACCCTTTTCCCAAAATCTTGGCAGATGTGTGCAGGTGGCTGGGGGATGCACTGGAGCCTGAGAATGAGGAGAGCATTTTGTAGTGGTGTAAGTGAAAGTACAGGCACCTCTTTGAATAAAAGACACTGACTGAAGATGGGTGTTCTGCATGTGAGATTAGGAGGAGGGTGTTGCAGGAACAGTGCAGATTAGTAATGGGAAATGGGAGGGAAAGGAAAAGAAATCACCTTGACTAGAGACCCCTAGATTCCTCCCTTGGACCATCAATATCCACCTCCTGACCGCTCCAGGAGACTATCTCTGGCCCTTTCTCCAGAGCTGCTGAGATGTCTTGAGCGATCCAGCCTGACCTGTACCCTCAGCTGCTCACCTCTCTCTCCAAGTAAAAGCATTCTCTCGTGTCAGCACAGCTGCTAGTTCACTCATGGGAAATAAAGTCTGTTCAGGGCTGAGTACTAAAGTACTAAACTAGCAGAGACCCACAGATGTAGCAAAGGAACAGCTTCATTTACCTACAGATCTGCATTTGAGTTCCCATAGCACACTACCAGCTAGCAGTAATTTCACCCAATTAAACTCTTCTTCAGGACTCTGCCCTTTGGAGACATTCAAAGCAATCTCTTCACCTGCAAACTGTAGTAACAGCATTGTATGCAATTCAGTTTGTGAGGACCTGGTAGAAAATGCAGGAGATGCACTGCAGAACTGGAGCAGCATTTCCCACAGCTGTGGGGCTTGAATTTCTAGGCAAGACAATCATGCTTGAAGACACGGGAGGCAGAGGTGACTTGCTACATATCACTTCTACACAGATCCATGGAGATATCCCTTCTATCTTTCTGATTTTTCTTTCTTTGTCTCAGATTGCAGCTAAATTAGTATTTTCCTCAAAAAGAATTCTTAGGTGTTGATAAAACTATTCTTTTAATAGCTGTGAACAGAAAACAATAGTGAATGCCTGTCACACAGGTAAACTGTTCAGTTTTCACCAGCACTCTGCAGGGTGCTTTGCTGAGCTACAGACAAATCTCAGGATTTTCAGCCACATAGAGCTAAACCACAAAAATCTAGTTTGAGGCAGTGCCTTACCTGACAGACCTCTTTAATTCAAGGTTTAAGTGTGTGCAGACAACGAGCTTGTGAAACCTTTGCCTAGAGAAAGACACCAGATTTTTCCAACCTGCTCCTGATCTTTGTATTCCCGTGGGTGATTCTGGATTGAGTTCCCCAGCTGGACTTGAATTGCTCTGTATCTGAATGCTGGCCTTTCCCTGTATGGGGGGGCAGAAGCAGTCTGCACACCCACAGCAGTCCTTCCCTGCTCATCCTCTCCATGTGGCTAATCCCAGGCATAGTTGGTGGACCACTGGCAGATTCTTTTTGCTTGTTTGCCTGTTTCTGCTCCATGGTTCTGCTTCATTCCTTCTTCCAGAGGAAAACAAATTCCTGCCAGGTCTGGAGTGCCTATTTTGTATGATGACAGCCTTCTCTCCTTTTTATCTCTGAAGAGTCCCAGAGAGACGGAATTGTTTGGATGTACAAAGCATTTCTTTTACAGAGGAGAAATGCTTTTGCTTGTAGGCTGTGATGCAATTCAGCTTTCTGCAGTATTGGTTTCCACTCCTTTTGTTTTTCACTGTCAGCAAGTGTTACTGGGTATACTACACCACATTTTCCTGTCTGTGACTAAGGATTTCTGTATTGGCCAAGGATGGAAATAATAGTAAAAAAGGTCTTGGTGGCCGTGGGTCTTGTTCTTTTCAAAAAGCCCACTCTCATGGTAACAAGGCCTATTAGAAGGTAGCAGTCTTGTCACCACAACTTTAAGTCCTAATAATTCAACCAAAAAGATAAAACGGAATGTGGCAACTTTATCTTGCTCAATCTCTTACATAAAGTCATTTCTCAGAAACTTGATCAGTGGTAGAGACAACAAGCATTTAAAGGGGAGAGGCTTTGAGAGGGGAAAAATCCATTCACATCCGAGTTTTGAAAGATGAGTGAAAGATGGAAGAAAACATGATATCAGCAATCTTTCTGCTTCTCTTGCACAGTGAACAATTGACCCAAAGTTTAGGATTTTGAGGTTTTTATGATAGGCCAGCTGGAGATTTGAAATTTGCCTCCTATGTGAAATAGCATTTGCTTTATGAAATCATTATTGATTGCAAATACTTCTGCCAACAAAGAAAATACAAGAAATGAGTAAAAATACTTTTGATTAAAGCAGTTATATCTTGTTCACAGATAATTTTTAATAGCAGCCTATGCTTAAAATGTAAATGGGTTCCTATGGGCCAGCAACAGGATTTCCTGTGTCTGTTACCTGTCCTGGCTTCAGAATAATTGTGTGACTGCAATTTAGATTGTGGGTTGGCTTTAGGAGTTGAGGAAAGATTTATCTGTTAATTAAAAGTGGCTCTTATAAATATTTGTATGTAGTAAAGAAATGCCAGTTTCTGCCCCTGTCACAATAGCAAGTCCAAGTGTTCCCATGGCTCAAGGTGGTTTGAGCTGAATGAAAGTCAGGATGGGGCACTGCTTCCATACAAGATGTACTGGAATTTAATTTTTGATGTGAAACTCATCACAGGCTGCCTATAAAATTGTTGGGAGTCAGGTGTGTGGGGTTGAACTCAGGGTGTTTTGGGAATGAGGGTGGCACTTGCTTGTTCCAGAGAAGATGGGGAAGAAACTCCCCACGCTGCCAGCAGGGGCTCATCTCTGAGAAGCTGGCAGAGCCAAGGCTCCACTAGAGCTGCCTGGTATCCAATTTAAAGTGCTATAAATGGGAAGGCCACAGGTTTTGTAGGCTGGTCAGCATACTAGAGTCACCCTGCAGAGCACAGAACAGGCTCACAGAAGCAGGAGTTGGGAAACCAGGCAGGAAAAGCCACACTGAGGGGTGAAATGGCAAGGACAGAGGCAGAGGTGTTTCACAAGGCTCTCACTTTCCTCCCCCAAGCAGCCTGTACTGAAGCTCTGCTCTCAGTGCAGTCTGTGGCCCACATACTCTCCATTCTGGGGTTGATAAACCAAGGGACAAACTTGAGTGGTATTCCCACAGGAGGGCTGGGGCTTATATTTCAAAATGGCTGAGAGGTGCACGCAAAATGAGCTGAGGCATATTTTTCACTGTCTTAAAAAAGCAAAGAAATTGTAACCACTTTGGTCAATGAATCCTAACATGAGTGCCTGATATGGAAAAGAATGTAGCAGGTAAATAGGAATAATCACAAAGCCAAAAAGTTTTCCTTTTTACTCTGAAACTCTCCTTTTTGGTACATCCTTGCATGAGGCCAAGTTATTCTGGGACTGGATCTCCTTTCAGAGATAAGGGCAGAGTAATTTGTTTCCCTTTGACAGGAACATGGGTTAAAACATTCTTTGCCAGTACTCAGATCTTTCTTTGTTCTTTTGTTGGTATAATCAGAAAAAGGACTAAAAGACCTTTTAGTCAATAATAAGAAACTGCCAGCTTCTGAAGTTCAGTTTCTTTTTCCCTGTGAGGGTAATATCATGACAGTATTTTGTGTTTTAGTGGGCACAAATGTCAGTGCCCTCATGCAATGTGAGCCTAGGTTAAGTCCTTTCCTAAATGAGCAAGGAGCCTCAGACTTGGCTGTACTAATGATATGGATAAACTTCTATTTTCACCAGTTATTTGTGATAATTTATTCTGGATATTAATTACTGTATACCAAACTTCCACAAACCTGTTAATATCTGATTTTCAGTAAATTTGTGTCAAGTACCAGATTTTATATCCACACCCATTTATTCTGTTGACTCAAGTGAAAACCTCGTAGTAGCCTTTGTGAGGAAAATCTGATTAAGTTTTGCACTGGGGAATGGATTAGTTTAACCCTAAGCAATGCTAGCATGACTTTAGAGCTTGTTTTCTTGAGTCAGGCTGCAGAGAAACTTGTAACACTTTTTGATATGTGGCATAGTGTTGTATTTTTCATACTTTGCTGCTGTCAGTGGGTAGTGAACTGCTCCATTGGACTGAATGTGTAAACTGATTAAAAATGTGTTTTCTAATGCAAAAAAGCAGAAAGATAAATAAAGGGCACATGAGTCCTGTTTCCAGAGGGTTCTCTTTAAGCTGGATTGGAAAAAGTTGAACTACTATATTTAGGCATGAGCTCAAAAGAACACCTAGTTTGAGTAGCTGTATATATTTCAGTGAATGAAAAAGCAAAACTACTTTAGAAAAAAATTGTAGTAGTTTAGAAAATTATTTGAAATAATGGAATTGAATTTATAGAGCTTTAGGGTTGTTTTAAGAGACAATTAGGGGAATGATGGAAAGAAACAGAATCCTTGTTTTCTAGTCATTTCTAAAACCAAAAATTCTTCACGCCTGGACTACATCTTTCTGGTCATGGGGTTTTTCCTAGAGAGTTTACAATGTATTTGTAATGTCATTTATTGGAGCAGAGCAGTGGAAGAGTTAGTGTGGGAAAAGGAAAGCAAATCTAGCAAATGCAAGGCATTTGTTGCTTTCTTGCCTTGTGCAGGGATGTAACAAACAAGAGGACAGTCACTGAGAACTGCTGTGCTTATTACAGTAAGGTAGAACCAGTGAAATAATGCAGGTGGGGAAGAGCATTTTGGCCACGTCCTGACCTTCTGTATGTCCCCCAACCCCAGGGATGGTGCTGCTGTGTGTGCTGACCTCGTGTGTACAGCATCCACAGCACAATCCATGTGGCACCCTGTGCAAATCACACCAGATATGCACTCACGTGTCTGCTTGGGAAATCTCAGAAATGGACCGGAAAGAAAACTGTGGGAATTTAGGGCACAGGGAATATTTCTCTGTCTGCTCTGAAGGGTTCTAAGCCCCAGGGAAACACTGCCTTTAGCCTTTGCCCATGGAGAGGACCTGCAAGACTTTGAGATAGACTAAAATCTACCAAAGTGTGAAATAGATAATAGAGAGTACTACAGTTTGTCACTTGGGTGAGAAATTTAGGTTTTGGGATTTTTAATATAGTGTAGATAGGAAGCAAGATGGAGGAATTTAAATGTAGTCCCTGTCTTCTTCATCTACTCCATTTTCTGCCATGTTAGTGGCACAGGGCGATTGGTCAATGAAAGCACAGTGCAGAGGTTACACAGACAATCAAAGGATGAATTATTAGTAGATAAGTAGAAATAATGTACATTTTAAGAGTTAATTGGATGAGACAACTTTACAAGACCTTAAAACTGTGCATTTTGGGGGCTGTTTTGCAGCGCTTTTCCAGCGTGCTGAGTCTGGTGTAGACAGCGTGCATAACTTTAGGTAAGATAACAATAAACAAGAAGCTGAAGACCAGTTTTCCTGACACAAAACTACTACAAGAGAGTTTCCCCCATTCAAGGAGCCCCCAGAAGGGCCCAACATAAAACAAACATCAATAACTAGTACCCTGACAGAAAACCAAGGAGTAACAAGAGCTGCTCCTGGCTGGGACACTTCTGTAAAATGGCATAGAAATCTGCATGTGAACTTTCGCGTAGTGTTTAGTAGTGGTGAGAATGTGCTGACTTGCTGAAGGCTGTGCTATTTATAAACAGATAAGGAATCAGGGATTTAGAAGGTTGTAAAAGTAGTTTTCTGTTGTGCATAGTTGGATAAGTGGAAGTAAAGGATTTTAGCACCGATCATTAAGTCAGCTGGGCAGCAGACATGAACAAGACTCCTTCATCACAGCACTGCATGTCACCTTCCCCCAAGCTCTGGCATTTCCTTATACATTATCCTTTTGTAGGCTTTGTTGTTGTTTTTCCAAACTCAACAGGAGATCACACAAATACAAACGCCCATGCACAAGCTATGACTTGGGTTACCGTCGCACCCTGGAGAGTAATACTCCGTGCTGGTTTTACATGTCCCTTCTCTGTGAGGCTTCCCACGTGATGCTGCTCAGACAGAGCAAGCAGGAGGCAGGAACAATGTCCCTCTATACGCTGCTGGGCCAGCATTGTTCCGTGCAGGGCCCGCTGATGAACGTGAGATGGCAGAGTCATCGTCATTAGGCGGAATTTAATAGCGAATCAAAGTTCAAGGGGAGAATAGAGCGATCTCAGCTTCAGCCTCCCTTGGGCCCTGCTGAAAGATTAGAGAGAAAGAGTAGGGCCTTGCTAAGTTGAATGTATCAGATTGTTTTTCAGCAATAGTTACGCCTGTTGTAAACCCCTGAGAAACACCCAGTTTAACTCTTTGGGAAAAGCATCGCAAAGTCTGGGGGAGAGGGAAAGGTGATGTTTGATTTTATTTCTTTGCTACTCATTGCAAAAAGAATTTCATGCTTCAGAAATCTAGTTTGTATAAATGAAACTACGATCTTCCTTAAGAGATGGCATCTCTAAACTTTAGCGAGCATTTGTGACCCAAAGAAGCCAGGCTGAGAGTGAGACTCTTTGACTGAGAGTACAATTTTCCTTGTTTTCAGTGTGCTTTTTCCATTCCAAATGCTTTACCACTGGAAGATTTTCTTTAAATTCTTTCTCAATTTTCCACATAACTTCTCAAAGTGCTGTGGGTCAGGTGTCTTAGAGCTGTCAGCACAGGGCAGCGAAGGAGTTAACATGGAGTGTGAAGAGGGGGAGTGACCCCAGGAAAATTCCCCTACCAGCACCTGTACCTCGGGATCAGACAAAGCTAACAATGAGAAAGCAAAATGTGTTAGGTGATCTTCCTCCTGTGGTGCCTGAAATGTCACTGAGCACTGGCTCCTCGCCTCCTATTTCCAGCCTCCTTTCAGCCCAGGCTCTCAGTGAAAGGACAGATGATGGCACCTCTTCGTATCAGAGCCTGGTGATCAGCTGGGCTGTCCCAGAAGTTTTATTCCTTTGTTACTGCCTCGGGATGTGTTATGTAGCAGCGATAAAATCGCTACAAAGAAAGCTAAATATCAGCCAGAGAGATCTGCACACAGATACAGATGTAAAAAAACCAAAACAACAAAATAGGCAAAACTGGGCTTGAGGCCCCTTTTTCTCCTGGCCCGCCCAGGAGCCTGACTTCCCTGGGCTGTGCTGGGGTTGTCTCCAATAGCCCCTTGCAGTTTCACGCTGTTCCCTGCAGTAATTTGGGCAGCTTCTCACAATCCAGTAAGCATCCCCCTGAAGTGCCTCCAAAGCTGTTTCTGTGGTTTCTTTGGCCAGGTCAGCAGGGACACTGGAACATGCCCTCTCTTCCTTTGCCTTCTTAGGGGAAGCAGAAGCTCTTGAGAATGCAAGGACATTTTGGTTTGGGGTTTTTCTTGTTGAGTGGGTTGCTTCTTGTTCAGGACATAGGCAGGATTGGAAGACATTTGGGATTTTGTGGATGCTTATGGGTCTGTTTAGGCTGTAGGTGCCAAGGCTTTGCAGTCCTGCTCTATCTCACAATGTTGATTTTTTTTTTTTTTTTTAATTTGATGCCAGGAATTTCAGTTCACATTATTGCAGAACATAGAATTTTTGAGAATAGCCTTGAAACTTCTACTTTCAATCCTCTTCTCCAAATGCCTAGCAATCTCCCTCTCTCTTAATCCTCCTTCCCAAGAGACCTTCAGTTTTGTGACCAGAGGAAAGTCACCAAGTGGGAAACTGTACCCTCAAGATGCTTTTGTTTTTAAATCCCTTGTTGTTGCTGGAATAGAATCCCATTATTTGAAATGGAGAACTTACTGGTGTTAGTAAGGGCAATATCCCCTTCTGTAGCATCAGTGGCCCACGGTGACAAACCAGAGACCCTCAGTGCATTCAGCCTGGGGCTTCCCTTCTCCCTTTCCTGATGCCTGTCATTCTCCACTCTCCTACGAGTGCTCCCACCAAGTCCAAAATCTCATCTTTTCATCTCAGCACGTTAAAACAAACAAACAAAAAACCCCAATGGAAAAAAACAACAGTTTTTAATTGTGCATTTATTATTTATGTTTTGAGGGTCTCAATGAAATTTAGCTTAGCTCACCCCAAGCTCTTTGGTACACTGCAGGTACATCTGTTGGCCCAGCCAGCCCTGCCTGCACTGCATGGGGTGTCTGCCTGAATGTTGGAGTGGATTTTAGCCCAAAATGTCTCATAAAATGGTTGCAGATCCTGTTCTCTGAGTCAAAGGCACATCTCACAAAGGACCTTTAACTTAGAGAAAGTCAGAGCGCGCTCACCTGGGAAAAGGGTTTGAGCCAAACATTTTAGAATAAGAGACCCAGGATACAAAGGGCACCACAAATAATTGCAACATTAGTAGGCAGAAAACTGTAGCTAACCATCCTGTCCAGAGAGGCATGACTTTGAATGCTGATCAAGGCTATTTTGTCCTGCTGACCACTTGGAGTTTGGAGAGGTAGACTCATGGGAGTCTTACTAAACCACTAACTCACCATGACTGACCCCGGTGTATCGGCCTTTCACACTACATGACTCTGAGCCAGCAAGCCTGAGTTTACTGGTGTGTTTCAGACTAATTAAGGCTGGTTTTCTTCAGCATTTCTAATGAAATCCTACCTTCCCAGAAGTACGTGTGCACACAAAAAAGAGACCCCAAATGAAAACCGAAATGAGATGAGCTACACAATAGTGACAAACCATTTTCTTGCTTTGCTTTATTAACCAGCATAAATGTTGAGTCCCTCTTAAATAGCCCTAGGCAGTACAGATATTTTTTGCTAGTACAATGATGAGAAAAAAGAATGTTCCTTTTTTTTCCTCAGAAGAAGCACTGTCTCTGCAGTCTGAGGGGCTTTCCACATTAAACCTGAACACTAAAAAGCAGTCAAAGCATTTAGGGAAACATAAAGGTTTGGGGACAGTTGATGTTTGAATAAATCCTTCTGTCAGCTGAGAGTTGTCTATAATTTATTTTTCGGACTAGAAGGCTACTTGATAGAATGCAAAATGAAAATATTCTCATGCAGTAATATACTGATTCTCTGACAAAATTTTAAATCCCCATCCTACAGGGAATGTCATTACCAAATATTTGAAAATAAGTGAGGGGAAATTTGAAGTTGATTGGAGGCAGATCCCATTTCTTAAATGAGGCAAGGTTTTGCTTGGTTATATTTAAACCTCTGTGAGGAAATTGGGCAGCAGGGGAGCCTTCCCTTCCCAAGGTGTGTGAGGAGCAAGAGTAAGCACAGGGATGGTGCCCTTGCTGTGGGATTGTCACACATACTTGCTGTAATGCAGTTGCAAAGGCTGCTACAAAAGTGATCTCAGGGCTACTCTCCTCGCCCCAGACAGTTCTTGGCAATCTGGGACAGGAGCTGGGGACTTGTTCTTGCTGGCTGCATGCATGCAACCTGGGAAGAGACTCAAGCCAGAGCCTTGTGCTCTCAGGGATATTTTGTGCCCATAGCATTGAACAGGAAAGGCTTCCTGACCTGTATTGTGTGACCTGACATCAAGCTTGCAAAATTTGACTCAACCATTTGGAAAGAGTTCTCATAAAAAACACTTGGGCAGACATAAAGGTAAATAAGTTTTCCACTTTGTGTGAGTTTGTGTATGCATTTGCATGTATGGATGCAGTGTAGAAAAACACAGATATGTATTTTGTAGGGTACTGATGGGTGATTACCTAATCATTGATTGCTGATTATTAATGTACTGATTATCCGGCTTTTGTGGTGTGTAGCTGGTTCCCTTACCTATAGTACCATTATAAGGAATTAGACTGGTGATATTATATGAAAATTTGTATATTCTCTATTTATAAAGTAAGAGCTGCTATGATGTACTTGATATCAGAACTGGAAGCCTTTTTTGTTTTCTACACTATTAGAAATGCTACTATAGAATGCCAGGACTCACATGTGGTCTCTCTTGCATCCTCTGTCCCTAAATATATTGTAGATTGAGATGGGGGAATAACCACAGTCCCACCACGACATTTGAGTTCTCAGTTCATGAAAAGTGCACTAGACATTGCCTGTAAATATTGTCCCTTAGAGTTTCAGAACAGAGAATAGAAATCTAAAAGAGTAAAAATGAAAATTTGTCCCGCTCATTGCAGTGAAACCAGAGAGTTATAAAGGACCTCTGAACAATATTGAGTTTGGGGTAGCACAATCACATCACAAAAGATTTACCTTCACTCTGCAAACTCAATATAGGGCAATAACAATCTATTACAAGCAGAGCACTACAACGTCAAAGGAATATTTAAAAGAACTAGACAGAACCTTTAAATCACAAAAATTGAGTTAGGTTGTCCCAGAGGAAACACCCTGGGGACAATTCCTAGCAGGATTTTCAAGAGGTGTTGTTCAATTACCAAAAGTTGTATCCAATGTGTATCTTTAAACATAAACAGTAATCTGTCTGCTTCTAAAAACCTAAGGGACAGCAAGCAAAAGGCACCAGTCCTAAAGGAATTATTGGAGTGGCAAAATGATAACAATTGCCGTGTACATGCATGGCCTCATGTCCCCTTGGTCAAAATAAGGGATTCTGTTGTAAAGCCTCTATCTGCAGCAGTTGTGGAAGAAGGACATTAGGGGTCTATCACAGACACCATTCCCTCAGTGGGTAAGTCAGCCTGCACAAGAGAGAGGTGGCTTACATGCCACATGTCTCTGGAAGTGTAATGACAGCAGAGACAAAACCAGCAGGTACAGAGAAGCATGGAGACCAGAAACATACCAGCTTCCCAGGCGCAATTCCATCTGATGCTCCTTTTTCAGTTGCTATTTACTCTCACCATCATAACTAAGGATTTATGAAGCAGTTACAACTTGGTGAACTGTGGAAAGTAATTGTCACTGGTGTTGCATCAAATACAAACTGTACATTCTTTTCTTAAACATCACAGATCCTCCTCTAGCTGCCTGTTGGGCACAGTGCAATAGCTCATGGCCACAGCTGAGGAGGCATTGCTGCAGAGGCATGGATTCATCTCAGCTGCAAGAGAAGCTGATCCTGGCTGCAGTGGCAGGGCTGACCTCATGGATGCAGTAGGGCACTGCAGGAATTGTGACAGTGCAGCCACAGCTGCCTGTGCCTTCTGTGGGCCAGCACAGGGACAGCATGGAATGAGCCAGGGTGGGATGATGAGCCTGGCTCACAGCATCCCTGGAGCAGTCATCCTTACTGAAAAAAACCCCTCAGATCCTCTCTTCCAGAGCCCAAACCCCAGCTAATAGCTTAGCCCTGACTATGCCATTGAGTATAATTTGCTGTTAAGGTGGTGCTCCTCTATTACCTGCTAAGTTCCTTTGGGGCATCAATGCAAGGTCCTGCTGCAGCCCTTGACTCAGGGCATATGTTAGGTTTTATTTAGCCTGCAAGGCAGTCATGCCACCACTCTTTATACTGATTGCATACCACTTTTTCAATCAGTAATGATGAGAAATGAGACAAAGCTAGTGCCTATTACCCTCCTTTTGCAGATGCTGCAAGACGAGCAAAAATGAGTGTGATCATAATATTGGTAAAACAAAACCAGTAATGAACAAACTGTTTGTCTGCTGATAAGAAAGCACTATCATCAAGGAGGCACTAACCTCCATAACCTCCATATAGGCAACTGCCAGATTAACCAGATGCTGATATTCTGCAAACCCTCAGTAAAGAAAATCAGATTCAAGAAGGTGAGCAGAAAAAAACATCCTTCTCCACTTGTGTCTCACCAATACCTCTGCTCTAAGGTGTAACAGAGTATGTATGGAGCCATTAAGGGGGTAAAATAGGAATTATTGTGCACCCACATTTCAGGAGAATTTGATTCCAATTAATGGAAGGGGCAGTTGGGTACTTAATGCAACTGCCTTCAAATCAAAGGTAATTCAGAGCAGGTCACAGGATTAGGTTAACTGCAGAAAGCCTCTTGCTTAAATCCCCAGGTGATACCTGACACACCCAAGCATTAACTTTTTAGATGGGAGTACAGAAGATAAGCTCAGAGTCACACAGTAGCCTCTTTGCATTTGGCCCAAGAGCCAAGCTCAAAAACACAAACAGGCTGTCCTGCACAGAGCGTGAAATGCTTGAATGTCAGAATAGCATTGTTGGGGCTCTATCAGTATGCATAGCAACTATCGTGTGTACAGCACAGAATAGGGCTGCCCAGTGAAGGCAGGCAGGAATAAAAGCCCCATATCCTGTTTTAACCATTCCCAGGTGGCTTTGGGGGGAAAAAAATTCTTTAGAATGAAAATGTTATTGACCTCAGTGACACGTGTATTATGTCTCTCAAGGCCAACAGTAAATATACAAAATGTTTATGTAAATATATATCTGTTTAGTGAAAGTACAAGTTAACAGAAGGAGCATTTCCTTAATAGTTGCTGAAAAACTTTGCCTTTTCAGGAGGGTATTGAGAGAGCTTTATTAACTTCTACTTTTTTCCCATGTTCTTCAAAGGGACTATTGTAGGACTTTGGGCCACATAATCCCGTGTCTTTACACTGCAATGCATAGGACAGGGGTGGGCAGTGCAAGAAGTCAGGTTGTTCCCAGATGTCTGTGACAGAGCCAGCTACTGCTGTAATACATATGTTTGGGTACTACAACAAGTGTTTTCTGTCCTGAAAATGGCCTGGGTGCACCAGGAAAGGCGGCTTGTGATGCATATTCATCCCTCCTGACCTGGGCACCTTGGGTAAACAGAGCTGTCTGTGCCTGTGCCCTGTCTCATCAGGCTGCAGGGAGAGCCCTGGTAGCGGCTGCAGGGGTTTGTTGTGTACAGTAACACAGGGAGTACCCATCATGGAGGTGCAAAATTAACCTGGAATTGCCTCCCTGAGCTGGCAGCCTTACGCACACTGACAGCACCCATACACATGCTCAGCCTGAAGCACAAGTGGGGTGGGTTTGTAGGCTGGTTGTTGAATTCATTATTGCAGCAAAACAGTGTCTTTGCCTGTGTGAACTGGCATCTGGAGCATGGCTCTCTCTGGATGGGCACTTCCACTTGTGGGACCACGTGAAGGCAAGAGGGATTCTAAGAACAGGCCCTGGAGAAAGCTCAGCTTATCTAAGGGAAGGTGTTTAAAAGAACATCTAGTGGAAAGGGAACATCTATGTTGTTATGCATATAAATTTCCAGAAAAGTATCTTCAGGAAATAAAAAAGATTTATTTGTTCATTCAGAAGTGCAGTTACTTTAAATTCCTAAAAGGAGCAAGTTTGGTACTTACCTATTTATGGGAATGCATCTGCTGTGACATGAGGAGGACCAAAGAAAACTGCTTCAGCAGCAAGAAAGGAACATGGGAATAGTCACAACTAAGTGCTGTTAGAGAAGTCTGTAGTAGGTCTGGCAGTATTCCCATCTTTAGAGGTCTGGGACCTTCTGGAAAGTAACTCAGGAAAGAGATATATCAGGACATGTGATGGGAAAAGTGATTTCCTTGGTCAGAACCAGGACTAAAACTTCTGAGAGAAACTAGTTTAGGGGAACAAGGTCTGCTCCAATCTCTCTGTTCCTTCTTACCTTCAGCCTTGACTTCTGTAGTGTTTAAAGACAAGGGTGTCTCTCCAGGAGATGTCCTGAGGATAGCCATAACTCTCAGGGAAGAAGTTAAAAATGAAGTGTTTGGTAGCTGATTTTGTAAATACGTGATTGATTTGTGTGAAATATGGGGTGGGCTTATTCAGATCCTATGGTTCTCATTTGCCTATTTGCATCTTTTCAGTAATAAACTATTTATTGGGTGGAAGCAAGACAGTGAATCTGGATCTGTGCAGAACTGAAAACAGAACTCAATTTCTTTGTCTTCCAAGAATTAAGTTTGTAAGTTATGCTGCAAAAAGATTATGCAATCCATCTGTCCTCTGTTCTTGAAGTACTATTTCTATGGACTCTGCTGCAGTTGGCCAGACCAGTATAACAAAGACAGAGAGAGAAACACTAATGTGCTTTGTACTTTGTCCTGAATCAAGGATAACAATGGATACAGGGAAATGGTGAGGATTTACCAGTCCCCCAAAAGGAGCTGAAGTGAACCAAGTGAACTGACGTAGGACAGTCCTGGGCTGCTGAGAAAGAAAAGGGGTATGACTTCAGCAGCCAGACATGATATATTGGTCAGAAGAAAAACATCTCCCCTTCCACTTGTTAAATCTGTCTGTAGCTTCTGTCATCAGTAATTTTGAAGCACAACCTTTTTAGAAGGGTTTCTAGCACTAGGCCCCTTTTGAAACTACAGAAAGTCAGAGAGCCAACTGCAAGTAGACTATTGAAGGGCAAAGTGTTTCTCTACCAACATTAACAGAGTCCCTTATCATCAGGACTGTTGGCAGGAACTGCCTTCCCCTGGAAAAAAAAGGCTATGTTAACAAAACCCCTCCAGACCTCAGAGAGCAGTAGGTGGGGTAGGTCTTCCCCATCTATATCTATATATCTATATATCTATATATCTATATATCTATATATATATCTATATATCTATATATATATCTATATATCGTTTTTACTTCTGTGATGCTAATAGTTTCCCTCTCTCATTTCTCAGCTAATTAGCTTATCTCTTCCCTGCAGGTTGGGGGAATGAAAACACAGCTCCTGCTGGAGTTCTCTGATGTTCAGGCAGACATCTTGAGAACACAGATCAAACTGATATCAGGCTATTTTATAGGGCCTTAAAAGCCACTAAGAAACTAGTAAGGCCCATTAGACTTTCTGTCATGCATATGATGAGAAAAATATACCAGCTTAAAGTCCACTTAATTGTCCTGCCATGACAGCAGCAGCTATTGTGCTGGGAAGCTTTTTGGAACGTAGCTCTACCTTAAGTGTTTCTGCTCTGCTGGCTGGTGAGGTTTGGGGGATGGCATCCAAACAGAGAGGCTTTGTGATAGGCTCCCAGTGACCCGTGAGCAGCAGAACACACAACCTGCTGGTTTGACATGAAGGAGAAGCTCAGTAAAAGCAGAGTGACCTCTTTCAGTTTCCCATTTCAAGCCTTAACATCGAGTTCCTTGCACAGAGATTGGCTCCAAGGGCTGGTACCACGTTGCAGTCCAGGCTCTTTTCTGTGTGAGCAGAGTTTATCTGGCCTTCCTTAGGGGCACTGCTCCTTTGCACTCTCCTCTCTGATATCTTTAAACAGACAGGAGAAAAAAGTGCACTTTGACAGGGGTCCATATTCACTTTGTACTGCAAATATTTCACATCAACTGAGCTACAAATTAATAGCAAATCAAACTTTTTGCCTAAAGCACTATTACATGGTCTATAAGGAAAACAAGCAATTATCTGTTCTTTGCCTTCAACAAATTGCTAAATAATTACCTGCTTTTAAGAATAACTGCACTGCAGTTGCAATTTACCTGCTAGAGAACCTGGGACACCTTATAGAGTGTCACAATCCGTGCCTGCAGGACTGATTCTGACAGGTGTCTCCCAAACCTCCCTGAAAAAGAAGCTGCTGTTACCAAGGTCCAGTTGGCACTATGGTGAGAAATTCAGAAGTCAGCAAGGAGTTACCTGCACCAGGTTTTGCAGAGCAAAGAAAAGCCCTTCTGAGTTAGCCCTTCCCCTACTCCCCTAAAAGGAGGGTGTGTCCATGGAGGGTGTGTCCAATGATCAGAATTACCACTCCTGTAATTCTTCCTGATGACATTTTTCAAAGCTCTCTTTCATTTTGGTTTGCAAGAGAAAACATCTGGAAAGTGCCCAGACACTGGTGAATCTGCATTGTGAATCTTTATTGGTTGAGGGGTGCTTTTTATTATTGTTTTTATTATTCACATGATTTTTATTTTCATAGTTGAATTTCTGTCCTTAAAACTCTCTAGCCAAGCAAAACACTTGGGGATGCTGGATATGATGCATAAATCTCTAACACATGCTCAGGAAAAAACTGATGGCACAACCAGTGACTGACAGCTGCTTCTTGCCCTTAATGGCTTATTTTCCCACAGATTTCCAGATTGTTGTACAATTTCTCCTGCCCTTTCTCCTGTGTTTACACTGTTGTGGCAGAGGAGGCTTATATGAAACTCCTTACAGAGCTGTTTTGGTTTATTTCAGATTCTGTCTAAAGATGATAGCTGATAGGTAATGTGCTTTTTTCCCTTGCAACCTTGAGATATTATCTAAGCCCTGTTCAGATCTTACCAGTCTGGTAGCCTGGGACTCAGTCTGGCTTTCTACATGTGGCAATGTGAGCCACACTCAAATCTACACTTTCATTATGTCTCTGAAATATTCCTTAGTGTGTTTTTTATTCAGTATCACTAATAGTGTTTCCCTATTGAGAGTCTTTCTTCACTTAATGAAGAATTCACCACTTGATTTGCATATATGAGCAAAGTATGATATGTGTTTTGGAAGTTGTTTTGCAATTAATTTTCCTTAAGTTTGTGTTTAAAAACACTGGTTGTTTTGCTCTATGAGTAACTGTTGGTTTGTTCTGATTGAACTTTGTAATAGAACTAGTCTGTATTTCTAGTATGCCCTGACCTTAAAACTTACTGAAATTTGTCCTGCTACTCTTTAGAGACAATTTAGTCCTAGATGTACTTCATTAATCATCAGAGGCCAATTCATAATCTTTTTCAGAGATGCTCTTGAGGAATACTGTTATTGTCTCAAATGACTGCCAACTCCCCCTATTCTCAGGCCAAACCACAGAAAACCGCCAGCCTTTACTGTTTTATTACTATAGTTTTTATTTACAAATGCTAGATCTGTGTTGGTATTTTCCCTGAAAAAAAAAAAAAAAAATTAAAAAAACTACAGGAAAAAAAGGACAAAGGGACAGCACGCAGACTTCTCCATTCAAGGCTGCATTAATAAAGCTAGCTGCTCTTCAGCCAGCAAGTGTCTGTGGGACAAATGTGGCAGTGTGTATCCTCTGCAGCCACTGCTCCTCAGCCTGCTCTGTCTGTGAGATCACTCAGAGCAATTCAAAATCCTGGGAATCCATGTCCTCCTGTCTGAAAGCTGCCCTTGCCTTCACAATCACACTGAAAGAAAACACTTTCCAGAGTGTGTGTGGCTGGGTTAAGCTGTTACCTGTGCACTGGCATTTTTCTCACTGGAGCAGAGATGAATTCTGTAAGTGATGAAGCCGGCTCATGACAGAAGCAAAACTGCTCTGATGTGGGTGATCCATCACGCAAGTTAATCCACGCGTAAAAGCTGAGCTTCAGCTCCTAACTACACACTGGCCACAATCTCTGACTTCAATTTGCATTTCTTAGTTATAGAAATAGGAAACTTAACATTTGAATGTGTTCATGTTATTTCTTAGGCTGCTCCTGAGGCTTTAAGAGGTGCTCTTGGTTATTTAACACATGTGGTGTTTCTGATCTCTACAACATTGTTTTACTGCAATTTCTTAACAGTCCCCAAACAGAGTTTCAAACAAATCAATAAAACACATAAACAGTCAAGGCAGAAGGTGAACTTGGTATCAAAAAATCCCTATTTATGTGTAAGCAGTTTGGGGTAAATAGTTTTTGTTTCGATCAGAATTGTGTATTACACTTAGTCCACTTCAAATCTTGCTTTATTGTAATTTGCATTATTTATGGCGGAGATTTTTTTTTTATTTTTTAACACCATGCAACTTTCCTTATGATTTAAAAGCAAACTTTTCTTTTTGATTTGAGCTGCTGGTAGAAGGCTCTGTCTGAGGGTGAGAATTAATGCTGGCTGCCCCATCCCCTGCCAGGCTGCGCTGACTCCCTCCGCCGTCCCTGCAACCTCTCCCATGCTGCTAAGGTCCATGTCAGACAGGGCCCCCTGACACGCTCCCCTTTCAGCCACTGCTTTCTTCTGAGAGCTGTCACCACCCCCTGGAAGCACATCCTCAGTGCAGACACAAGGCTCCTACCAGCCCCGGCGGCAGGCTGGAGATGTGAAAGTAAAATTTATGTCCGGAGGGACTTGGGTGTGTTTGGGGTTACTGCAGAGCAGGCTGTGCTTGCACTGAGTATGGGAATGCATCCTGCCTGAGGCCAGCACAGAAAGCGCCAGCAGCGAGTCCTTCCTCCCCCCACCGAGACTGAGGCTCACAGGGAGATGCTTAAAAAGCCTTTGGAAGAGGTTTCCCTGAATGCCAGGAGGCAGGATTGTCACCTGCAGTTATCATTTTTAATTGCTTTGCCTCGGTCTGTTATCAATGGCAAATGTGTTAAGATTTTCCTTTTAAAGTTATTAGGAGGAATATTGAGTGTAAGCAGTCATGCGTGGGAAAAGCAGGAGGTGCTGGAGGGAGAACACATAAATATATATAAATATATATATGAATGAGTTTCTGTCCTTTGGCATATGCTAATCTTTCATTTTTATTTGTTACATATCACACATATATAAAAATGGGTTTCTGTCCCTTGGCATATGCTCTCTTCAGCTGTTGTTGTTTGACTGCTCTGTAGGTTTGTTTTTCTGGTTTTGGGGTTTTTCAAATGTTCTAATTATGGCCTTATCACTGAAATTTTATGAGTACTGGGCACAGGTGCCCAGGCACTGCCATTGGGGGGCTGCAGGGGCTGCACCCTCTGTGGGGTGAGGCCAGAGGCTGAGCTGTACTGGACACAGTATTGCCAGACAGCTTCAATGGACCTACTGCAGGGCACAGCTGTGCTTCTGGGAAAATTTATTTAAGAAAGGGGAAAATAAGGAAAAATAGTGTAAGAAGCAGCTCTGATAGACCTGGTACCTGGTAACTAGGTATGAGCCATGACGATAGTGTTTGCAAGTTATAGCAGTGCTGCAAAAAAATCCAAGTCCAACAAAGTCCCTACAGAAGCAGAATGAAAACAATTCCTCAGATTGAGAAACTGTGCCTGTGATTTTATTTCCTCCTTACCTTGCTTTCTCATCCCCCTTTTCCCCCCCTTGAACTTTCCTCCAGACAGAGTGTAATGGCTTTATTCTTGTTTTAAGCTCGAACAACCTTTTCCAATTGCTGTCATTGGAGTCTATTTAATTTCAAGCATCACCACATGCTGTAAACACAGGAGTGCTGCCAATCAACATGGTAGAACCTTGAATTAAGTGTTTCTTAACTTTATTAGAGTAACTCATATTTGGACTCTTTCCCTGCCCACACACCTCTCTGCCCACATTCCATTTCCTTTCCAAGTCGTGTAAAGCTCTGATCCTTTTTCCCAACTACATTTTTGGACTGCAAATAGAAAGCAATATAAAAGTTGTACCATTAGCCTGCATCATCCCTTCTCACCCCTTGACACTACAACTGGGTTTAGCCAAGTTAGGTTCAGTGCAGAAGTTTTAATTTCCAGAAAAAGGAACCTTGCTTGTTTTCCTGAAATACTCTCCTTGTCAGCATCCACTTTTCCCACTGTGCCTTCCAGTGTCAACCCTCTGGCCATGATTCAAATTCTTGCAAACATTTGCACGTGAGGTGAGCTTTGAGATTTCTATTGCTGTCTGGACTGGAGGTAACTTCATTATTTGGTTGGTGCATTTCCATTCTTGAACAAGAGGTGCAGCTGTTGTAGTTTCCCAATGTGTCCATAAGATTGATTCCATCACATGTGCATCCTTAATTGTCCACTAGAATTTAAGGAAAATTTTCTTTTATAGCAGGTTAATTCCAATTTTAACCAACTACATCAAATCATCCTACTGTGATAAAAATGGATCAATTCGATGAACATCTTATTTATCTTCCTTTATTTCCCTAATTTCAGTTTGGGCCCCATGAGCCTACAAACTTAGGGGTGATGAAAAAATGAATTTTCCTAAGTTATTTTACTAGTAATAGGATCTGTTCTGAGAACAAAAATAATGTACAAGTTTCAGTGAGCTGAGCTAAACACTTGGTGAAAAATGTGGGTGGAGTTTGCCTTCTATTTCTGACCTGTGTGAAAATCACTATCATTTGTAGCTGTGCATAGTAAATCCTATTGAATTTTCTTTCCTCTTTCTTGGGAAAAAAGGTTCAGTTTCCACTTGCTTCTACTCTCCCTCTAAACTATGCTCCTTACTTAATTAGACCTCTAGAAAACTGTCCTGTAGAGTTTTTCCCGCTGCCATTTCATACTCATTAATCTCAATACAGAAGTTCTCCTACCCACATCCATGTGCTACCTCAGTGCCTCATATCTATTGGCATTTGGTCCAAAACACCTTTTTCAATCTGATTCCTGTCTCTGCACTGGATTACGTGCATGCTAAACTCTCTCCTGAGCACATCTCCTGTTCCTGTGACTGATGGAGTGTTAGGCAAGGCAGGTCAGTGAATGTATACTCCTCCAACCTGTGCAGCTTGGCTTTAGCAGCCAATTCTCTATTTGCTGAATCATGTTCTTGTATTACGGCAGGAAAATGCAAATCCTCAATTTATGTGAAGCACGTTTCCTCTGCCACTATCCAGTGATGGTCACACAGGTGTGTCAAAGCACTCGAACAATGCAAATCACACAAATCAGGCAATGCCAATTAATAACAGGCAGTGTTGATTTTATTAGTATCTTGCTAAAAGGGTAAGTGGGATAAAATGTCATATTCAGGTCCATGTTCCTTCAGTCCCAAGTACCAGACTTTGTCTAGTCAAAATCTAGAATTGAATTTCACACAGCTTAAAAATGAGGAAAAAAAACCACACATGGTAAATGTTCCTTGTGAAAGCAGTGACACATCCTCCAACTGGATGGCAAATATCTACTGCTTAAAAGACTGTTAAGGGGATAGTCATAAACTGTGGCTGTATTAATGGTTATTGCACTAGGCTGATTTTAAAGCACACTTTCTATGTTGTAATTCTGGTGGGTCAATTTCGTACATGAAATGCATAACTTTAATACAGTACAAAACAAATTTGCTCATGTTTGAGGATATCAGTTTTAAAGAGGTTTAAAGATTTCTGTTGTCTTTAGCACCTGGCTCCTAAATGTGACTAAGTGAAATACTAAGTGAAAATAGGACTGACTGTAAATATAAGACTTCTGCATAAGGAATAGCTTTTGAAGACTGTCCAGTGCTAAAGAATCATTGTTACAGTCCAGAACGTGTGACATGAGAGACTGTCTCACATTGCCAGCTCATAGAGAATTTTTTTTTTTTGGTCACTACAAACAGGATATGGGTATGTGCATTTTAAAAACCAGGTATCTTTAGGTAGGAAACAAATCTGCTGGCAGGTAGAAATCCATATCCAACGTGGAGGAGGATTTCCTTAACTGAGAAAACAGCTTAGCACGATAAAATCATCACAAGCAATGTATTTATTGGAAGAACAAAGACCATCTTTTGACACAAAGGAAAGGGTCAAGGGGCAGATGAGTGTATGAAATGTTGCTACTTGAACAGTGATTTCTCTACAAAGCACTGTCCCAGGATATACCAGCTTTGTTCTTAAAAGCTCAGTCTTATTTAGATTTACAATTTTTGTTGAAATTCTTACAACAGAGCTGAATTGAGGCAAAGGATATCACATCATGGCACAGCCAGCCTATGACATGCTTCAGGTTTCCACAATTATTTCTCTCACTTGTGGTGCCTAAGGCAGCTGTGGAAGGTGCATCTCATGGTGGTTTCAGAACTAGGACAGAAATGTGGCCCAGGACTTTAAGTCTACTGACATGTTCTTGGTTTAATATGTAAAAGTTCGTTCTTCTGGTATGAGATCAGAAACTTTTAGACACAGCACAGTCTTGCCACTGAAGTGAGGAAGTGGCCAGAAGTGACACCAATTGGGAGCTCATTCCTTACCAAACATGATGTAATTTCAAGGCAGTTGAGAGGCCTTAACTGCATCCTGGTGCAGTTAAGAGGCTGCTGTGGAGAGAAGTAAATTTTATGATATGGAGCAGATTTTTATTTCTGTTGCTGCCAAGAAAGTCCCACAATTGATACTTTTAGTAGGGTTGTCCAAACGTGCTCTGTAGTGCAAATTGGCATAGAAACGATTGAGTGCAAATCCTGCCTTGGATTTGCGCATTCCACATTGAGGCCTTTCATTAAGATTTATAGAAAGCAGCTCTCATCAGACTCTTCTAAACAGTTTGAGGGTAAAAGAGATTTTCCCCCACAATTACAAAAGCCTATCAGTTCTTTGGAGGAACAGGAGCTCTTCTCATCTCCCACACACAGAGCCCAGTAAGCACCAGCATGGATACCAGATCCTGCTCTCTCAGCCTCGTTTCTGTTGTCACTAATTACCCAGACTTGTGATGTTAAACTCTTAGTACAGTTTCAAATCTAGCATTTTCTTCCCCAAGTATTTTAGAACAGGCATTCTTGGGAAATACCTTCCTGTTGTTATTTTTCAGGCTGTTTGGAAAACAATGCCTTTTTCTTCCTGGTTCCCCAAAGAAACCATTTGCTTCATGTTCATTCCTTGAATTGTAGTTATTTATACTAAAGCAGGCACTTCTAACAGCTAACTTTTTTTTGAATAATAAACTTTTTTTAGCATGGGACAGGAAAATGTGTTGAAAGAGAAAATTAGGTGGGTTTTGAGGTATCACTGAATGTTCTTTCACAATAGAGTTTTTACCTAGAGGATTTCTTCATCTTCTTATCCTTCCCTCATTCCTCCTTTAAGACCATATCACAAAATTTCAAAAATTTTCACTCAGCCTTTTTGTTTGTTTAAAAGTAATCTTTAGCACTAGCAACTTTTCATGACTTATAGATCCACATGACATGCTAGTTTTAACACTTGTTGTAATGTGGCCTGGGGGAAATTTACATTTGGCTGATTAATTTAGACTACCCTATTCCTAGTCTCCTATTCAGTAGGATTCCAGCATCATTTCTTTGTGCTTCAAGCTTTTGAACTGGGATTTGGAAGCATATTTTGGTGCTGTTTCCTGACAGTGAGCTGTATCCAGGGTAAAAGAACTCCTATGAGCATTGCAGATTTTCTTGCACTTGACTTGGAAGGAGAGCTGGATTAGAGGATTTTCATGGCATAACAAAGCTTGTAATTTGGTAACTGGAAGTAAAATCCAAAAAAGGAGCGAAGACACAGGAGGCTGAGGGAATCCTGTCCTTAAAATGTAGGTGTTCAAGGAGTGGCTTCTGTATGAGGATTGACTGAGCAGGCTCACAAGAGAGGGGATGTAGTGGGAGGGCAGTCGAGATCAACAAAGTCAGGAGCAGTGTGGAGAGAATGGACAGGGGTGTGCTGTTTGTTGTTTCATCTAACATAAAATCTAGGGTGCTGAGATCATGGAAGAACCAGGGTAAATTGAGCGCAGGGAGATCATTTCTTCACCCCTGTTTGAAGAAGGTGCGTGGATCTCCCTGGTAAAGGATGTTGTGCATTTTAAAAAGTTTGCTTGGGTTCAAGAGGAGAATGAAGAAATGTTCAAACAACAGTTCCATGGTGGATTAGCAAATAAGATAAACCACATCACTCAAGAAATCTGAGCTGAAAGCAGCCCGAGACAGTAGCTGGGAGGGTCCTTTGCCTCGCCCTTTTCTCAGTCAGGCACCTGCATCAGAGACATGGCCCAGAAGGGCCCTTGGACTGAATCAGCACAGCCTTTTCTGTGTTCCCCAGCCCAACCTGATATTGCTCATTGTGAGACTCCACTGATTGCTTGTATTCTGCTTTGAACCATGATAGAGGACTTCTTCTCTTTAGAGCATGGCTGAAGCAAACTTTCTATTCCACCCGCTGAATCCCAGTGAAAGAGAGAGGCCACTCTGACCCCCTCCAGGGACACAAGCTCCCAGGGAAAAGTTTGCTGTTTTCATCATCTATACTTACCCAACATCTATTAGCAAATAGAAAAATGCTTCAGTATAGATTACTGCAACAAAACCTATTAACAAACATTTTACTTATGTGAAATGCCCTAAAAGAGGGAATGATTTTATTTGCCACCCAGGTGAATTTCCAAGAGAAATGTAATGTTGAGTCTCAGAAAATTGCCTTCTTCATAAAAGGCAAAGCTGACAGATGCAGGTTCTGTGGCTTTAAATTACAAAACCTTGTAAAGATATATATATATTTATATATATAAGACAATGCAATGCTCTAAAGCAAAAGCAAATAAAAATTCAATGGACCTTCATATACCGTTTTTTGTAGCCAGAAAGCAAGGTTTAATAAAATTCTTTAATTTTATGGCAGAAGACATGTCAAGTGCAGTTTACATTTCTCAGCCAATAATCATATTTTCTTGCAAGGGGCTGATACATTTATTTTTTAGAGAGAGACACAACAAATAATAAGGGGTTTTATTTGAGAGGAGAAACAAGCATTTTTATCAAGATGAAAGGGGTATAATAAATTTATGAGACCTCACATACAGCTATAATATAATAAATTAGGAGGATTAATGGAATTGTGGGCTACAGTAACCCTCACTAGTAGAACGCCTATTTTATGGAGCTTGATAATATAGTTTATCATTGACTCCATGGGAATTCCCACAATATATTAGCTGTGGTGTAACAATAAAGCACACACAGTAAGAGGCATGTCTCTTTTGACACACATTCTCTTCCCACACTTATTTTACCAGGGAAACAACTCCGGTGCAGTTTAATTAAACTGCACCGCAATGAATTAGTCCAGGTCTTAGCCCCCTGACAGTGAGGAGCCTGGCATTACCACAGGGGGCTGTCCCCCTGTGACACCAGAGACTGCAGAAAACCTGGGAAAAAAAGGGTAGGGTCTCTCAAGTGACACTGTCACTGTGCAAGGCCTTCGCTGTCAATCACAGGATGGGCAAAAAACCTCAGACCCCCTCATATTCAACTTCATCTGCCTACATTTGTTCACTTCCATCTGACCTTTAGGAGCAGATCAGAAAGTGACATGGAGAGGAACTTAAAGACATCCCCATTTATGAAAAAGGTGGGTTCTGGTGGTAGATAGAAGCCCCCTGTCAGTGGATAATCAGCTGACAAGGCTTTTAGTTATCTCCATGATTTTTACAGTTTTCAAGGAATAGGAATTAATCGAAATCACAAATCTAGTGAAAAACATTTTTTTTATAATGGGAGGTGGTCCCATTATAAAATCTGAATCCAGTATGAAAATCTGAATCCAAGCGAGAATGTTTAGGCTCCACAAGCAGACAGGAATCACAGTGCTTGTAGCCCATGGGATTCCTTGGTATTACACAGGCCATTGAACTGCCTGACTTTGGATGTAATTCTATGAAAGAGAGTATAGCTTCATGGAAAATAACAATTCCCTCTGTATTTACACATCAGCAGGAACACAAAGATGATGATAGTCCTTGGGAACTGTGTGACTGGTTAGCTGCTCTCCCATTTTAAAAAGGGACATCTGATTTTACCCAAGCTGCTCTCATTATAAGACACCACAGGATGGTGTAATGGCCTGAGTTAAATCAACTGAAGAGCAATCTGTCACCAAATTCCTGTTCCCCCAGAAGTGCTCAAGGGTGCAACCAAATCACCTTAACCTGAAAACTGGGAGGTCTTCAGTCTCCCAATAAATCATATTTTCCACTCCTTTAATAGATATTTTATATCTTGTATCCTCCACTAGTACCTTGAAACAATCATAAGGCAACATAGTCTTCAAAGAAAAGAAGTTGATAATGATTTTTAAACCCAAAAGATTGAATTGTATAATTCTCATGATCTTGGAGGGGCATTTAATACAGACAGTGGTATTTCCCTAGAGCCAAATGCTGGAATATATAGAAAGGTAATTCCCAATAAAACAGCAAAATGGTCGTCCATTATTTATAGATAAGCCTGTATGGAACCTTTTATTAATTCATGAGGCTATTTAAGAGTAGAAAGCCAGAATTTAATTTTTTAAAAATTCATTTTTGGTTGGGAGTACCTTGCTGGACTTAGCTTAACGCTTTCTTTGAACACACACACCACACCACAGAGGAATTCATTAGACAATGGCAATTAGATCTCTAATCATTTGGCACTGCTGGAATTGCTGCACTCTATTTAAATGCCAGACATGGTACCTTAGTGATTGGCTCATCCTGTCGCCACATTTCCATCGGCTACCGAGCCTGAGAAATGACAGTCACATTAGATGTCATGTAAAGCATCTGACCTTGCTCTCCCAGCACTTGATCTTTGCACTTCAGGCAGACATTTATCATTGTCCTGCAGAGACAGAACTCAGGTGGTTCAGATTCACCACTGGTTTTCATGTTGTAAAGGCATTATAGCATCTCCTTAACTTTATCCTTCAGTCACAGGAGGAACAGAAATACAATTTTGTTGCTGCCCGGCCAGGTAAATTTACTTAGTGGAGGGAGAGAGAAACAGGTTGCTGTGGGTCAAAAGAGTGAAAACCAGAGGTGTTGAGTCTTGGAGGACATACTCTTCAACTCAAACAAATTCCCAGTGCTTGTAACTGCTTTGCTGGTAGAGTCAAAGACTTTTATTAATCAATATTCACTGCTTTGTTCTTTTTATGACACAGGGAATGCAGAGGTCAGAGATTTTCAAGTGGCATAAGCATAGCAGATAACAGCAGCCATCGCTGCCACACAATGGTCCCTCAGCTTCAAAGGAAACAGAAAATCCCATCTGTAACTGGTAAACTTTGCATTGCAGCTCTTTGCAATCACAGCAGTTATGTTCAATATGCACATGGGGATACAGGAGGACTTTGGGCTCTGTGAAGAGTTTGATTCCCTGCGTGGTTCCCTAAAAGGATCCAATAGAAAGCTCTTTTTTGTGCTTGTGAGGAAGCTGGTTAGGGCTCTCTCAGATGCTGGTGTTTCAGTTTGCAGGTTTCTCTGTGTAGCAGAGATGGGTTAAGGGTCTGAACGTTGCAGTTCATGTCCATCTCTGTGGATAAGCTGACTGGCTATCTAAAATGGCAGGGTAAGTTTGCAGCTAATTTCAGGCTGCAAGTTTGAGGCATATCTCAACTCTTGAAGTGATAAACCCACAACTGAAATGGCTTTTAAAAATAAGGTCTGCAGGACTGTGTTCATTTCTGTTAGGCATGTGACTTTTTTAGAGGGACTCATACAGTGATTGTCCTTCAATCCTTGCTATTCCCAAGTAGTTACTTTCACAGGTGGACAAGGAAAATGGCGTTTACAGATATTATCTTGTCTGATTACCCACTCCTATTTTAATGTTTTCCTGATCCCAGTTTTTAACCCATCCATTACCTCATTTTGCCTCAGTAGTTAAGCAAATTTTGCTGTGATTACAGAAAAATGTAGAACGAGATAAAAGAATGCCGAGTTGTTGGGAACATACTGCATAAATCAGACTATACAGAGTTTGTTTCTAACACTTATTTGCACCCATCTTTCATTCTAAAAAAATACTTATGTACTGATTGATAAAGTTACTGTTCAGGAACATGGTGGAGTTTACTGGAAAATCCTAAGTCATTATTTTTACATTTCACTTAACAATTTGGGGAGACATATGAGGCTTTTCCCACTGAATTCAGTCTCTTCACCTTCCACACTGGTGGCACTTCACCACCACAGTGTTGATTAAAACCAACCTGCAGCTCCTTTACTGCTGCTACTAAGTTCTAAGAAGTACAAAGCTTTTTACCTATACTGAGTTGAAAAAATTAAGAATAAAAAAACAACCCACAATCGAGCTATGAAATGCACAGATTTTACCTAGGAGTTGTTAGGAAAGCCTATTTGATGCTAGACTTTTCTAACCACAGCATTTCTTGCCTCTGTGGATGCGTTGATGGGATGATTGGCTCCAGCACAAGTTACACACCCAGTGCCAAAGGTGTGGGTGAGAGTCAAGGTCAGTGATGTGATCGTGGTGTCCGAGGAAAGGGGACTTTTGTGGCTCACTCTTCCTGTGGATGGAAGGAGCACCCTGTTCTGTTGAAAACCCTCCTTCTTGTACCAATTCTGACTAGATATATTTTCTCCCTTAAAAACTTTACATTTCTGTCACTTGAAATTATACATGAAATACCCTGGTGCATCTGATCATGTGGCTTTCATTTATACAATATTATTTTAGCAACACAATGGTAGAGTAAGCCTAGAATTCTACATGAAAGGGTCAAACCATCTGTCTTTTTGGCTGCAGCTTTCATAATGATACAACTTAAACCAGAAAAACAATCCGTAAATTCTAGTGCAATGAAGGAATATTGGTCTCTTTATTGCGTTTTGTGTGGACAAAGTCTCGCTGGGTCTGAGTACCTTAAGGAATGGCTGAAATTCATAGCTTTGTGGTTTCTTTCCTTAATTGCTGCTTTCCTGGATAGCAGGTGTTTTGAGAGGACACAGAAACAAATCTATTTGCAGCTAAGTTTATAAGCTGTGCTAATACAATTCTTAATGCCTGAGGACTTTGCATGGCTGCAGTCACATTAGAGGGCCCTGCTCCTTCCCTGTACCTGTGTCTGAGACCAAGTGTAGCTGCTGCTCAGTAGCCGGGCCTCCTGCGGGGGATCTTGACATCAAAGAGACAAACTAGCTAAGTCATAATTAGCCCCAAGCTTGTTTGGTGTAAATTGTAAACAATATATCAAGTTGACTAATTGTAATGAGCCTAAGTAGCAGACACGGAACCTCGGGGATTGGCGCGCCGTGCCGCCGCTTTAGCCGGCGCTGCGGCCCTGGCGAGGGGAGCGGGGCACGGTCGGAGCGTGGGGATCCCGGCCCTGGAACCAGGGCACATCCATCCATCCATCCATCCATCCATCCATCCATCCATCCATCCATCCATCCATCCATCACTGCCACCACGGGCTGGATCAGGTGCCCCGGCTTCTCCGGGAGTGCGCAAGCCGAGCTGCTCAGCCTGGGATTTCTCACATTAATCTCTGTGCTTTGGGACAATCCAGAGAGCGGGGAAAGGGTGAAAGCCACCAGAAGGATTGTCAGGAAAGTCACAGGCTCTGTGTTCACTGGTTTTGGTGATGCAAGCTGTCTTTGAAACACATAACAGAGCCCCTTCTCTCCTATTCTGTTTCAAAATGTTAAACACCTAAATACCAAAGCAGCCAATCTGTGTGAGTCTCACTAAATAATTATTATTTACTGTGAGAAATTTCCCTGTCATCATACAAAAGCTCTAACCTGCATAGGAAAGACTCAATACATTTTAACAAGAAACAAGACTCCTTGGACTGGTAATTTTGCCTGACACAGGTTCTCTGTGCTCCTCATCACCCCTGCTTTTCAAAGCTGCAAGTTCAAAGGGTGTGATAGGCAGAATGTGAGAAATGCCACACTGTTTGTTGATGTGTATCTGCTCTATCACACAATCAGCACAATATAGGAATAGATTAAACATTCCTAATTTTTATTAGCTCATAGAAATGTAGGAAAAACCACAAATATCTTTGGTAATGTGCAGTGACATAAAGGAAGAAAAATGAAAGTCCTTGCAAATCAGCAAGATATTAGGGGATCATAAAAAAAGTCCTCATGGGTTTTGGTGAATCCTTGGTGAGTTTTTAAGAGCCCACCCTTTTTAGAAAGATATTTTTCTCTATTTATCCTTACCAAGAAAATTTTTTCCTGTTCCTCAATGAAATTTACACTAGGAAGTATATTAGGAATGAAAAAAGGAAAATCTATTTGGGAACGAGGAGTGTATGAACATTTGATACTGAACTATGGCGTGCGGAAACAATTTAAGAAAACTGAAAACAATGTTTCACACTTTAACTGACATACACACTGGGGCATAAAATGTCTGTTCAAAAGAATTAAGGAAGGGTTCTGTCATCACTCAGTCACAGCTCTGCCCTCTTACTTCATTGGAAAGTGCAAGCATTAGTTTTGGCTTCCAGGAGCACTGGGAATAACTTTTTCTGCCATCCGTGCAGGCGCCAATCCTGAACAGGTTGTCTTAAAATGCAATTTTAAGCAGACTTTCTCCCAAGGCCAGAAAGAAGCACCCATGGAATACTTTCTTAGTCTCAAAGAAAAAAAACAGAGATGCTGTGTTGAGTCTCAAAAGGACCCATCATGAAAAGGAAAGACTTTTTTTCCCTTCCCTTTAAAGTGAATTTAGTGCAAGATCAAGGAGGTTGGTGGTTGCAGCCAGCTGCCTGGAGAACAGTACATGTGAGAATCTTAATTTGCCAGGGGTTACTCTCTTGAGGGACAGTGGTGTTTGTATTTGGCAAGATGGGTTTTGTAAATTACTTGTGTTTGTGGCATCTGTTCAAACTGCGTAAAGCAGAATTTCAACTGTATTAAGTTATCCTTAGCCTGCAATATTTCTTCTAATCACTCCACATTGTAAATAACTTTCACCTTTGACCCTTCATTAATCTGGTGGTGTTAGCTATCCATAACTCATTTAGGTGTTCCTGGATTTCTCATGGATTTCTCTTTTAATTCAAACACTGCAGCTAAAAGTTCCTCACATCACAGTGGCAAGCTTCGGGTTTTGGTACTTGATCAGATGGAGGGAGCTGCACCTCCCATAAGCTCTGGAATGACTGGCTTGTGAGGTGAGCAGAGTTTGCAGGCCAGCTTGCAAATACCAGGAAAACAAAACAGAATCATTGTGTCTCCAACTGATACTGTCTGTGTCCCTCTGTCTGTGAAATAAAAAACAAGTTTCTCCCAACTGAGGCTCACTGTCCCCTGGAATCTGAAACCCAACTGTGCCAGCTTGGCTGGTTTATTTTAGTGCAATGGGAAGAACAGTGAGTCTTTGTCATAATGACAAAGGTAGAATATTTGCTTGTCACCAAATCCTGCCCAAGAAGAGAGCTCCACAGACGTCACGCTGTACGTTCAAGTTTGTGACAACAATAACATCCCATTCCCCCAGGAGAGCGATTCCCCATTTGAAAGGGATATATGATATTAAACAGGGACACACCTAGCACCAGGTCAGGGGTGTTGTTAGCTCAGGACATCTCTGGCATCATCCCAAGCTTAACATGGTTCTGACACTCAATAATATATATATTATGCTGATTTGCAGGAACTTGTGGTAGAATTATCTACATCTACCTTTGCTGTGCCACAGGATGATAACTAACCTTATCACCCCTGTGCTGAGCTGATGAATGATCAGCTGGGCTCTGCTGGGCACACACAAGTTGGTGCCCTTTGGAATCAGCGTTTAATACCTGTGCTACAGAACCTGCTGTTTGACAACAGGGCGTGCTCCCCTGAGGCCAGCCCGTGCAAGAGATGAGTAAAACAATTAAGAAGATTGTTACTCCAAAGGGCCATATCAGCTTACCCTTTTTATTATATTGCTCCCCTCTGGAGAGCTATCGCAGGGATCGAGAAAATGGAGCAATAAAAAGCCACACCTTCATTAAGCCCACATGGCCTCACTTTGTAACAGCATCTTTTTTACTTAGTACCTAACTAGTATCGTTAGTTGCCCCAGAAAGGGAGGCAGGTGGTTTCCCTATGGTCAATGCAGAAAGTTCAAGGAAAAACTTTTCATTTTGGCCAACTGCTACTTTAATCATATCCAGATAAAATTTCCTTATAGAGTTTGCATCTAAAATACACTAAGATAGCTGGGGCATGGGTACGTGCATGTTTTTTGCAACAGGTTTGGAGGAACTAGCATTTGAAGCAAAAAAAAGTTAATTTGTGGCCCATTAAGCATACAATCTGAAATCTGTATTATACATAACATGATTTTTATCCTGTGGAACAGCTGCAGTCCCTTGCTCTTGTTGCCTGTTTTGATTCAAAGGGCTTTTCCTGTTTGTTTGAGGCTTTTTATCATTCATTGGTAATGTCATTTAGTGACACAGCTCTTCCACCTAATCTTGAGATGATCAGTCTTCCCTCTGGTTTAAATGGCTTTACTGATGATGTGACTATTTTAAATTCTGTTACAGTCCTTTGGAAGTGGTCACTGTGGGTACATCTCATTTGCTTTTACCTCTTGGGGACTCACATTTTTCAGTTTCAGTACTTATGGTATTTAATCTAAAACATTTTGTGCCTCTTGTGAAAATGCAAGGAGTGAGGTTGATATACTGGGACTGAATACTGATGCAGACATGCACAGATTCTAGAGCTTAAATATATGTATACTGATGTTCATTTCAGTCTCAGACCCACACAAGACTTTGAAGTTAAAAGCTATGATAATAAAACAATCAGTGAAGCAATTCTAAGAGTCAACTGAAGATAAGTGAACCATGTGCCCTATTTCTTGTAGTCTCAGGAAACTGAATGTGCATCAAACCTAAGTTTAGGTATCATGTTATAGCAGAATGAATCCCACTTTCCATACTTACAGTTTGAATGTTTTCACAGCTGTATTCTTTAAACAACCCCTAAAGTTTGTATTTACTTGGGCAATACATATGTACAGCCCTAGAGTAGGATCAACTGTGGACTCAGAAAGAAGAGGCAGGATGGCAGCATCGTTTCCCTACATGCACAAAGAAAGTTTAACTCAATTATAATTTTTGTATTAATGCTAAGGTCCTTACTTAGCTTTCAAGAGGAAAGGGAAGAATAAAAATTCCTGACATTTTTGTCTTGGTCCACTACTAATTTTTAGAAAAATCTGATTATGGTAGCTTTCTTGCTTCCTATTATTAACTGCTGTAGGATTCTCAGACAAAATTCAAACTGAAATGCCAATATTTGAATTTCTGTGTTGAGCACAACGTTTTGTCACAACCTGCTTTTCTGCTCTCTCTCACAGTAATTTTGTTCTTTTTATGGTTGGCTGTTTGCCTGGTCTTGGTGGTATATCCTTCAATTTAAAATGACAGCTAAGCCTATCAGTGTGTATTATCTTCAGTAGACATTATTGCAGGGAAGACAAGTTTTTATGACAAATTTATCCTCAGATATATAGTTGTGACAACTGGGTGTCAATCAGTGATCATCAGGCAGGCAAGAGTGGTGCTTTGGCCATGAGTGATATGATCCATCCAAGCGAGAGAGAATAGTGTTTTTCTGATTAAATAGTCTCGTGATTATGCTATTTCCTCTTGGCATCCCTGTGGTGTGAGAGGTGCTGCTCAGACCTTGCTGGCTGTTGGTGAACCCTCCTGTTGTCATCAATTCCTTGGAAAGGCTCTTGTTCCTCTCAGCCTCTGGGATATCTGCTCCTAAAGCAGTTCCTGCAGTTTCAGTGGGAAAACAACTTTTCATCATTTGGGTTCATCTAAAAACATACAGACTAGGAGGAGTTATCACATTTAGGTGTCTCAGTTTGTAGACTTGCTACACAGTTGGGTAAAGAAATGTTTTGTTGGTAGTAATTTATTTTGAACTTATTCCAGGAAAATGCTAATAGAAATATTTCTTTAAAGAATAGTGACTAGCTGTTATATTTCCAAGTGTCAATAAAATACACAGATGAAGGAAAACACAATATCTGTTTGGATTGAGATTAAATGTGAAATTATTCTTTTTATCCCAGGTCTCAGTCAGATCAGAAAACTGAGCTGACTCCCCTTACACTCCCCAAGCTCTCAGTGAAGCCCTGGTGCAGAACAGAGGTTGGAAGCTTGTGGTCAGTTTTGGGGGCATAAAATTTTTAAACTGACTAGCTGACCCTTTATTTGCTGACCTCTTTCATGTGTCACCTACTAGTCAGGTATTTGCTACAGCTGTGTTTAAGAGAAAGATCTGGCACTCCTTTAAGTAGATTACATTTGGTTGCCACTGTTTTGGAGATATAAAGTTAATTTACCAAAGCAGGTGTCATTTCTTCCACTTGACTGTACAGTTAACAGTCTGACACAGCAAGGGGTAAAACTTGGTTTTCATAATTTGCCTTGTATTGTTTCATATCTTAACATGTAGCTCATTATTAGGCCTTAATTAGAGCAGACATCACTTTCTGGTGTCAGCAGGCTTGGGGTGACTATTCTCCTAAGCCCTTTTTTTTCTGGCATTATCATATCAGTGATACAATCTGTAAAGCAAAGGTTTTGAAGCAGCAGTGAGAGGGATAAGTTGGTTTTGGTGAGGGGAGGTTGAAGGAAAATCATAAGTAAAACAGAAAAATAGAACTGGATTTCTAGTCCTCTATATGTTTGAAAAGATACATCAGAGTCTGAATGAGGGTTCATACAACAGGACCAAACACAGGATTAAAATGTAGATGAATCTCAACACAAAATCTGTACACAGGGCTGGACAATGACCAAGAGCATCTGGGTAATGAGCAAAGAGGAACAGAGAATTCATGCAAGCTGAATTCATTCCTCTGTTCATCCTTGAATGCACCCAGAAGTCTTGGGCAGGTTTTCCATTTTTATGTGACATCTCCTGGATGGAAGCACGTGCTCTGCAGCACACATCCATGGAGAGCCCAAGATACCCAACCTTCATGTGTGTGTTAAAATGGGTAAGAGCTGGAACTGCTGCACACAAGCTGGGTTCTCAGCCTGTGCATGTGTAAAAGTCACTGGTGTGAAATTTGCATTCAGAGCAAGTGGGGCAGCCTGTAGAGACTAGACATGGGGCCAGAGTCCCTGCATCCCACCTGGAGAAAATCTCCAGGTGGAGAAAACAAGTGTGTTTGGGAAACACGGGCAGTCCTGCTCTTGCTACTGTTTGGGCAAGAATTTCTGTGATCCCCTAGTGACAGACTGTGACTGAAGAGAGGCTGTTTTTTCAACTAAAATTAAATGTCCGGTTCTACTGTTAGATTGTAGTTGGTGTGCTGCACCTTCAGGGACTGAGGCCTGGATCAAACTATAGAGCTTGATTCTTTAGCTGGGATGCAGACTACCGTGGCTCTAACAAGCTTTTGGTATTTTTTTTCCCCCTATACAGAATGGATTTTATGATGTAAAACTAAAAGTATATAGTGTTTGCTGCATGCTTAACAGACATCTAACTCTTTAATGTTAAATTGCCTAAACCAAATAACATAAGGCTGGGTGCTTGCTCTGTCCTGAGCAAAGCAAAGAAAGGGCAAGAGAGATTATCTTATTTTTCTTTCACATGAGCAAATTGTAACTATGAGAAGCATTCTGGCAGCAGGATCATGAGTAGCATATATGACTCTATAACAACCCAGAAAAATAAATAAAGGTGGCTGACATCCTGTTTCCTTTATGATGTACTATGTCATAGGAGAGAGTGGCATTTTTTTAGTTTTCATTTCAATCATTTAATGAGATACAAGTTGTAAGAATGTGACATACAGAGGAAGTCACCTCTTATCAAGGGTTTGTTGTGTTTTTTTTGGCTTGCATGTGGAAATGGTGAAACATGTTCACTCACTCACCAGTATTCCTAACTCCTTTATGGATATGTGTGTGAGACAAGACACACCTTACTAGGGATGCTTTCAAATTTGTGGCTCTGATGCTCTGAGAAAGTATTAACAGTAGGCTTTGGTTTACTATGCAGGACAAACAAAGATAAGCACCATTAAACTACAAAAAAGTAAGAGAAAATATTAAATCACCAGAGATCCAGTAATTTTCTGATTACAGGAACTCTTCAAAGAAATACAAAGTAAGGGAAAGATTTTCTGTCAAATGTGCTTAACTGTACAGGCACCAGCTTTTCCTGTAGCCCATTTACCTGCTGTGAAGCCTTTAACTCCAAATTACCAGCAAAAAAACACCCTTCTTTACTTTTTCTTTCCCAATTAAAATTTAAAAAAGCAAATGTTTTCCAAGAACCGTGTTTTAAAATATCTGCTTCAAATCAATACTCAAAAATATTTAGCCAGTTTAAACTTTTTCACTACTAGCTTTTACTGCAGATTAAGGAAAGTTCCTGTACTAGTAAATATTAATTAATGAAAGTCACATTTTCACAGCTTTGCCAACAAAACACAAAAAGAATTAGTGAATTTTATGAAATGAGAATTCTAATAATTTGTGCATTTAACTTCTCTAGCTTGATTCTAAGCTCTCTTTGCTAAATATATGTTAGGTCATGTTTCCCAAATGTATTCAGCCATGTGATATGTAGTACCAGCTCATTCATATCAGATGAAGTGTGACTGGAAATAAAGCTGGATCTTTTTAAGAAGACACAGTCCTTTGCTCCATATTTCCAAACCAAAACAGCCAAGTTCATTGTATTTTTGCTACATTTCATTACTGCTCTTCTTCCTTCTAAGTGAAGACTAATGTAAAGACAATCACTAAAGAAGCAGCAATCATAATACCCTATACTAACTAAATTCAGACTTATGGCTACCCACAGATCCATGATACATGACAGATCCATTGTTCTGTATTAGCAGGATATTGTCCCAGTATATGAACACATGCAAACTTTGAAGGCTTTGAATATTTAAGGCAAGAGACTAGTGGCTCATCCCAGTGGGAACCACAGAAAAGGGGAACCTGATTAAATTTAATGTCATTGTCACTTTTTTTTCCATTGCTAAGAATTATATAGGTAGCCATAGCTACCACACAGTTCAGACACCATGACCACAATATTCTCCCTCAGAGGTTGGCGTCAAGGGCTGAATTATTCACTCCAAGAATGTGATTCATTGCTAGATGTGATTCTCTCCCATTAAAAGATTTGTCAGTACATAAAATACACGTACATATTCTAGCTGTTATGCCCTTGCTAACCTCAAAAGGCACCAATTTTTTTGTTGCTATAACTTAAGTTTGGAGTACATCTGTCCCATTGAGAAAGCTCTGAAGTAACTGAGAAGCTTTTTACTGTTTACTGTACAACAAATTATGAAGTCAAAAACTAAGGCAGGAATATGTAAGGGGCTACTTACAGAAAATGCAATTAAAATAAGAATGTTTTAAAGCCAGTTTCTTAGAAAGGTTTGCCTGCCTGAACTATCCTCTTATCTATTGTTTATTCTGTCACAAGAAACCTCAAATAAATATTCTGCTTAACTGAGGAAAGCACATAACTCTGTTTCTCCACTGCTGTTTCTGTTGCTAAACTCCCAACTTCCCTGGACTTGCTTCACAGTGCTATTCTTAAGTTGGACAGACTAATTAGACTCATTTCCATCCCAAATAACTTCTGTGAGCATGCCTCATTTACCACTCACTGAGTTACATGAATAAAGAAATGTCTCTATCTGCGAGGATCTGCACAGTGTAAAATGGCTGCTTCCTCTAAAGTGGGTAGGGAATAACATTTTCTCCTGTACGGAAAAGGGCTAGCAGCCCTTTTCATCCTTTTTCTTTTATGCCTATAAGGAAGATTGAGTTCTAAAATAAATGTCCAACTCGTGGTGCTCACAAAGTTTAACGCCACAGTAATCCTTCCACAGATGTTGATTACTCTGACTGAAACCCCAAGTTTTAGGGAATTTAGGGATGGCAGTGCTAAGCAGGAGAGGGCAGGACCATTAACATTTATGCAACTTGATCTCAATGGGGAAGCTGATGACAGGCAAAGTGGCAGAGTGCCCTATTCTACTCCCCTAATTGTTTCCAGCAAGTAGAGTAGGGCAGGATTATTGGGAGGAGCTGGTAGGTGAGCAGAGAACTGCTTCACTCTGTGGTTTTCTCAAACCCCTGGGTCTCTGCTCAGAGTCTGCAGGAGCTGCACAGGATGCTCACTGCAGATCCTGCCACACAGGGCCCACAGAGACAAAATCTGAGAGCAGAGAGAATAAACATCAATGCTGAAACCTTATAAGCCAGTCCATTTACCAAAGCTGATTTAATGAATGAATCAAAAAGTTTCTCTTTTTTGTCTTTATTTTTATGAAACTCTATTAGTTGCAGAGATGTATGTTATACATTTAATATCATTTTTCAATGTGATTTTTTAGAAATTAATTGGTCTGTTATGTTTTCCAGAAAGATTTCATATCCATTATCCTATTTTGGATTGAAGAAAGGGATTTCTGAATAATATAGCTAGTCATTTTTGAGTAGTAAATATTCTAAGCTAACAATAGGTAATTTAACTAACGTAGCTTCTAACTTGCCAGAGGTCTTACTTAAATTAGGTATTCTCTCCTGCAGTCAACTCTTTAAAACTAAGGTGCCTACTCACAGCAGACTACTGATCTGAACTAAGATAGCAGCAGCTGTGTGGTCAGCAGGACTAGAGAAGGAATCCTCCCCCTGTACTCAGCACTGCTGAGGCTGCACCTCAAATCCTGAGTTCAGTTCTGGGCCCCTTAATACAAGAAAGTGCTGGAGTATGCCCAGAGAAGGGCAGTGGAGCTGGGGGAGGGTCTGGAGCACAAGTCCTGTGAGGAGTGGCTGAGGGAGCTGGGGGTGTGCAGCTGGAGAAAAGGGGGCTCGGGGGAGACCTCATCACTCTCCACAACTGCCTGAGAGGAGGCTGCAGCCAGGTGGGGGTTGGTCTCTGGTCCCAAGTAATAAGCAATAGGACCAGAGGAAATGGCCTCAAGTTGTACCGGGGAGGTTTAGATTGGATATTAGGGAAAAAAAAAAAACAAAAAAAAAAACAAAAAAAAAAAAAAAAAAAACCCACAAAGAGCTGTAAGAACAGGAATAGGCTACCTATATAATAGAAAGTGTTGGAGTCACCATCCCTGGGCTATTTAAAAGACATGCAGATGTAGCACCTGTGGGAATAGTTTAGAGGTGGATATGGCAGTGCTGGGTTAATGGTTGGACTCAACAACCTAAATGCCTCTGTGATTCTAAAGATGAATTAGAGTTTACTAAGACCATTCCATTTAGTGAGACCATAAGCACCACACACCTGTGCTATCTTCAGAAACTGGAACCAGGTGGGGGCTTCCAAATAGCCCTGCCATTTTTTTTTGAGGAACACAAATCCCAACAGAAACGCCTGGATTTGTGCCAGCAGGTGGGGGCAGCACTGCCAGCAGCTGTTGGCCTCCTGGAGGAGTGTGCAGTCTTGCTGCCACTCTGGCTGGTCCATCATGAGTGATGGAGTGTGCCCTGCCCCAGGTACTGATGGAGAGCTACTTGCCCACCATCCCCCTCTCCTCCCATACAGAGGGATGCTTGCACTCTGGAAGCCTCCCTCAGCTACAGAACCAATCAGAAAGCAAATATTGCCCCAATATTTTGAGCTGCTGCCTGGCCTATTTGATGACAGCCAGAGGTTGGAGGTCACCTACCTGTTGATGATGGCAGCAGGAGCACAGGAGGCAGCCAGCATTCTCCCTTGCCACTGTTCAGCTAGGTTTGTTTGCAGATGGATTATGTCAGTCACAGAACTCATCCCATTCTCTTCACTGGGCAGAAAGCTCGTGCAAGAAGGAGAGACTCAGAAAACGCCCAATTCTTCTCAGTGACAACTCCTATTTTTAGTCCTTCTGGGAAGGAAGGCTTTTGCCTCTCTTGTAAATTTGTGAGGGATAACAGTGCTAAAACCAGAGGCAGCTTGAACGGGATCAGGGTTTGGTGCTAAACATTAAAGCTTCTGCACGGTGCTGGAGAGAAGGGGACTGCGGAGGCCATGGGGATAAAACTTGCGGAAAGCCGGAGCCAGCGCTCTGCTCCGCAAAGGAAGCCTGGCATCTAGTGGACACTAGCTGTTGCATCACTTCTGCCTTTTGGTTAGTAGGGCTCAAGGCTACCTGTGCACCACCCAAAAACTCGTCCTGACCCCAAGTTCATGTGCCTGACTGCAAGCTGTAGTCAGCTTTTGTCCTAATTGTGGTTAAAAATTCACGGCTACTCTTAAATCTGGTCAGCTGCCACTTAGAAAGTCGAGCCCATTATGAATAGTTCCTTCATGGAACTTGCTTCTGTGATACAAATCCTATTTTCTGTGGGTTTTTCTGCCACAATGAATGTGAACATGTGAAAAAAACTAATATTAGAAGATATGTGAGGGAATCGTGCTAAATACCTGCTCAGAAGGAGAGATGCAAGACACAATATCCTTAAAAGTACCTACATGAAGGACTTGCATTATCATTTAGTCTTAAACCTTTAATATCTTAAATCTTAAATATTTTTATTAGTTCCACCAACATGCAACCCCCTCAAACTTCTTTCCTTACATTCTGAAGGTAATTTGAATGCATATTACTCTCCTTGAGTACCATGTCAAGATTTAAATGCATTACCTTTCTTTTTCTTCATTTTTCTGTTCTGATTCAGAGTTCATACTAGGCCAAGGGATGAGTGTGTCATCCTGTGTCATCATGCTTTGAATAAATTTGTTCCTTTCACTTAGGGCAGTATTTTCTGTACTTATGCTAAGTTGTGTCTTACTATGCAATCAGCTGTATTAGAAATAATAGGATTAGCTTTAAAATAAGGTAGCATGCAACACTAACCTAGGGAGAGAACACGATCTGTATAGCAACTATTTGACATTTGTTAATCTAAATTGCATTACATTATGGTGTTTGCAGTATTTTAGAAAAAAACCCTTAAAAATAATTGTTTCCTCATAATTAGTTCAGTAAGATAATTGATGGACCTAAATCTCTGAAAAAGCCTCAGTAAGCAAAAAAAATCTGCATCTTTAAAGTCGATTTTGAGCACTTTATAAATGCTGGTGGCAGCTCTCTCCCCCTGGTGGCCAGGAGAATGAGCTTGCTTTCGTTCCTAAATCAGCAACATCCCTGTTACTGCTCTCCCTCCTTACGAGCCTGAGAAGGAGATTTCTGCCCAAAATGAAAATCGGTAGTGGGCGATTATTTAGCACAGAAGTAATTCTTTGTTATTGATAGAAGTGGCGAGAGAATTCTTCAGAGTGGTACTCAAGACATCATTGGAGCAGTAATTGAACTTGTGACGTGCAGACGATGGAGCTGCCTTGCTCTCATAAAAAATTCTGTCAAAATTAGATTGTTTAAACAAATAGTCCCAGAAAAGAGATAGGCCTAAGAACATGTATTTTATTATTTTTGGTCTTTTTAAAGGAGAGAACGTAATCTAAAATAATTTGTTTGTAAAGCTCAGACAGAAGGAATACAAATGTTCATGACTTCACAAGTATTTGAAAACTGAGCTGTCAGCATACCAGAAAGTTAGAAAAAAAGGCACCACAGTACTTGTTAGGGAATACTTAGTAAATAGCTCATGCTATGCAGGCAATATATATTGTATTTATTTGTTCTTTATGTGCCATGCCAGTTAAAAGGCACATTTGTTTCCATCCCAAAAGGTTTATTTGGTTTTAATTGAAAATGTCAACAATGTCTTAAAATGTGAAGCAAGTCTTCAGGAGCCCTCATTAACCATTCCCCTTGCCCTGCCCTTCAAAAAGCAGCAAATATAATCAGTTATAAATTGAAAAAACTCAAGAGATTAATTTTGTGTGATGCCAAGCTCCTCTTGTGCTGGCTCTCACAGTGAAATAAGGGACCTTTAAGAACATGTTGTATGGGAACAAACCAGGGACAATGTGGCATTTATATGGGGTCATTTCCATTGGTTGATAACTGCTTTATGGACTGCTTATCAGCTGGATTTCCCCACCTCTGAGGCTGGAGATGCATTGGCTGGGTGATCTCTGTGTTCTGCTCTTGGCTCTGCCGGGATTGCAGGAGGAGAAGGAAAGTTGCCCATTTCCATGCTGGCCATGGTTGTCTGTCTGTCTTTTTGATGTTCATCACAAAGTGAGGTTGGCAGCAGGATGAGAACCCCTGCCAGCCCCAACCCTTGGCAGATCAGTGGATCCTGAGCTCAGCAACAGCTGCAGTGTCTGCCAGAGGCTGGGAAGTCTATCTGTGCAGCCATGGCCTGCTTTGTGCTTTGTCCCTGAGCTACAGAGGGGCAGAGACCATGGGGGCAGAAGCAGCATGTAGCTAGAGGCAGTAGCATCTATCCTAGAACCTGTAGGTTGGTTCGTCACAGCTTGAAATCCAGTCCTTCATTCAGCCTTTGCCTCTTCCCTCTTCTTGTGCTTACCTTAAAATAAGGAGTTGGGAATTTGGGGGGGTTATTACATCGCTTATAGTCTCATTACAACCTATATTGTAAATATACTCAAATACTGTTTTTTCTCATTTGACATATGTACTTATTGACCAAAGAAAACTGAAATGTGTTAAAATCAACTGCGTGGGCTTGTTCGTGTGATATTTCTGTCTCATATGGTAAAAATTAATTAAAAGGGTTAACTAAGGAAAGCTTCCATGAAGTCTGCATGACTTTCTGAGTTGTCCCAAGCTGTTCTTGTTATAACTGGGTGCAAGAAAACAGATTAGGGAGCTGGGAAAAGCACACTAAGGAAACAGAGGTAGAGAGAGAAATAATGATTTTTAAAATGTAGTTGGAAGAGGCAGCAGGAGATCATCCAGTTCTTTCTCTGCCTGAAGGCAGGATCAACTATAACTGTGTCAGCCTTGACAGATGTTTGCCTAACTGGTTCTAGAAAGTTTCTAATGATGACGAATTCACAGTCTCACCAGATGTTATACTCCAGTGTTTAATTATGTCTACGGTTTGAAAGAATTTCTTAAGCCTCATGCCATTTCTGCATGTTCTGTTTCTCATGAAAATAGGGGACAGATGTTTGTCTACCTCTTGCAGTGTTTCTATGTGCACTTGCAGACATGGTTCCTTGGTATTCTCTGCTTCATATTCAGCACATCCCATTCATTAAACTTTTCCTTAAAGGCCATGATCTCAAGAAATGAGAATAAATAGAGGTTGTTTCTGCACTATCTCCAATTCAGCCACAATGAAACAAGTGATACATCCCAAACTGTATCCAAACTGGGCACAAGGCTCTTGTCTTACTGTGCATTGGGCATAACAGTCCTACTCAAAGAAAGCGGCAGTCTTGGGGGTACAACAAAACATGGCATTTCCATTTTTCATAGTGATGTGACCTATTATCACTCCCAGTTCTGCTTCTCCAGAATGGCTATGTAGGTTATTTTTTTTTCTTATCTGTTTTATCTGTATTTATGCCACTCTTTTTTTTTTTTTTTTCTTTTTGATCCTGTATGGAACAGTGATGTTTTTGCTGCTGAGGAACATGTAATTATTTTCTAACAATTTCTTGAATTTCCAAGATCCCTTCGAATTTTAATCTTAATTTCAGCCCAGCACTTCCAGCATGCTTACAGTCCTGTCTCAGTTTGGTGTCATCTGCAGTTTGCATCCTGTGATCTGTAGAGTAAATAAAAGAATTGGACAAAAGCCACAGGATCATGCCCCCATAAGATAAATTCTTCTATACTGACCTCTCACTATTGGGCCATTAATCAGTGCTGGAAACTGATCTGGATTGTGTTTCTATGGCTAATGGGAATGCCATAGGGTACCCCAAGTCATGCATCTGTCATAATGACACACTGCCAAAAGCCTTACTGAAGTCAACATAGAAAACATTTGCTGTTTTCTCCATATTCATGAGCCTTCCTGCTCTGCCTCAAAACAATTTTGACATTGCACATTTTCCCAAATCCATGCTGGCTGTTGCTCCCTGGGTGTGTGTGGGGGGCAGGGATGTGGGTGTGCATTAAGTGATTATGGCTTCTTGGCATTTTATTGGCATAACAGTTCTCTCTCTTTAAAAGTGTTTCAAGCTTGGTTGTGTCACAGCCCTGAAAATTATCTTTCACTTTACAGTAAATATAAAATCTCACTAGAGAGATAGAACAGGAAATTGTCATCCTTTCCCCAAATGTGTGAAGCTTTTACTGTGTGCAAATAGTTAAATAGAGCCTAGTAACAGTAATCCTTTCCTTCAAAGCTTATAATAATATGACAGTGTTGAATTAAATAGCAGTTAAAAAATGTCATGTAAATCCCAATTTACCTGTGTGACCTTTCTAAGTCCCAAAGCTTTAAAGATAGCTTCTTAATGAGATTTTCAAGTTTGGAAACAAGGAGATAAAAATATTTCTCTAATATCAAGATATATTTTTAGGAATGAGGCTTATTTTCTTTGAATGCAAAATAAAATGGATCAAAGTGTATTTGTTCTGATTGCAGAAACACATATGAAGGAAGGAACTCTGATCCTAGGAGTGGAAGTGAACCTGTACTTAATCTTTTTCTGTGTGCATTTACAAAAACCATTACTCCAGCTTTTAAATATCAAGGTGTGAAGTAAAAAATTATAGTGGTTTATAAAGAAACCCAAAGAAAGTATAAAGACAGCTCAAAGGAGGATTTGAGTTTTTCCTCTTAAAAAAATAACTGGTCTATGTCTCTTTAGGATCAGATTAACCAGTGCAGACATGGATTCTTTAAGCACTCTATTTGCAGTAAAATGAGGGTTTATAATTTAAAAGCATGAATTAAACAGAAAGTGGTATAAAATAACACATATATGTATGTAATGAGTGTATATGCCTTGCTCCAGTTCCTTTGAGATTCAGAACAGTACATGACAAAACTCTGCTACTGCTTATGCACTAATAACATGCTAATGAACAAATTTTATTTTCTTAAGGCCAAATTCTGTTCTTGAAAGACACTATTTCAGAAGTTCAGTTCAGCCCTTCTCTCTCTCAAAAGTAGCTGGGGAAAAATAGCTGCATCAGATTTTATAATTTGGAAAAAACCCCAGACAACCAAACAAAAAAAACCCTGTAAAAGTGTTTGGTGAAAGTATGTATTTGCTCCTGTGTATTTATTTGTACAAGCCCCATGACATTGTTTTGGTGAATTATGGGGACAGTTATATGAATGCTGGGCCAAAGACCTTGAATTTCCTGTTCATTTTTACTCGGTCAGTTTCTGTACTATGTGACATCAAAAGTGCAACACTATAGAAGAGTTACAGCAGTGTAGCTTGATAGAAGAAAGCAAAAAAGTAAGTATGGAAATGTACACACTGGAAATGTATTTGTTTCAATTGATTCAGAAGAACTAAAATACCTTTTGGCCTGTACTTTTGTGGTTATGCTTCTCTCAAAATGGTTCCTTCAAGCAAAAAAGGGATTTGTCTGTGATTTGCACACAATATGGGGGGGTCTCAGCCGCAGGTGACAAACCAAAATCCTTGATAATGATGCATGTTTCCACAGTTCTGACACTTCTTTTGTTCCAAAGGTCATATATTCAGCATGTCAGGCTAACCTGGTTCTGATGAAGCTGCATTTTTTCAAGTATTTTTAACTCCTTATGTATTAAATAAACAGCAGCTACTGCTTTCCTTTATAGGATAATTTTCTGACTCAATACAGATTTGAAGTGCTCAGGATATTTAGGACGCCATTAAATCAGGGGTGTTGAGTAGATGGTGTCCATTAAATCGGGGTGTTGAGCAAATTGGGCAGCAAATGATGATCCACATGTTATCATGAATGGATTAAAGGATCTAAAGATAGCCTGCAGTCCTGTGGTGAACTCTGCATGGGTGATGTGCTGTTGGAGCAGAATGAAATGGGAAACTCCACGATTGTCCCTGTGAAACTGGTGTTCCAGCCTTAGGCAGATTCATCCACAATTCAGCGGGTGCTTGTAAGTAATACTCACCTGAGAGTTAAAACAAAAACCTCAGCAGAAGTATTATGGATGCATGGTTTCTGATAAATCACAGCCTTTTGAGAGCTAGCCAGACCTTTGATTATGGTTAGCTTGATTTCTGAGAGAGCATTTGTCCAAATGAATGAAATGGTTAGCAAGCACAATGTCTGAAATTCCACACTCAAGTTTTTCTCTCTCATGTTTCTTAATCAAATACATATAAACTCAAAAAAAGAGCAACTAACTACTTTAGAGAAATAGAGAAAAATAAACTAAAATGTGTTTACTTTTTAACAAGTAAAACTATATATATATATACATATAAATACACACACACATATATATACATGCACACATACATATATATGTAAATAAATATATATATATCATAAGCTCAATATTGAAATAACAGTACTGGAAACAAATTACCTCAAACAACCTCAGGTGAGAAAAAAGAAAAAATAGAAATGTTCTAGAGTGGTAGTAGAGTAGTAGAATGGTTCATGTTCCTAGAAAACATGAACCACAACAGACAGCTTTAAAGTATCTTCATACGCACACAAAAAAATGGTACTGATATAAAGTAATACCAAGATAAAACCTGTTGTACTACAAAACCAGTCTTATTCTCTTATTCTTTCCCAAAGAGTGTTCTTTTTTATTGTTTGCTGAGTAGAAAAAAATCCCTGTCTATGCAATGGACAGAAAAAAGGAAAAAAAAAGCCTTGTCTAAGAGAGGAGAGACATTTTCCATCTGAGGTCTTACTCTACCATCACTGTGCAGCTCACACAACAAAATAATTTGGATATTCATTATTTAGGTATGGTGATGTTGCTACAGCAACACCATGTGCTACATTCAACTCTAGTTGCTTTTTTGGTGGGAGCTGAATTAGTTTTAACATTTTAATAGATTTTAAATTTTTATTAGATTTTTTTATTATTATTATTGCATGTTTAAAACGTGCCATGAATCAGATGGCAAAAGAGGTCTTCTTGGTGCAAACAGAAGGGGGAGATGTGGGATCTCAGCACCTCAGGATGGAGGTGCAGAGGCACCGAGACCACCCTTGGGGGGCTCGGGAGTCCTGGAATGTTGCCAGAAGTGTCTGGTGGCTGGACTTCGATCCTACACAGGAGACGACACCTGTATGAGGATAGGAGGATTTCACTGGGGTAAATGGTGAAGGGATAAGTTAATTAGAGTGTGAGACACAGGGTTTAGGATTTCTGTACAGGGGGGTCTAAAGAAGTAAGATGGAGGAATTGGGGCCTGTCCTGTTCTTCTTCTTCTTGGCCTCCATCTTCTGTGGTGATGGTGGCACTTTGGGATTGGTTATTACTAAAAGTGCACTGATTAATAAGGGTAAAAGGTATTGGGGAAAAATGATAAATATTGTATACGTAACTTCGAGTATAAAGATAGGTGACCGCCCCGGGGGCTCTCAGAGTGTGCTCATGGCTGGCTGCTGAGCAGACCTCTGTCGGGCCGAGAGAAAATCTTTTAGATAAACAATCAATAAACACCGAGACCGAGACAAGATCTGGAGCCTCTTCTCGTCCTTTGAAGCGCGGGTTGTCCAAGGCCACCCCCGGGCCTTTCCAGGTCACCTACACAGCCGAGAAACTGACAGAATCAGGTACAAACCCACCAGCATTTGACAACCGGTTTTGTTGCTCACAAAGCAGAAAAAATTTCCCCAATCCTCTACAATATTTGGGGGCAAACCCCAACAGAGGTGCTGTGAGGCTTTACCTGTCACAGACCCTGTTGATTTTACACCACAGTACAACTTCAGAGGTTCTCATGAGGTAGCTGAGGTAGACCTTCCCTTAATATAAAGCTGATGAAGTGACAGGGCACAAAAAGGGCATGAATATAAGAAGCAATAGTTGAAACAGGAGAAACTTGTCAGGAAGGGCTGTAGACACATTTTGTCTTGGCTGATTATTTACTACTGAACAACAATTTTACTGCCTTGCCAGCTTGTAAAATGTAACACAGAATGTGACTCTTTGTATCTCATCAGATTTTAACTTGTATTATCAAACTCTTAAAATTGAATTTGCTTCTACTAAGAACAATGTAAATTCAATTTACATCAATTTCAAAATAAGCAATTTTAAATTGATATTTTTGTTTTCTTTGCTTTTTTCAGTGTTCAGGCCATTATTATATTTCACTGATCTATAAACCTTCATAAAGTTCTCTGAAGGCCTACATACCATCTGGTAGGCTCCTCTATCACTGGCATAGCAACAAAACTGTGTCTTAAGTAAAAACAACTCAAATGTAACAGCTCTAATGTTGCATGTAAAGCAAATCTGTATATAAATAGATTCTTTGCAAATTTCTGCTGCCATTCTTAAAAAAAAAATCTCACAAATTAGCCTTCAAAACAATAGCAGACAGCAATCTGTCAGTTCTCCAGTGAGCATGAGCTGTCTAACCAGTGTCATTAGCACCTCAAAAAAGACATTTTGCCTGCCTTGCTTGCCAGGAATTCACAATAGCTTGTTAACAATATTAATACCTACCAATTACCCAGTCTTTCCAATTTCAAAGCACTGTAAAAACTGAAGTAATCTGCTGCAGTATTTTCTAGGTTCATGCTAATTCCTGTAAACATGCTTTTAAAACTGGCATGTTCTGGAGTGTTCTATTTAATCCTCTTAATTTCGCTGTTTTCTTATCTTGAACTTGCTTTTTCTCCCAAGTTCTGGAATTTGTTTTTTTTTTTTCTTATTACTTTTTCCCAAGACTAATGTTCCTGACTGCCTTGTTGAGTCACAAACACAGACTGACCTGAGTGTGCGCTCCCCTTTACACTTTCCCTAGTTTCACCTTTCTTTTCTCAACTTTTCCAACATTGCTTGTTCAGCTTTGCAGCCTCACAGCCCATTTTTCTCTGCACATTTAACAGCATTGTTTGGCTGTGTCCTCTAAGTCAGTCAAACAACTTGGCTCAACATCTATCACATGCACAGTTTGTCATCCTTTCCTCATGGAAAAAGGGGTCAAAGTCTTGTCAGAGTCCTTAACCTTTAGATGCTCAACGTGTTGTGATAAGTCAGTGTGAGGCAAGCACACCAGAGGTGCTAACAGCAGTACTAATGCTTTGCAGAGAAGCTGATGAGCTTTGCCATGGTTGTCAAATCCTAAGAAAGAGCCAAATTCTCTGAGCTAAAGTAAAAAGTGTCCTCATGGACCATACTTTTTTCCTCCTCTAATCCACACCCAGCTTTACTTCTGATGTACCTACAAGCTTCTTTATACCCATTTTTGGGGTTACTTGCCTTTTAAGTGTGTGGAATTTCAAGTTGGTAGGTGTCTGAGCTTGTGCTGACAGGCAAAACTCTCTTCCATTTCACACTGACCTGTTCTGTGCATGAAAGCCCTTGATCTCTTGCCTTTTTATATGTCAACAGTGAGTCTAGCCCAGGCACTCCTTCTCCAGCACAATTTAGCCCTCCTCAGAGGATAACCTCAGGGGATAACCTCAGATGATCTCTGAACTGCACTGTTCAGACACCAGCCAGTCTGCAAATCCACCTGACTCTTGGCATCCACCTCTGGGGGTGAAATCACTCTTCTGCTCCATTTACACTGTCAATTATTTGTATTTGGGATTAGCAGAAGGCAGTTTCCAACAAATTTAAACTCATCTATGATCCAAATTGTAGATTAATATTTGATGTGAAGGCAAGACATCATCACTGAAGCTTGATTTCCTCCAAATCATTTTGCTTCTCAGGTGTTTGACTACTGCAATTTAAAAGTCAAATAACTTAAAGGGTGAAGGAACATCCTGTGAGCCCAGACCTACAGAGCTGGCACAAAGGATGGGTAAGTGGCTTCTTTTCTGGTTTTCTGTTAGCCAGCCTAATCTCTCCAGAATGTCTTTGTTAGCTGCTGCACCTGGCTCACCAGTATAATGCTTATTCATTTCTGCCAGGCTTTTAAGCACTTTATTTCATGGCTGGCTGGTATGTTAAAGGGGTAAAGGTAGTTTCAGTACCTCTTTGCCATTTTAGGTCACCATTTCAGCCCTGGCAAGGTTCTCTGTGCAATACCAGGTAACCTCAGGTGCCTTTGCACACCTGGCTGCACGTGCTCTGTGACCACACAGTCACCGAAACCCATCATGGCAGCAGGTCCTGGCCCAAGACAGCAAAAGGAGGAGTTTTCCCACCTATTCTGCCAAAGGAACACAATGCTGGAAACACGCCGAGGAACCTAAGCTGAAAACTGCCCTAAGTCCACACCTGAAGGATGGGGATGGGGTACCATGTAGGCACACACAGATTGTGGTGATTGGGGTGGGGCTGTGTCCAGCCTCATCCCCATGGGTGCAGCTGTGAGCAGCAGGTGAGCAGCACTGACAGCAATGAGCCATGGAGTGCCCAGGGGCACTGACCCATCACCAAAGGGAACAGAGGGCACACAGGGGCATGGCATCAACAGGAAGGCTGGGCTGAAGAACAAGGCAGATGCTTGCAGTGGTATGTATGGGTTGAAGCCTTCTGGAATTGTATGGTGATATGGTTGTCTCAACTGTGATGTGTGCTGTTACAGTGCCATCCAGAGGGACCTGGACAAGCTTGAGAAGTGGGTCTATGGGAACGTCATGGAGTTTGACAAGGCACCTGCTGGTGCTGCACCTGGGTCGGGGCAACCCTGGTATCAATACAGGCTGGGGGAGGGACAGATTGAGAGCAGCCCTGCCCAGAAGGACTCGGGGGTGCAGCTGGATGAGAGGCTGGATGTGATCTGGCAATGAGCATTCACAGCCCAGAAAGCCAAACGTGTCCTGGGCTCACACAGAGCAGTGTGGGCAGCAGGGGAGGGAGGGGATTCTGCTCTGCTGAGACCCCACCCGCAGGGCTGCATCAGGTCTGGGGTCCCAGCACAAGAACAACACGGATCTGATGGATGGGGTGTCACCAAGATGATCAGAGGGATGGAGCACCTCTCCCAGGTGGGAAGGCTGAGAGAGTGGAATTGTTTGGTGTGAAGGAGAGGGCTTACGGCAGACCTAATGGTGGCCTTCCAGTACCCAAAAGGAGCCTACAAGGAAGATGGAGAGAGACTTTTACACGACAGTGGACAGGGCAAGGGGGAATGGCTTCAAAGTCAGAGGGAGTAGGCTTAAATTAGACATTCGGAAGAAATTCATTACAGTGCTCCTGGTGAGGCACTGTAGCAGGTTGCCCAGAGGAGTTGTGAATGCCCCATCCCTGAAGTGTTCAAGGCCAGGTTGGATGGCTTTTTAGCCTGGTTTAGTGGAAGCAGTCCCTGCCCATGGCAGAGGCTCGGAACTAGGAGTCTTTAAGGACCCTTCCAACCCCAACCATTCTTCGATTGCATGACCCCGTATTTTAGGGCTCCGGATCTCCCATGATGGTCTTTCCGCGGCTCTCCGCCCAAACTTTTAAACTTGGAACTGTGGGGCGGGGTGTGACCACGCGATGATCTGGAATCACAAACGTCACTGGCAGGTGCGGGGTGTGGAGTTGGACCCGCTCGGTCCCGGCGGCAGCCCCAGAACCCACAGAGGCAGGACCCGGCCCCGCCGTCCCTCCCGCCCCACAGGGCAGCGCCTCCCGCCGCCCTCCACACGAGAGGCGCACGCGCCCGCGCGCTCCGGCCCGGCGATTGGCGGTAGCGGCCGTGACGTCATCGCAACGCGCCGGCAGCAGCCCCGCGCCCCGCTCCTGAGGGGAGCGCGCCGTGCTCGCGCCGCTGCCCGGGCCCCATCCCGCCCTGCCGCCGGTCCGCGCCGCTGCCCCGGGGGCCGGCCCGGGCCCGCCCTGCCCGCCGCTCCCGTTCCCGTTCCCTGCCGCCTTTCCCGCTGCGCCACAGGTGCGTGTGGGGCCCGCCGCCCTGAGATAAGGAGGGACGCCGGGGGAGCGCGGGGGAGAGGGAGAGAGGGTGGATGGGCGGATGGATGGTTGGGCAGGAGCCTCCCCGCTGCCTGACAGCGCCCCTGGCCGCGCGTTCCTCTGGCAGCGTTTTACTGTCTGTATTAGACCGGCCCTGCCGGCTCTCTCCCCTTCATGGCTCTTCCCTCAGGAAGCTTAGGAATATGAGCCTCTACAATTTGGACCGGTTCCGCTTCGAGAGGAAGGCGAAGGGCGCGGAGCAGGTGTCGGTGTCGCCGTCCCCGCCGGCCGCCTGCGCCGAGGCACCTGGCGCTGCCGTGCGGGCCCCCGGAGCGGAGGAGGAGGAAGGTGCGGGTGACAACAAGAGACCGGGCACTCCGGCTTCGGACGTGACAGAGAGAACTGGTGAGTCACGTGTTTTGCATGAAGGGCAGTGGAAGTCCTTAATTTCTACAAATGAAGTAATTGTCTTTTGTTTTGGTGTTTGTCATTTTGGGTTTTGCCCCCTTTTTTTTTTACAAATGTGTTGTTCTGTGCAAACCTTTCACAACAATTTCCACTCAAGTGTCCTCATTTGCAGCAGTGTGTGCTCTCATTGAACATGTGCATTTACAGGCAAGTCGTTAGCCTTCTGAAATAACTTGTTTTTTTCAATTGATTAAGTAAGTTTCAGATTAAATGTTGAAAGAGTGTTGTGTTTTCCTATTTGTAAACTCTATTTACTGATACTTATTTTATGCTAGCGTTTCAGTGTTTTTGAGGAAGAAATGGCTTTTACTTTTAATTGCCTGATAGATGCAACACTGTAGACTTAATTTTCTCAGTAGAGGCCTTGTCTTATGTATCATGCAGCATTACAGATGGAATTGAAACGATAGGGAACAGTTTCTTTTCACTTGGGCCTGGTTTTGTAAAGAGCTGAGAGACCTGGTACTGATTCTCAGAAGCTGACTGTGTTACTGGTTTTGTTGTAGTGTTTGTCCTCTTGGGGCAGAAGCTTGGGGTTTTCATGGAAATGTCAAAACCTTGATTGTGTCATAGTGTGTTAGTTTCCTTTGGCTGAGACTGAGTAGGGATGTGCTGTTACTGTCTGGATTTGCTGGTTAATACTAAGGACTGAAATTGCTGTTGGCTGTGTAATCACATTCACCAGTGTGTTTTTCCTGTTACTGAGGCATTTGAGAAGCAGACAGTATCTCCTGCTGATTATTTTATTATTTCTCAGACATAGCATATGACTTGTGGTATAGCTGTCAAATTACAGGTGTTACAGGAGAGATCAGACAGACTTTGAAAGTGCATTTATTCAAAAAATGAAACAATGTCTCTTGATGTTGTTTAACTGCATTTTTTGGCACGTGACTTTCTTGGTGCAAGGCAGTTTTTCACAACACCTTATCTAGGTAATAATAGAGAACCATTCATGCACAAGGAGTTCCTCTTTTAAAACTGAATGAAGTCAGAATTACAGAAGGTGGATATTTATTCTTCCCTAAAGTTTGCTTTAGTGCAGGTTGACTGTTGTCAGTTGATTGGAGTGCTCTTGTGTTTACATTAGTAAATACCAAGCAGTGTTCTGTGTTAAATATGTAAAACATGTAAGTTGCCAGTCTGGAACTAGTAACCTGTTGCAAAGAATTTTGGTGACAGGGAGACTTTACAGAAGAAGTGAGCAGCTGTTAGTTCTGGTTCCTGCTGATGTGTCTTTGCAATGCGTGTATGGCACAATGGGCACTCTGAGGAAGTGCACTTTGGAGCAGGTGCTCCCTTCCTGATGGTGGTGAATCATTGTCTTGTGCTCTGGAGGAGTTACTGAGTGCAGGGGCCCTTCTTGAGCTCTCAGTGTAGTTGTGCAGTAATGCATGGTGCTGCTTGTTTTGTGCCTTAGTGGTTTGGGGATTTACTTTATTTTGGTGTTGTGCTTCATCCTTTAATCTGCTTGTGGACTTTGTCAGTGTAAGCATGTAGCTGGACCAACAGATTTCATTGCTTGTTTTTCAAAATGCTGGTTTCCCTTTATTTCAGTTCTGCAGGACTGTGGAGAAGGGGTGTGGCACCCAATTTAGAGGCATTAGTTCAGGTACAAGGTAGTAAAAAGAAAGGTGAAGGCCAGCCTAAAAGATATGGAATGCCAGGCTGAGTGCTTGTGAGGAAAACTGGTGGGAGATGGTGGTAGCTAACAGTGAAACAGGGTAGAGTGCAAGAACAGGCAGAACTGCAGCAGGTGTCCAATTGAAATAAACATCCATGGGCACAGATGCTGGTGGAGAACTGGGGCACTAATTAACATTTAAAATTGAGGTGTAATTAGTAGTGCTCTGCAAATACATAATACTTCATCTTTCACAGATATTGAGTGTTTAAAGAAGATCAAGTGGTTTATTGACTTTTTTTCTCCCACTTATTTGCACATGAATGTTATGTAACCCCTTTAAAGAATTAATAACCTTTTAAGAAATGAAATCACATTTTCTGCGTCTACAGAAGATAACAAAAAATTAAACACTCAGATTTTGTCTGCGTGATATGAGGCACTTAAATGTAATAGAGAAGACTAGATTTGATGAGCAGATGCCTGTCCTCCTTGTTTCCTAATTAATGTCATGAAGACAAAATTTTTCTTGGTTTGGGTCAAATAAAACAGTCAGGTTTTTTTGTTGGGTTTGTTATTGCTGAGTAGTCATGGAAATGCCCAAAGCTGAGTTTATGTCACTCTCTGCTGTTAACTGCACCAACAAGTCAGGCTATGGAGTTGTTCTGTGTGAGGAGCAGTTTACACCAGGCTCACCAAAATGACTTGTCCTGATGCTCAGTGAATCGTGTGAGGACAGCAATTACTCAGATTTCTTCTGAGGACAAAGTGATTGACAAAATACTGATACAAGTAAAATACAAGAAACTGGGGAAAGAAGAGGAGTGTGATCTTTATATCACTTATACAAACAAAAATGCTACTAAATCCCTAATAACTTGGTTGGTTTTCTTTTGCTGACAACTTTGACATAGTCCAACCACTGTGTGGATCTAAAAAGAATTTAAAAATCTTTATCGTTGGTAGCACAAATAGTTTAGTATAATTTCCAAGAGATTTCTTCATATTTCTGTTTTATCAAATGCCCTGAAATCCAACAAAGTATAGGATTGTCTAAATGTCATCCATCTTCAAAAAGTATAGTCAGATGTTGTCTGTTGTGTCATGAACCATCATTACCTTTTTAGCTATTTTCTTTAGTTTTGTTTTCCCAGAACAAACTAATATTGGTAAATGCTTCTGTACCCCCTTTGTGTCTGTAGGTCGTGCTTCTCATTCCTTTGTGTTGGACATTCATCCTTTATGCTTTAATAAGCAGTTTGTGGTGTGATGGCCACAAGAATTGTTCATCTTTGTACACTTGTCTGTGCTCAAAATTACACAGACCTGCAGTGACTTTGCAGCCAGGTTGTAAGGAATAATTCTGCACTGCATTTACTGAGGGATAGAAACCAATTCTGGGGACAGTCACCAAATTATATATGGTAGATATCTCTAAAAAGAGCTGGAAAAATACACTGGAGTTGCTTACTACAGTTTTTCATGCAGATGAGTATTGTTTACTCAATAGTAATATTTATTGAATCTCTTAATCTGTTAAGGAAACAAGCATCTTAATTTTCATTTAGATGTTTTTAATTTTGTAAATAGCTCAGTATACTAAGATAATGAGATTAGTCTACACTGTTGTAGAAATGGAGCAGAACTGTACCAGAAGTGCACAAATTAGAATAATTACCAACATGAATTTCAAAATGAGGCCTTTATTCAGGTCTCAAAAAGCCATGCTTACTAAGCTTCCAAAAAGAATTGAAATAGAAGTTGTAAAATAAATTAAACTACAATATATAACCCCATTATTGATGGCTGATTTTGTTGATGTCCTCTCTCTACTGTTTGAATATGTATCCTAAATGACTACACTTTGAGATTGTAATGCTCAGAGCTCACTTGCACTGGCACTGCTCTTTTTTGTTCTGTTGTCATTTTCTCTGGGATCTGTGGAAGTTCTTGTTTTTTGCTTATTCTCAGTTCATAGAGTGTAATTCTACTTGGAGTATTTCTGGAAAGAAGTGATGACTGCAGTATCAAGTGAAGTTTTCTAAGGGTTCATAAGAAGATAGGTTGAAGTAATCATTGTTTTAAAAGGGCAGCTTTAAGAAGTACCTTAGAGTAATACTGACATCTAGGATTATTTTAGCCAATGGAAAAGACTTTTCTTTGAAAAGGGAATTCTTATTACCATGTAGGCTTGAGCAGCATGTGCTTGATGCTGCTCTCCAAAACTAGGTGGAAGTTACTTTCTATTTGACAATGCTTGTTGGACAATGTTAGTAAATGTGGTAAGCCTCTTAAGTATTGCCTCAGTTTTTGCTGTGGTTTTACCTTTGTTTTTACTTGGGAGAGAAGCTGGCTTTCTCAGAGTTAGGTGTATGATTTGTGTAGGAGGCTGTGTTTAGAATTACAGGGCAGTGGATTCTCTTTTTGTGGTAGCAAAAATTGGTGGTTGTTGTTGGGTTTTGATGTTAATGTGTGCATACAGGGATATTTATGAGTGTTCCTATTTCTGGTCTCAGAGTCAAAATCTGGTCTTATGGTTGCAGGCATTCCTTAATAGTTCTTTTGAATTGCTTGTAATCAGAAAATTCTGCCTCCAACAATTACATATTGTTGCTATGACTTTCATCTATTACTACTGTACAAAGTTACAGTTTGCTCTAAATATGAGCATTCCTTATTAAATGTGTGATTTCTGCTTCCTCCCCAGTTAGTAGGGTACTCTGTTCAGTGGGATAGGTGGAGGAAGTGCAGAAGATTGGGCTTTTTTTTGAGAGGGAGAATGCTTTTTTTTTTTCATCAGGTAACTCAGCATTTTTTAAATATGGAAGTTAGGAGCTGTCATGAAGACTGGACAGTAATTGCTAAATAAAAATAAAATGAGAAATCACTAAGTGAAACAGTAAATACTCTTTATTTAGATATAAATCTTGTCTAAGGTTTATACTGTAGAATAAAACTACTTTTAAGACTGTCATATTTTTGTAAAATTTCCTTGTGTTTTTCCTTTAAATTCAGTAAGGAAGCCTCTTAGCAAAGTTGTCATGAGCACCTGTCAATTCTGTGTCACGCTGCTTACAAGGAGAATTTGTTTGAAATTTAGTCTAATCTACAAGGCAAAGATCCATGAAAACTGCCTTGATCTGTTCTCTTAATTCAGTATAGATCTGAAATTCTCATGTTTCTTATAGGCCTGGTCTGATACTGAATCGCATATTTTAATGTGTTTTGTATTTCTATCCTATTGTCGTAGCCTTTGCCCTGATAACCCAACTTCATAATGTTCCCAAAGGTCTCTCTTGCTCCTCTCCTGTATTCATCTAAAAACTTAATCAGTTTTCAGATGAAGCAAGTGCATCAAGGACAACACATCTCCTTGCTAAAATGGACAGATAGAAGAAGGTATTGCTCAGGAAGCTTCCATTGCCAGCATGTTGATCTTGGATGCAGGGAGGTCTGTCTTGGAACTGTGTACTACTACTTCAGAACTAATAATTTTTATGCATTCCTAAATTTGCATGTGTATAGGCTTTTCAAAATAAGATTAATTTGCCAAGTGAGACTTTTGCCTCTTGTAAAAATCATTGCTATAATCCTATATTGTGTTTTGAAAGTGATAGCAAAGACTTAGATTTTGCTAACTCTACTAAAACTAGGTCTTTTATCCCAGATGATGGAATTAGACACCATGTGGCTTCTTTCTGCATTTGACTATCAGATTAATTTATTCTAGCTTCATCTGTGTCTACTGTCTGCTGGCAAATTAGCCTTGCAAACTGATGTTACATTCTAGTAATTTGACTTAGCAAGTTTCTACATTACTGAATGGAGAGAGAAGAAACTACCTTTACTTCTAGCCAAAACTGTGGTTCCAGAGTTAGCAGCATCCCTGGTGCTTGGTTCACAAGCACATGGGTTTTAAAAAAGGATGGGTGTGTTTAGGGGGAGAGGATGCCTGTGATACTTTGTTTTGTTATGAGAATTAAAGATCTTTTTACATGAGGACTTCCTGTGACAGTAGTATCACTAAAACACAGCTTTCCCAGAAGCTGGTGGCTGACTCTGCTGCCCCTTATCCTGGATTTTTCCTGTGTGTGGTTAAGGTCACCTTGTAGAGGGATCCATTCAGTGCAGGTCGCTCAGTGGCTCAGGTTGAGCTGTGGGTGGGGAGAGCCCCAGCCAGGGGGCAGGGAAGTGCTGACCCCTTGCACAGAGGTCCCAGGTGCCCATGGCCCTGCCAGGCACAGGACACTCAGGAGCTGATGGCTCCAGACTTGCCTGCACTTAGAATGTGAGCGTGTAAAAGCCCGGGATTTTTTTGTAGGGGGTTTTTCCTCAGAGGCACCAGCTGGAGCTGTGGTTTTGTTACTGTACCTTGATTAAATGATATTGGGGATCTAGACATCTGAGGGTGCTCTGGAAAACCTTGTATGACTCTGTGAGTGTGGAATCTATAGCTGCAAAAGGGTCTTGGTCCCAGCTCAGATGCTGCTGCCAGAGTGGCTCCTGGATTGTTGGACAAGGAAGGCTTTTAACAACCTGAAGTCTTAAGCCTTCAATGATTGCTCTTTTGAACTGTCACTGAACCCTTGTTGATGTTTCCTTATAGACACTAAGTTACATTCACCTCCATCCTTTTAGCCACTATGAAGCTCCATTTTAAAGTTGTTTTCTTCTATTTCTGTAGTGTACTCTGTAACATTTGGTGCCATATATTTTTAGTTTATTGGGTGCCTTTGCCTTTCAAAGCCTTTGCAGTTTCCTGTGTCAGCAAATATCTTGTACTTCTAGGATTTATCATTTTTCTCCTTTCATTCAGTGCTGCCACAGTGTGTTATTTAAAATTTATTTTCCACGAGATTTCTTTCATACAGAAAATGTTCTCTGCAGCTGTCACGTTCTCTGCTCTATACATCAATTTTTCTCTCTTCATAGAGAAAAGAGAGAAATGTGCTTTTGTTTCTGTCCATGTTCTGATAAGCCTGGAAGTAGTTCAGAGGACTTTGCTTATTATTCATTTATCTAAAAACAAGTATTTATTTGTTCATTTATAAATAGTTATTTACCTGAAATATATGTTCTCTTAAATGTTGTAATATAAAAATTGTTTGATGTAAGAGAGCTGAAGATCCTTTGCCAGGTAAGTTCCCACTTTAAGAAATGCAGCTGACAGGAATTTTGTGTGCATGAGAAAATGAGTTCTGTTTAACTGACTGTTGCGTCTCTGAAAACAGTCATAGCTACCTGATGCTCTGAGTAGAAATAAATATTTGAAGTCGTAAGTCATTGTCTCCTCTTTCTTCTCCCATTGAAATGTCTTGCACAGAGTATTCCACCATCCCAGAAACTCCTGAAGCCCAGAGGACAAGGAAAGTGTCTTACTTCAAGCGGCAGCGCCAGCGAGGGGTGCAGTTCCTGGATGGGTCTGACAGCGAGGATGAGGAGCCAAGAAGAAAAGGAGCCCAGGCCCCGAGGGCAAAGGTGGCCGTAATGTACGCTTTGAGCCACATTTCTGTCCTGTCTCTGCACCCCCAGGGGCTGTTCTCAGTTGAAACCCTGAAGTGAAAATCAGAGCCTAGGTTGAGTTCTTGTTTGCTCCTTTGGGATTCAGCTGCCCCTAACTAAACTTTACTGGTTTTCCAGGGAAGAAGTATGCTGGTAAAACATTTTCTCAGTGGGAGGAGTTCTGTGATGTTGAAACATGTGGTGTTTTTTCATTTATGCATTTGTGCCTTTGCCCTTCTGAAATCCTTTTAGTGCAACTTGAAAATGTAACCATAAAACACTTGCTTTACTAATTTTCAACTGTTGGAATTGGGTTTTTTTTGTATATGCAGCTGTATTTGACAGGGAAGCAAATAGAACTTCAGTGTGTTGTACAAGTCCTGAGGTAAACTTAAGTATGAGTTGTATGGTGTGTTTCCTATGCACAGTGAAAATTATTTCTTTCCTAAGTGATTTGGAAATTTATGTTTTTGAATGTGCTGAGAGGGAAGAGTCACTGTGGAGGAGTCGCTTGTGTGTGTGCTGAAAAGACAGTGTTGAGAGAGCAGGTGAGACAAGATGTAGATAGGCATCTGCAGCCATTTGCAACAGTGTAAAGGAACCCCTGCTAGTTATGTCTGTGTGGTGATTGTGCCCTCTAGATGTTCTTGTGCTAAGCAAAACAAGATGGCTTTACCTGCTTTTTTGATAGTCTAGTTGAATTAATGGGCAGAAAACTTGTGTGGGAATTGCAGCCTTAACAGGTGTTGCTTTTTGTCAGGTTTTCAGTCCTACACAGAGCCTGGAGTTATTAGGGGTTTACAGCAGAAGTGAAATAATGCATTTTTGTACTGCTGTTACCTGAAATGCTGATGTTGTGCTGTTTTTCTTTATTTAGTGTTTGCCCCCCAAAGTTTCAACTTAAGGGAGCTACTTGAAAAGGAGAAAAGTATTAGCAGTTACAAGTGAGCTCCTGCTTCTGCCTGTGATTTAAGTTCTAGATTGTGCAAGGAGACAGAGGTGGCCAGCTGGTTGCATGCATCAAATTGGCTTGTGTGCAGTGCTGTGTGAATGGAGTTACTCTGCTTCTGGGATCAATCCCACCTGGAAGCAGCTCAAGGGGTTTTCTGTCATATAGAGCTGATGCTGATAAGCCACACAGGATGCAACTTGTAGAGCCATTGCTTCCTGTTCCTATGCTGTGTTGCTGTGGCTGGGAGTGAGAGATGGACAGCAAGGTGACTCCCTGGTGGGGTTGATGACCATGAGACTACATCGTCTTGTGCTCCTCAGTATTCCTGTGTAGCCACCAGGCACCTCAGTGCCTGACACTTTGTCCCAGTGTGCCAGCTCGGGTGCAGATTGATGTGTACAGAGCCCACAGGGCTGTGGCACAAGTGGCTGTTCTGGTCGAGCTAACAAACAAATGGAGAGTGGGGCAGGAGTTAGCTGGGATCTGTCCAGGCTTAGCTCTGGCTCATGCTGAATTATGGCTTTGCATGGAATCACTCAATTCATTGTCTGCATTGTGCATTTTAGTGCATGTGTTACTTAGTTTGTGGGGTTTTTTGGGGTTTTACTTCATTTTTGCAGAGTATCCTAGCTTCCCTTGTTCTGAACAAGGCACAGAACAGAAAGTGGAAAGTTTAGAGTAGAAAACACATCTTTCCTAAAGAAAATTTGCCATGGCTTGTGCTACCAGAGGGTTGTTGTCTGGAAAAAAAAGCAGAATCTAACACAAGGATTTTTTGGGTCAGAGTTGCTCAGCAGTTAAATGAGTGTTTCTTTATGCTTGATAAGAATGTGATTATACACAGAGGACAAGATTTATGATGTATGCAACTCTGGCTTTGTTGAAAAGTGTCTAGATGTTATTCCCTGATAGGAAAGGATAGGATAATTGCAGTGTCACCATTTTCATTTGGATTGATTTTTTCTTTTTCATATGCACTTTTTACAAGAAACCTTCCTTATCAAGGTAAAAAGATCAGAAAAATGCCAATAGATTTTAATATGATACTTAATGAAGTGGTTTTTTTAAGTGGAAGGAGGATTCATGTTTTGAGGCTTACAACTCAATGCCTTGATGGACTGAAGAATAATTTGGATTCTCTCTTGTTACTTCCTTACTCTTAAGAGTAACCAGAGAGTCCTAGTAGCTGTGTGTGCCTTTTGAAAAGGGAGGAAATAGTTCTTTGATGAACAGTTACCTGTGTGTATCTTCTATGTAAGTGATACATATCAATTTTTTTTCCAGAATTCTAATGCAATCTGCCTGTTGCAACTGCTTAAGAAAGATATAGTGAGGAAAACCAGGTTTATTTTTAGTCTTTTACCTATATTTATGTAGAGGCACGTGCAGGCAAGCCTTTCTGATGGTGAAGTCCCTATTAAATGGCAAACTCCATATCATTCCATTAATTTTGCCTTCCCAAAAGGAGGTTTTATTGTCTATGGGAGGAAGGAGGATGGGAGACTGGTGCTTGGGTTCAGTCTTATCTGTGCAGCTAATATTCTGGAAGATACATAGGGGTTGCTTTTCCTGCAAATTAGTGTTAATAATCTGTCTTTCAGTAAATTCAGAACACTATCTTTTTTTTCAGAAAGGCTCTTGCCACATTTATACATTTAAGATGCTGCACGAGGAGCTTTGAATTTTCTTTCTCAGTGAGCCAAGAGCTAGGACAGAGTTAATACTGCACCTGGGAAGTGTTTACAAAGAACCTAATCTACATCTGTTTGTCTGTTGGGGAAATAAACACTAGCAAGGCTGTTTAAAATAAACTTGGGGTAGTCTGATGTAATTCAGGTAGCTGAAACTGTTCAAGTAGCTAAACTTTATTAAGATGGTTGTTATTAAATTATCAATAATCTTTGATAATTTGAGGGTAAGTGATGTTATTTTGCTAGTCCATTCTTCCCTTCTTTCCTTTGCCAAGTTGAAATTGTTTAGTGCAAAGAGGACACTGTACTTGATACATGCCTGACTTTGTCCTGAGTAGAGGTGTCCCTTTGCATGCAAGTTGATTCAGTGTTACTGAATGCATCTCAGTGCATTTAGTGCAGTCCTGGTGGGTTAGTTTACAGTCATGTTCTGGTAGAGTAGAACATTCATAAGCAAAAAGAATTTTAATTATTTTTTCTTCCCCTGTACATTGTAGCTCTGAACCATCTGATGATGATGACCGGCCTGAGGAGGAGATGGCCCAGCAGGCACTTGTAAATGGTGAGGAGCAGCAGCCAGCTGTGAAGGAGCATCTAGAGAAGGATGCCAGGGACTCAAAGCTGCAAACAATGAAGGAACGTTTTCCCCAAAGAAGTGACCAAGAATTATTAAAAGTAATAATACTAAGTTCTTTGATTTATTTTGATGATTGTTTTATAGGATTTTATAGGCAGTTTTTCTAAGCTTCTGACTTCATTACAGGGTACAGTCTTGTGGTGAGTTAATGTTGTCTGAATGCTAGGTACCCACTAAAGCTGCTCTGTCACTTTGCTTCTCAGCTGGACAGGGAAGACAATAGAATGAAAGACTTGTGGATCATGATAAAGACATGGAGAGATTGCTCACTAGTTACTGTCATGGGCAAAACAGACTCAACTTGTGGAAAAGATTTAATTTGTTACTGATCAGATCAGAGTAGGGTAATGAGAAATGAATGCAAATCTTAAAACACCTTCCCCCCACCCCTCCCTTACATTGGGGTTTAACTGTATTTGTGATTTTCTCTGCCTCCTTCCCCCTCATACTAGTGAGGCCTGGGAATGGGATATGGGAGCTGCAGTCAGTTCATCAGCCTCCCTCAGCAGGAGGACTCATCACACCCTTCCCTTGCTCCAGATTGGATCCCTTTCCATGGCATGCAGTTCTTCAGGAACAAGCTGCTCCCTTGTGGGTCCCTTCCATAGGGTCCCCAGTCCTGCCAGCAAACGGCTCCAGCAGGGCCCTTCTCTCCACGGGTCCTGCTGGGATCCTGCTTTCAGGGGGCTTCCCATGTAGTCATAGCCTCCTTTGGACGTGCACCTGCTCTGCTGTGCTGTTCTCCATGGGCTGCAGGTGGATCTCTGCTCCACCTTGGCCTCCATGGGCTGCAGGGACACAGCTGCCTCACCATGGGCATCACCACAGGCTGCAAGGGAATCTCTGCTCCAGCAGAGCACCTCTAGCCTTTCCTTCACTGACCTTAGTGTCTGCAGGGCCATTTCTCTCTCATGAATTCCCCTTCCTCTCTCCTGCTGCAGGTGTGTTGATCCTTCCTATTTCCCTACCCCCTTTCCTTCTTAACCTGTGATCTACTGGTGCTGCCAGTGTCCCTGATGGGCTTGGCCTTGGTCAGCAGCAGGACTGTCCTGGATCTGACTGCCACTGGCTCTTTTGGATGCCAGAGAAGCTTCTGGTGGCTTCTCACAGGAGCCACCTCTGTAGCCCCTGCTGCTGTCAAGCCTTGCCGTGCAAACACCATGCAGCTTTTGATTATTGTTTTGTTAATAGCAAAGGGTAAAAGTAACATTTTAGGGGAAGTACAACTGTGTAACATTTCCACATGCATGGGAACTTGGATGTCTATAAAAGTGAATATATAGACACACACTTCAAATAAACACCTTTAGGTAAGTTCAACAACAGTGAACTCCAGTGTATAGAAAATTTTTCAAGTATTTCTTGTGATGTTTAAGCTTAATTATGGCTGTCCCAGTTGGTAACTGCTGTTGTTGGAATGAGCTAGCTGATGAAATGCAGTGGAATCGCTGCCATCTTCCAGTAGATGAAACACTGTGCAAGTTTACATTGATGGCATTTAACATGCAAAGATTTCAGTATTCCAGTGAGGCAAAGGGTAGGTTTGAACTTACTGTAATGTATTCTGATTAAGCTGATGTGGGAACTCTTGGCCATTGTCCAGTGTACAATACAAATCTACAAGTAACTCCTTGCAAGTGAGATATGGTAGTTCATTACAGTAAAATATCTTTAGTACCATACAAGGCTATCATCATTTATAAAGCCAAATGTGTTTAAATTAGTCTGTAAAGTTTCCTGGTTTTTGAAGTGGCATTGAAGAAATACAGACATTTTACTGAAGTTCCTTGCTGGGTATTTTGTTTCCAAGTGAATCAAGCTTTATGCTTAGACTTCCTTTATTTTGGGAAGAGCAAAAGGTTTTCAAGTAGGAGTTTCTGAATTTTTCTCCTGAACATTAGAGTTACACTCTGGACATGCACAACAGATTCTATCTTTTGCAGTTTTTGGCTGCATAGAATTCGTCTGATTCAAAGACTGATGAAAGTTCATTGTAGCTTAGTAACTTGCTAGAAATGCTATGTGGTGTGTCTCACTGCTGTTTTGGGACTTAGCTACTGAGCAGCATGTGAGGCTGATGGTGTTTGTTTTCAGGAGAATGCAAGATAGCTCCTGTATCAGCAGAACTTTGTAGAAAATGGAGACTATGCAGATTTTTTTTCTACAGTTACATGGGAACATTTTTAAGGAGGGCAGAGGAGTGTCAGGCAAATCTGTTGTTCCTTCATGAAGGATCTGGAGCAGGCTGTCCTGACAAACTTGGCACAACTGATGAATGCTATTAAGGAAAAAAATCACAAGTCTTTTGAAAAGGAAATTGTGCCAATGTAGCAAAATTGTAAGATGCAGTTTCCAAATGTGGACTGATACTTGGGAATCAGGATTCCTCATATCTTCATTTTTTGTGTTTTTTTTTTTTTTTTCCATATTCATAACATTTAAGCCATTTGCTTTTGTTGCTGTTACTGCACCTGCAGAAAGCCTTCTGGAAGTCTCCACATGCACTTTGTAAAACAGATTTGTGTTGAGATTACATGTGGATGGAGAAACAATCTAGGACAGCAAGGATGTATTGATAAACATTTCATGCATGCACTTACAGGAAATGGACCAGTGCATCACAATAGTATTCAGACACTTTATGAGTTAATAAATCAGAGGGTTTTATTATCTTGTTTTGTAATAGTGACATTGAACAGTGTTTGTAAAAAAGCTTCTAGGTAAATATGTGGAATACGCTTGTGAAGTAGGGAAGAAAGTGATAATAAGTGACATTGTATTCAAAATGTTAATTTGATACCTCTTGGTTTTGCTCTCGGATTTTATAATACATATATATTGGTGGGGAGGGTTTGTGTAAAAGTGTTTTTCAGTCACAGCTGATCCAGCATTGTCTTCCTCTGTTCAACTGGATTAAATTTCTCCACTTAGCAGTTGCCTTTTTTTTGTTTTGCAGCTGATAGAATCAGCATGCACAATGGATGAAGCAGTAGCTGCTGGTTTGAAGCTCAATGACAAAGGTATGTTTAACAAAAAAACCCCACAAAACAAAAACAAAACCCAAACTTTAGAAACTGTAGTTTAGAACCCAAACTTTAGTAGCTAATTCAGTGAAATTGGTTGGGAAGTGTTAAAAAGTGGTAAAGCTTCTGCTGAAAGTTAGAGCATTGTTTGTTTAGTGTAATAACACAAAACTGAATTTACAAGATTTGCAGAGACAAAAATGAAAAGAGAATGGGGAGCAAAATCTGTAAATAAAACCAGAAAGGAGAATTTTTTTCTGTGAAGCTCAGGATTGCTTTGCTTGTGGGTTTTTAAGTGATTCTATTCTTGCTGGTTCCTTTGTCCAGAACTTGAGGCAAATAGTAAAGGGTTAGCAGAAGTAATTCTAAATGTTCTAGGGGAGCAGTCTGGTAGTACAGAAAAATACACTGGGTATGTAGTTACTAATAAGTAGATATTGTTTATATCAAGGTCAGTTGCAGTTTTTGCTTCTGGTTGTTTTCAAGACCTGCTTGTAATTCTGAATAGGAACTCTTAGTCTTAAACACTAGACAGATCCCCCTGGTTCTCTAGCAAAACATCACCCAAACCAAGTTTTTGGACCCTCAGAGCTTATTTAGGGGTGTCTGTTCTGCACCTCAATTTATGCAGTCTCATACTGTTACCAAAACAAAGAAACAAAGCTAGACAAACACCCTAGCAGATTTTGTGGGAATGTGTTTTAAGTGTTATATGTGTTAAAGGGTCATAGTTCTTGGGCTTCGGGTTTGTTTCTTCACATCACCCAAGTCCAGGGTTAAGTCTTGTCTTGTATTTTTGATTTGTTGGAGTTGGTCAGGGAAGAGTGGAATTCTGATATTATAGAAAGCAGATCAACCATCTGTTTACAGTTCAGCTGTCCAAGGTTTTCCTGAGGGATCTTCATTGAAATTATGGAAAAAGCTATTTCTGATCACTCTTGATGATTTAGTTGTTTTGAGTAGTTCATGTGTCTTTTCATGCAGGAACCTATGGGTTTGGAGCAATATGTATAGGAGAAAGCATAGGCTGAGGGAGAACTGTTGTACTCCTGTTTGTAGAGTACAGAATTTTTATTTAATTTCCCCTTTGTACTTAATGTATTTTAATTTTCTTATTTTCGTATCAAAGTGCAAAGATTTCTAACAATCTCCAAAAAGTTTTAAGAACATCCAGGCTGCTTTGAGTGAAAGGGATGCTTTTATGCTTTGGGTTGTTTGATAGGTTTTTTTGACCAACCACCAAACCACTTTGAATTTGTCACTGTGTGCATGGTCAGATTCTGTAGATGGAAATTCTTGGATATTGGCAACGGGAAGCAAGGCTGGCATGTTTTGAGAAATACACTTAGTGCTGCTGTTCCTGGAAGACTGATTATTTTTCAAGGGTTTTCATAAATATTCAGCCAATTTAAGCTACTATCTATCCTTAAACTTTGCTGAAGTTCACAGTGTTTGAACTAAATCACTTTGATTTCTGGTATGTAGGCTCTGCCTTTTGGCCATTTTTGTGTTGATTTAAGAATGTTGTTTCACATCTTTTAAATATGAGCCACAGAAAAATCTTCTTGGCAGCAAAATTCTCACTAATCACTGCTGTTGTATAAAATATTTAGTTAGCAGTAAGCATGCCTGACAGTGATGGTATAAATCACCTCATTTTGGACACATTTTTTAAATATGGAGACATTACTGAACATCTGTTTGAACTGTGTCAATTTCAGATATGCTTTACTTGTTGTGAAATGTTGGCTGTGTGAGAGGTCAAGGCAAGATACAGTTTTGCTAAGCATGGCTTTGTGAAAAAAGTGTAGCCACGATATCCTTGAATTTTTCTGTCCTGTCAAAATGACAAAAAGCTTGTCTTTATAGCTTGAATTCAATAGTGGTGTAGAGCTAAAACAAGAAACAGTGCAGATTTTATAAAGGTATGAAGATTAGATGTGACACATTGAAAAGATGTGTCTAAGATGTGAAGTTGTAGTGATACCTTTTGCTTGTGATTTGTTTCTGGTGTTCTTTTCTTGAAAACATCAGAAGTGGGGGATGTGCTTCTGAGCTGAAGCCTGATGTAAATCTGTCTGGAATTCTCTGCTTTTTGAGCAGTCAAAAATTACTGGTTTCTTTTATCATGATGAGGGAAGTCACAGTAATAAAAGGGTTTTTTTTTTTGTGTTAGAGATAGTAGCAAGTAACAGGGGAAATAATGACAGGTGCTCCTCTAAAGTCTGAGACCTTGGAGCTGCTTTTTTCATTGCTCATTAGTTGCAAAATTTCTGGGGAGAGCAAGGATTCCTCTGGAAGGCTGTGCTTGCACTCTGAGGACAATTCCTATCTGTAAGAGTTTCTTTATCCCTTCAGCCATATACTCCCTTAGCAAAGGAAGAAAAAGTTAAGTGTACTTTGTAAAGTGGATGTCTTCAGAAAGTTGGCTGGTTTTTTGTCATTTGCAAATATGGTGGGTTTCCAAAGACCACAGGTTGATTTTTAAATAAATCTGTTTATAGATTCCTGAGACCATGGTTTTCCAGATCCTTTGTTTCAGTTCAATTGCCTCTAAAGTTGCTCATAATGGGGCTTTCTTCAAAGGCTATGGAGTGCTCAGCCCATGACCCAAAACCAGGAAAATCTTTGAAATATTCTTATATCCAGCCCATCTATTTTTTTAGGGCAAAGAGGTTTGCAGGGTCACTGTTCACATTCAGAATTATCCATCCTGAATTGAGCTTAAGAAATAATAGCACAAGGCCTCCAATGCTTGGCCCAGCAGCAGCCCCACAGCTCCTAGTTTGGATATCAAGACAACCACCCATTCCTCAGACTTCAGCTAGTAGCAGGCATTTTCCTGGCAGTATTGTTTAAGTTATTTAAATTATGCCTCATCTTTGGAAGTGTTCAAGGCCATGTTGGATGGGGGTCTGAGCAACCTGATCTGGTGGAATGTGTCCCTGACTGGAGCAGAGGTGTGGAACTAAGTGATCTTTAGTGTCCCTTCCAACCCAAATGTATGATTCTATGATATTTTTATCTAAATATATATAAATACATAGATGTTGAAAAAAATCTTAACAGTGTTTTCTGGTATCTCTTACTAGATCCTTACTTTAAGGAAGAGTTGCTAGTACTTTGCTTTTTTTGGGGGTGTTTTAATATTTTTTCAATATTTTTATGCCACTTCTCTGATGTCAGAGTGAATGACTATAGTAGAAAATTTATTTGGAAGTATTTCCACACAAAGTGTCTTCTTGTATGAAGATTTGGCTACATAATGTTGTAGAGTTAAAACTATTTTGATCATCCAGACAGGCTTCTGGATGGGAAAGCAAATGTGCTTTTTGTGAGTGTGTGGGTGTTCTTTTTCACTGGTCTCCCAGGGCAGGCTGGGAGGGAGATGCTGGTATCAGACACCAAAGCTCTGCAGGCACTTGCTGTTCCAGAGAAGATTTAACTTCCAGTAGTATTTCAGATCGTGGACTAGGATTTTTCACAATAATTTGTTCTGGTAATGCTGCTTCAAGCCAAGCTGGTGTGCAGAAATACTGGTAATGTCTTCTGGCCTTCATGAGCCACGCACAGCAGCAGTCTGGAAGTGCACCTGGCTGGGCAGGCCTCAATGCTGAGATGATAATCTCTTGATAATCACCAGGGCCCAAAGACAGTCAGAAAGTTATGGCTCATGTGGAGTGTTTGTAAGTGATAAGGTTATCACAGACTTAATATGCATAGTTTTCTTTGAGATGTGTAGATTTAATGTTGAAAAGCATTTGGTAACTGCTCTGGTGTGCACCTGAGCCAGAAATCAGTCACCAGTGATTCCAGATTGGCAGTGATGTACATATTCCAGCACACATATGGGCTTCAGCCTGGGAGAAATACCAGCTTGAATAAAACCAGACACCGATACACCTTTATGCAACTTGTGTGTAATAACATGTGGTAACTATTAAAAAAAGAAGAATAAAATGCTATTCTTCTCATATACAACAACTATTGTTGTATATGAGAAGTAATTACTTGATTAATTAATTGCCAGACAGCTGAAGATAACTTAGAGGTAAATAAACATGTACCTTCAAGCAGCTGCTTTGCTTCAAGTTTCAATGTATCTGTGCTCTGTAGCAGGAAACTTATGGAGACTGCTAAACATTGTGCAGGTAACAAGTAGCTACTGCATTGTTGTAGTAAGTAAAATATCCTGCTGTTTTGGAGTGAACTTAAGGAAATTAACTAATTCTTTTTTTTTCATCTCAATTCTTTTTGAAGCTGCCTCTGGTAAAAGGAAACAAAGAGATTCTCCCACAAATTGCAAAACAAAAAATGAACGAGTTGCAAAAAAGTCAAAAATCAGTTATGTAAGTACTGTGCTTTTCTCTTTGTGCATTGTAAAATAAATGGAATTACCTGACTTGGTCAGTGACAATGATGTGTTTTATCAGAAAATTAAGTCAAATTAGATCTTGCCATTTGGATGAGATTTTTGTATTTCTTTTATTATTGACATTCTGAATGGAATGACCTGCTTTGCTCTTTAGTGCTTGTGGCTTTGTATCACACCAGCCACTTCACTGCTTTTTGTGCAAGCAGTTGATGGCAGGTAGCAGGGAGGCTCTGAGCACTATTCAGTTTTTATGAGCAGCAGTGGGAATTACAGGCTCTGGATCACTTTTTCTCCTCGGGTCATTCCTTGTATTTCTTCAAGCACATCAAGTTAACATATTTTGCTGTATCTTCTGCTCTTCTTTGTTATAGATGTTGCTTATATATTTGAAACTATGACTTGGGGAAATCTTTAAAAATAATGACTTGGTTGCATTTAAAGGAATGACTGCTTTGACCTCTGCTAATAAATGGGAGCTATGTCATGATCATGGTGCATTCAGGATGGTATTTGGCAGCTTTGCACAGTCCTGCAGTGCTGTCATGAGGCCATCTCCCAGGCATCCCAGGAGACATCCTTGAAAGCCACTTACATAGAAAAAGAGAATTATACATAAATACTGGAGGCTGGATGAGGGAGGATGACTGTGTTGAAATTTAGACTACTGTTGTCCTCAGACAGAACCAATTAAAGAAAACATGGTTTTCTCTTAAAGCAAAAATATTACAACTCATTTGTAACTACTCCTTCCTGAAAGAGAGATGTGAACTGGGTTTGTTCCTCCTCACCAATCCCCTGGGTTTGGATATGAAAGGAGGCTTTAGTTAATGATTAACCAGCCAGCCTAGCAAACAGTGCTCCACTGGACCTGGTTTTATATATCAACTTGATTTCTGTTCTTAACAGTTTCATTACAATTAAAGGGGGAAGGTTTAGAAAAAACCAAATGTGGAATATGGATTTTTGGAACTCATTCTAGGGAACTGCAGTGAGAACTTGCATGGTTTTTTTTTCTTAGTTTTGCTTTTCCTTGTGGTTCCTAAGACCAGCATGTACTTGGGCAGCTCTTCTGTGGACTGTTGCTGCTCTCTTAGTGACACTAACACTCACTGAGGAAAGAAATAATGTCCTCTGTTACTCAGAGTGCCTCTGGGTGATGTGGTTTGTGCTCCTTCAGCCAAGTAAGTGTTGGTATCTGCTGTAGACAAGTAGCTCTGTAACCACTTTGCATTCAGAGCTCCAGGAAGGAACTGGTGTAGTTCTTTGTGGTGAATGCAAAGCACAGCAGTTTGTGGCCCGTGGAAGTTTTGGCACTTGTGAACTTCCATTTTGCAGGCTGGTTGTAGCTGTTAGTGAAGCTATTGTTGATGAAAAGTTTTACCAGTTTTTGATGTGACTCCACGATGCTGACTCCACATAATATTTGTGAAATTTTTTACCCATAAGTCTTAATATAAACACAGCATTTGACATCTTTGTAGGCTGTGGTGGGATAAACACCACATGCTTAGTAAGCTAATCTGATCACCAACCCTAACATCTTCTGCCTTAAGTATCGTCCAGAATTGCTAAGAACTTTTGATTTTAAACAAAATAAACTAGACAGTTCTATATTATTGATGTTTTGGTACATGATTTTGCACTGTGTGTGCTTATCAAGTAAAAAGTCCCAGTTTTTCATGACTGAAGACATTTTCTATGTTCATGAAAGTTTTGGTCTTTGATCATTGACTGTTGACTAGGAATCACTTAAGCTTGAGTTTGTCTAAAGTGCTTTTGTCATTTAGAGTAGCTCTTTAAGGATAAACAGTGCTGATGAGGTTTTCTTCTGTTTCTGTAGTTGTAATTAATATTAAACCTAATAGGTACCTTTTTTAACATAGCTGGATGACTCAGAACCCAAAAGACAATGGGAGAGGCAAGAGATGCTTGTGAAGAAGTTGCAAAGTACATTCCCTGGATTGGATAAGGAGGTGAGCTGATGTCTCCCTATAGCACATCAGGATTTGAGTTCTTAAGAAAACTGCAGCTGTTGATAGTCCATATGAAACAGTTCTTTTACAACAGCACTTCCAGGAAGAGCCCAGGATAGGAAGGTTTTTACTATTCCTGCTTTTACAATATAACTTGTCCTGAGGTGAGAACTATGGGATGTAGTTAGGACTACAGGGACCTTCTCTTCCTACATTTCTGACCCTATGACAGGACTAGCATAGTCAAATTTGATGACTTACTGTAAAAATGCAAGAGGAAATGATCCCTCCCTCTCTCCTTCTTCTCCCCCAGATTGCTAAATATATTTAGCACTTTGTATTACTTCAGTACCTGATGGTCCTCAGCAACTATTTGAGCCCTTTCAGTACTGTGCTTGAAATTGTTGAAAGCCAAGCTTGTTCATGTGGGTTCTTACACTTTTGAAAAGTGGAGTGCAGCTCTGCCTAAACTGAATGTACAAAGAAGCTGAAGGGTTTTCTCACTTTGATTTCCTTTTATTTTGAATCATCTGATTTACAAGGGTTTTCCTTGCCTGATGTTACTAGGCACAGAAATTCAGCTTGTGCTTATCTCACCACAATGCAAAATGTCTTATTTTTTACTAGGAGCTGAGAGAGGTACTTGAGGAACATAACTGGGTGTTTCATGATGCACTGGAGGCCCTGAAAATATTTGCCGACGACGAGGAGGGTAAAGACAGATTCATAATTCATTTTATCCAAACATGAAACAGACCTGTGATGCAAATATTTTTCAATGTTCAGCAATGACAGTCCTGACACCATGCCTAGAAACTTGCACTTATACTTGAAATCATTGTTACAGGGAGGATAAAAGAAGGAGGCTCAATTTTTCTGTATTTTTATTTTTGCTCTCTAACTAGGGATAAATATCTTTACAGATAGGTATGAAAAGTTGTAATTACCTATGGGTATCTTTTAAAATATATTTTGGTACATGTCAAAGCTGATAACGTGCTCCCTTCCTACTTGTTTAAAAAAAAGCTTTGTTTTTTAACTACACGATTTGTAAATTACTGGTTTCCAAACCTGTAATTGCAAATAACTGCATAGATAACAAGTAATATATGCTATTTTGTCAATTTTAAAATGTATTCTAGGAGAGGAACATCCTAGAAGCAGGCCTTGAATTATGCAACCCATCTGTAAATCCCAGTACTTTAAATGTGGTAGGGAGCAAACCCAGTGATTGCAAGTAAATCTGCAAGTTATAACTTAAGTCTTATTTAATGAGTTGATTACTTTTCAGTGTGTTACACAGCTGTCAGATATGTACATGTTTTGCTGTATCAGCTATTTAAGTGTTCTTAGGACAGGGTAGTGTTCTTAACTGGGTTCTTTACAAGTGGAGAGAGCTAGCAGTGCTCAGGAAGTTGTGTCCTTGCTGCTGCCTCTGAGGAGGCAGCTGTCAGGGTTGGAGTCAGCAGCAAGCTGGGATTGGAGAGAAGAGAAACTTCTGTGCTGCAAGCGTTCTCTTGCAGTGAAGGAATCAAAACCCTTACAAGACGCTTCTGAAAATTACTTTCTTGTGTTCAGATAAATACCTTCTGTCTTATTTTAAGGCAGCTGAGTTACTTTGGTTGGAGATGCCTCATTATTTGAGGTTTTTTAGTGTGTTTTCATTGTCCCACCCCAAATACTGGACTAGAGTGCATTAAAATGGAAAACATGTGTCATTTTCTTGGTGAAAGAAAGCTTGTTTTCTCAAGTCAGCAGAATTAATATCTCTGCAGTCAGGTGCAGTGCGACCAGTATCTCATCTTAAGAATACATCAGAGTTCTTGACTGTTTGCTCTGAATCAGAGCTGCTGCACCTCACAAATATTACATTATGTTGATCATCTGTATTTTAAGCTACTAAAACCTTCTGCTATTTGACCATTCTACAAATGAGCTTTACTTACTTTGTACTCACAGTTAGAGCTATTTGTATATTTTATACAGATTTGCTTTTCTGTTCTCTTAGGATCACCTGCTTTGAGTTCTTGTGTATTAAATGCTAGAACTGTGTTTTACACATCTGTAGGTTTTATTTTGGAAGAACAACTTGTGTTTTCATCAGCCCCATACCAGTATGCATTGACTTGTTGCCTTCTGTGTTGCATGCATAGGTGTGGAATTTCCTCCCAAAAGGAAAGTCGCTGACTGGACCGAAGCCTCCACTAAAACCCAGAGTGAGGAGAGTAAAGATAAGATGAAGCAGAAGGCTTCTGAGAAAGAGCAGAATGGCTTTCAGAAAAAGGACAAGGGCAAAAGGAGCATTTGGAGTGCTGAGAGAGAAGCAGAGCACACGGAGGATGAGTCCGCTTCCGAAGATGGCGGAAGCTCCCTGGATGAGGACTACAGCAGCGGCGACGAAGTGATGGAGGATGGCTACAAAGCCAAAATCCTCAGCTTCCTGCAGGATGCTTCCCTGAGTGAACTGACTCTGATTCCCCAGTGTTCTCAGAAAAAGGCTCAGAAGATAATAGCGCTCCGGCCCTTTAACAGCTGGGAGGCTCTGGTAGGTCTGCATTCTTCCTTTCCTATCCCCAGCCTGCCTAGAGTCAAGGTGGCTTCAGCCTAGGGAGGCTTAGATGGGTGGCCTTATCCTCATTAGGCTGAAATGCTATGTTCCTCCTAAGCCAATAGCATTTCAAATAGTGTCATATGACCTGATTTTGAATGAATTAAGGGGTGATTTTTCTGGAAAACTCAAGCTGATTGGCTGACATTACTGTCACTCACTCTGTAGCACAGAAAGTTGGTTGATTTCACTGCAGAAGGAGAAATTAGAGCTTTCACTTGAGAAGGAGGTGTTTGCTAGCCTGTTCTGAGCTCTTGTAGCTGAAAACCCATGCAGGAGGGAAGAATGTGGCAGGACCTTTACTGCAGACACTTGTGCAGCAACAGCAGCAGCTTCCAGGGTAGCTCCATGATTGAAGAAGCCAGCATGGATATTTTCAATTTCAGGCAAGAAATGGTCGTTCTCTTTTTTTTTTTTTTCTTTTGTGCCTTTATTCTACTGCAGCTTAGTGTCTAGCATGGTTTTGCTAGCTAAGCAATGCAGCCATTTTCAGTGGAATGAGCTGCTGTGTTTTAAGTATGAAAGGTAAAGCGTCAGAAGGTTAAGCCACAATCCACGGAAGGGAAAACAGTATCTGCAGGTAAGTACATTATCTGCTGTCGCTCTGTTGTTACTTTCAGATGTTTACCATGGCTTGTTTGTAGAGTTCACATTTCATACAGTTTCAGTTAACTGCTAGACCTCAGACCTGCTAAGAGCAATGTCCCGGTAAGAAATTTGAATTCTTACAATCTGTTACAGCAGATTTTCTTCATTTAATTTATTGGTACTTTGGATTTTAAAGCAGTAACTGTGCACAGGCCTTTTTACAGAGTAATTGATGTTTTTCATCAGTGTGCATTCTGAGCCCCCCCGCTGATGTATGCAAGAACTTTTTCAATATGTGTAAAACAATAATATTTATTATTTAGTGTGTGAAATATATTAACATGAAAGAATAATAGATACTAAACAGAATTTTAAGGGAAACGAAGTGATCTTTGTGTATTGTGTTGTAAGGGAAGGGGGGAGACAAAAGGACGCTATGTGAAAAAAATGAGTTACTGGTATGCTGCAAAATAAATCCGTTTTGCCCCAAGCCTTTGGCTTCTCACAGAACATCTGTCATACAGCTATTACTTTCTAAACTTGTTGGATTTTGTCTGAGCTTAATTCTTTGCACAAGTATTTGCTACAGGGCTCTTCTCCTTTTCTGTGTTAAATATTTTACAGTAAAAAAACACTGCATGGGCCTGTTTGCATTCAGGCTTTGTCTTTCATGAAGATTGCTGCTGTCAGCAGCCACATGTTTATGTAGTATTGTGAATACTTGCCCAGAGTAGAAATGGTGAAATGGTTTGCAGCAGATTGCAGCAGATGTTTTGTATCAGTGTGGATTTAATTGTTTATAAAGATCCAGTAGCTCAGTAACCCAGTGTTTTCCCTACCAATTAATAAGGGTGGTTAGAATAATGGGGAGAGCTGATTCAGTTAGAGCATTAAAGAAATTGGCTTGGTTTTAAGTCTCTTTTTATTGTAATGGTATTTTGTATAACACAATGTGAAGTACTACAAGTTGTTACCACTTGTTCATTACTAGAATTGAGGAGGATATTAAGACTCTCAGTCTGAGATTTAAAATAAAGCCTACCTATTTGTAAATTGAATGTTTTATTCCAGGAAAACATAAATGAGAATGTCTTATTCTAGATGTGGTTTTTTTTTTTAAGTTGGACTAAGCTATTGTGTTTCAAGAGGATTTGAATTAATTTCATAAGATCATAAGATTAATAAGAGCACTTGGAAATACTTAGTCTTTGGAGTAGATATTTCAAGTGTTTAACTTGATCTAGTAATGCTTAAAACACATATAAAAAACTTAGGAGACATGGTTCTCAAAATAATGGGACAGAGCTGAAATTGTCCTTGCTTACAAAGAATAATTCATTTGGCAGTTTAGAAATGCCTACAGTGTAGGTCAAGCACATTTTCCAGGAGGAAACCTGGAATCTTTTTCTAATATCCAACATCAACTTTCCCTGACACAGATTCAGGCCATTTCCTCACGTCCTGTCCCTGTCACCACAGAGAAAAGATCTGTGATTCCATTACTGGTTCCCCTTGTGAGGAAGTTGTAACTGCAGTGAGATCTCCCCTCAGTCTCCTGTGTTGGCTTCTCACCTCTCTCTCCTGTTTGCTTTGGGATCCTGATGATACTCCACTGGCACACATTGTGGGCCAGCAGACAGCATGGTTTCTTTCCTTGATGAAAGCACTTCTGGGCTCCAGTTGCCCTTCCTCCTCATCAGAACTCCTTTATACGACTTGTTGGTGCTGAATATATTTTAATATATTCTCATTTCCCAACTGTGGGATTGCCTACCTTCACTACATGCCAAGAAGAAAAAGCAGAGCCTAGACTGGCTCCCAGAGGAGCTCAGCTGAGGTTTTGAGGTCTGGGTTGGTGGTCTTGCAGTTTTCTGCTTCTTCTGGTAAATGTGGGAGAGGAACTGGAGAGGGTTTAATCCTGTTCTCTTTCTCTTTTTTGAAGGTGTATGACTGTTACCTGTTTGGATTTCCTTTTAGTGTAAAAACATATGTATCAGTGTAAGGCTTGCTATATCCTCTCATTTTTGTCATTCACAGAATTATTCTATCACAAAATAAGTTGTTTTACTTAGCAGTTAAAGACTTTGTGGTCTACAGAAATTCTTAGAGAGTACACACAAGTTAGTGTGCATATTCTGGAAATGTAGTGGAAAGTGTTACATTGAAATGCTGACACAGTGCACCACTTTGAGGGGAATGGGAGAGCTGAGCTGTCAGAGGTTGCTGTACTTGTCCATCCTATTCTGTGCACTGCAGCAGTGTATGAGCTAGGAGGTACAGACTCAAGGGACAGTAGCTCCATCTTTGTTATCTTATTTTGTTTGGCTGCACATGTACAAACTGCCCCAAAAACCCAACTCCAGAACCACACTGCACCAAAGCCAGCTGAAGGGAAGCAGCAAATGCATCAGATTAGCAATGGAAAACTGCTTACAGTGGAAGTGGTGTTTGTTGATTGAGGCTGACTTTCACCCTTAGGCATTAAAGGGAAAGCCTTCATCATCTTGCAGGTGGAGTAAGCTCAGTTAGAGTGTGCTGGTGTGGCAATTCCAGGTGTGCTGGGAAAGCTCATGGCTTCAGTTTCCATGATGGCCTTACATTTTTGGCCTCATTTGAGAAAAGCTGAACTTGGGAGGATGTCAGAACCTCTAGAAAACAAAGGCCACCTGTGGATCAGTATTTTGAGCAGGGTAACACCCTGTGTTTCACATGCAAACCAGTGGCTAAAGTATTGCTTGTTGCAACTTGGACATGGATGTTAATGTGCTGACATGAAACAATACAATTTCTGTTAATAACAGATGGCTCAATTCTCCACACCTTTATCTATGCATTACAGGATTTCTATTCATGCCAGCCAAAGCTTTAGTCATCAAAACAAATGTCGAAATTTTGTAGGCATCTATTAAAAACTGTGTTCTTTTTTTTTTTTTTCTAAATAGAGGTGTCTATTTAGAAAATTTCTTTACAGGTATTGAAATGTGTATCTTAGCCTGGTCTAACCTAGGAGTGTTGGTATACTTTCTGGAATTTGTTTAAAATTTAAAAAAGCACAAACAAAAACATACCCCTGGACTGTAATTGCCTCACTCTGGTTATTTTTTAAATATGTTTATAATGAAAGCTGTTTTTTAAATTCTGTTTGTAATCTGGTCATAGTCTTCACCTTAACAAAACTTGCTTTTACTCTGCAATGTGACAATATTGGTGAGTTACTTAACACATAATAGCTGGCTCATATGACTCCTTTTTTATGGAAGGAATTCTTGGAGGATAAGTACATATGAAGTCTTGCACTAAATTTTAACAGATGCCTGGTCTAAAATTCAGAAAAATCTGTGTGAAAGCTACTTCTGTTTTAATACAAGAATGGTGAATCCAAAGCAACTTGTATTCTTCAATTCTTTAAATACATTATTAAACAAAAAAAAAAGCCTATTATTTACAGTGAAATATGCATAACTACTTGAGAAAATACCATAATTACAAATATGACCCCAGTTACTGCAGAAATATTTTTAGTGGTAGATTTTACACTTTCTGCAGGTGGCTCTACATGGAATTTAGGAGGAATTGATGGGCCTGAGGGGCCTGCTTTGATACAACTTGAGGCTGCTTGTCTCTGACATGTAAAATATTCATACTGTGATGAAGGTCTGAAATGTAGAGGAAGGAAATACAGTGTATTTATAGTGTGGACTTGAGGAAGCAAGTGGTGGAAGTAAGGCTGCTTTGTACTGGCACTGCTTGATGACCACAAAATACCTGCACAATGCCCAAGTCCCTTTGTCTACCTTTGTGGTAGAGTTAGAACTGGAACCAAGTAATGCTGAGCCCCAGACAGACCCATAACCAAATGTAACAACCTTCATTATAGGTTCATTTGCTTGCCCTGATGCCTACATTATGCTTCCATCTTCTGCCTTTAGTGTCTAATAGGGTTTGTTTGAAAGGACATCTTAATGAGAATCAGTTCTTTTTTTTCCTTCCTTCTGGGGTTTTGTTCTGTTAGGGTGCCTGGCCTTCAAAGCTGGCCTTTGCACTGTGTTGCCTCCTGTTGAGGATTTTGAGTTTAAAGCATTTGTATTTTATGTTAGTAACTCTTCAGAGAATTTTTATCACTTACGATTTCAAGTTTCATACTATGAGGAGCTGCAATGATGACCTTCAGTATGGATTCCTACAGTTTGCAGCAGGCCAAATGTAAGGAGTATTTGGAATTTTGAGAGAAGATGGGGATGCTGTTGCTGTCTACTACTTGAATTATTGCCTGCAGCAGCTGTGGATTTTCACTGCAATTGCTATTACCAGTGTTCATAGATTTTTAATTATTATTATTTTGCAGTTCACAAAAATGACAAAGACTGCTGGTTTGTCAGAGGATATAGTGTGGAACTGCAAGATACTGCTGAAGGAGAGGGATGTGGTTCTGAAGCTCATGAATAAATGTGAAGACATTTCCAATAAGCTGACAAAACAGGTAACCAGGATTACTAGAGATGGAGGATGTGGATGGAACATAGAGCAACCCTCCATTCTGAATCGCAGGTATCTCTCACTTTTATCCTTTAGAAGGGTGTTGGACAATAAGGTGTTCTTGAAGACTGGGATTTTCAGAACTGTGGTCTCTAAATGTAGAGTTGCAGATTTTTGATACTTAGTAGCCTTCAGTGAGAGAATCTAACATGTTTTTTAAGTGTATCAGGAAAGCTGGAGGGCAGGAAAAGAGCATTAAAAATTGTAACAGTGTTTTATTTCCTCCAGTTTCTGGTGAATGTAACATCTAACCTTAAGCAATGGAATCATGAGTTGTCAACTTATTTCAAATAAAAACCCAAAAAACCTGTGTCTGTAATGGGGGACAGATTTCAAATCAGATTCGATTTCAAAAATGCTTAGTTTGAACAAATCTGTGCAAACTGGGCAGGTTTATCAGCTGAATGAAAGACATTGGTCAGGAAGTGCAGGTGTACCAATCTGGAACTCTGTATCCAGTCAGAGTGGCAGCTGGGATGTGTTGTGGGGAAGGATTTCTTTCAGAGAGGTAAATCAGTAAGGCTCTCCAAATGGATATTAGGAGGAATGGAAATGGACATGGATATGGATATGGATATGGTGGAGGGTATTATTCTAAGGGGTAGAAAATGTAGGGGTGTAATGGGAAAGGCTAAAGTAGCAGCTTGAATTCCAGTTGGATGCTGTTCTAGAAGCATAAGCTTCTCAGCTGTGTGAAAATAAAGCCTGGGACGAAGCAGGAAGTCTTAGGAGGAAGGATATCAGTGATGCTTCTTCTTTGGAAAAAGTGCTGAACTGGGTGACTTGCTGTTGAGTGTTTGGGTTTTTCTTTGGTGCTGACACAAACAGTAATTGTACAACAGAGCAAAATGAGGGATGCAGCTGCAAAATGCCACTTAATTAATTGTGTATTTTAGAAACAAGTAGTTCTGTAACTGCTTTTATCTGGTTGTGTATCATTGATTGTAGAAGAGAAGTATTTCTTTGATCATTTAAGGTCTGTGAAAATGGAGATAAGTAGCTCAGTTTGTGTACAGGTGACTGATTAAATAAGTTTGTGTTTTTCACTACACAGAGAGGTCAGGAGTGCATTAAAATAAAGGCAGTGTTAAGTCTGCCAGTCTGTGATTACCATAAGTGTAAAGTTGTGTTTCAAGGAGAAACAAGTACAAGGTGGTAATAAGCTTGCTTGTTTTTAACAGTTTGGAACTGAAGCCATATCAGAAGATTGGTTTGAACTGGTTGGCACTGCTGTATAAGCACAGATTGAATGGCATCTTGGCTGATGAAATGGTAAGTGTGAAACTGCTTATCTAAGAATTGTTAAAATTTTGCAAAAAAGACTGTTAAATCCCTGCCTAGAAACCTCCAGATTATAAGTAATCCTAAATTGCAAACAGTTCTCCAAGATCTTAGAAGCTGCTGAATTCCTTTCCATTTGGAAATCAAAGGTAGCCTAAGATTGATGGACACTTCCAAATCACATAGTATCTTCTGTTGCAATGGAACCAGTTTCTACCACAACAGTTCATTTTCAAACCATTGAGTTTAACAGCTCCTTGCCCAAAAATATAATTAATTCTACAGCATTTAGTGTAGTGACCCCCCCTTCTTCTTAATTTCTTCACCAGTTTCAAAACAGGCAGATGACAATACAGGAAAACCAAGTGGGTAGAAACTCTGCTTCTCCAGAAGCAGCATTTCCGCCATCTCTTGTCATGGCGCTCCTCATCAACACTGAACTGAGGTTTTGTTAAATGCTGACACCACCCATAGTTGTACAAAGGAAAAACTTAGTGATGCAGCTTCTGAATTTGTGGTCTGTTGTTTTTAATCCTGGCTGTTGTTTCTCTTCTGATGAACCATGAATGAAAGCACTGCTTTGCTTTGCTGTTATTTAGGCAGTGTTTCTCAACTTCTCTACGTTTCATATTAGTAAAAATATGGGGGTTTTGTGGTAAATACAAAAATTTTTTAATTAATTTAATTTTTTAATTCAGGAAAAGTGAGTGTTGGTGAAAATATAGGCTTATCTTTAATCTGATTAATTAATATTAATTAATAATAAATTCCACTTCAGAAGTAGCTGGAATAGCCAGTTGTACAACTGGTTCAAATGGAAATTAGCATTTAGTTTCCCAATAATCATTTTTCTGCACCATTGGCTCAGGAAGGTAAGTTTTTGGAGGTAATTTGAGGGATGAACTTGAAATAAGATGAAAGACTTCATTAATTGAAAAGATGAATCTTTGTTCAAATATTGAGCTGCAATGATATTGAAATTTGACTGAGGTTGAGCTTACGAAGGAATTGTCTTCTATAAAATTGTTTAGTCAGAACTATTTTCTAATCAGGTTTCTGATCTTTACTGGGCCATCACTACACTGTAATTGTTGTATGAGTTCAAAACAATTTTGTCACGCGGATTGTAAATTTTGTTTAAATGGTTTTATTTTCTCTTAGGGCTTAGGAAAAACAATTCAAGCTATTGCATTTCTGGCTTATCTTTACCAAGAGGGCAATAAAGGTCCCCATTTGATAGTTGTGCCAGCTTCAACGTTAGGTAAGTTACAACCTTCAAAAATAGTTTTGTTAGGGGAAAAAGAACCAAACCAGTCATGGACATTTTGTAAAGCAAAGATAATTTTATGAAAGAAAATTTGATTTTCTTATGATGGTACCCAGCTCCTTAAGTGATTTGAATTGGAATGCAGACCATACTGCAGGCATGCTTGTTCTGAATTAATTAGACTTAGCATGGAACTTTAGACAATCTGTCTGCTTCAAAAAAAATGAAGCTGCTTGTTACAATCTGAACTTGTGTAGCAAAGTAGTCTTTTTACTTATTGAATATTGGCTGAACTTGTTAGTCTTCAGGCTGTGCTTAGGGTTAGGTTTCATGACATTTTAAATATTCACTGTTTTTTTTAGTCTTTACTTTACAGCATCTGTCAAAGCAGATGAAAATCCTGAAATGATGAAGCTGTCTTTTACTTGTGTGTTCTGATGGTTGTATGGCCTCAGTTGAAATTGGAGAGAGTGTGGTGGAATCAAATGTTAGCAAAGTGGATGAGGTTGAGCAGAAAATGGTTCTTGATGGAGTAAAATTTGGATTTATTGAATGATGAAGGAAGTAACAAGTTGTATTTAGAAAGTAAATGCTGCTTTTAATATAAAATACTTACCTGGGCTTCAAAAATTGCTCTTGATGCATCAGAAAAGTCCCCAGTTGTACAGATTAAGTTTGAAATCCTCATTTTTAGTGTGCTTTCAAACTCCACTGGAACCTGCTTTTAAAAACAACTCTTAATAATGCATATATCACTTAAAACCTGAGGTGTACGTAGTACCTGAACAAAGGTGCTTTTGTGAAGTCAGTCTGAGTCCCTGTTGTAGAGACAGGTTGGAAATGCCTGGGCAGTGCAATCTCCTGGAGTTTTCCTGACACTATTCCAGAGGTGTCTTCTCACCCCTGAGCTGGGTCCCTCCCCTTCCCGAGTGGCATTTAGCAGAATCCCCTTTCTGCTGGGGTTTGGGGTCAGCACTTGTGTTGGCTGTCAGGCAGCTTCCCCTTGGGCACAGCAGTGCTGCCTGTGGCTGCTGTGCTGCTGCACACCTGGAGCTGCACAGCAGGGATGTCAGGCCTCTGCCTGCTCCCAGAGGCACTGTCTCTCCTGGTGACATACTTCTGCAGGCAAGTACTGACAGATTAAGGGATTTGCTTTCTGGGGATTTAACTGTCTAGGGAAGAAACCAAGCTGCCAAGTTACACATTGTATTTATTTCACACAGTGGTTACAGACCGTGCAGGGCCTGTTCCTGCAGGAGTTTAAAGTGCAAGCTGGTTGAGCTACTAAAGCCCAGTTGGGGTTGATGCAGCTTCTTACTTAGCAGATTCAGTTTCTTACTTAGCAGTTTTCCAGTTTTAAGGCAGAATGTGTCTTAACCTTCAGGAGAATTTAAAGGGATTTGCATTAAAATCAGATATTTGGGTTGATGCTGAGGTGTGAAACAGCAAGACATAATAAATTATAAATTATTTGGGTTTTGTTTTAATGTTGTCTTACAGATAACTGGATAAGAGAAGTTCATCTGTGGTGTCCTGAACTGAATGTCCTGTTTTACTATGGTGAGGAATCTAGTTAAGAACTTAATCCAGTAATGCAGTTGCTTACATGGCCAGTGTAAGAAAAGATTAATTGCTCATGGCAGTGTTGTTTTAAGACAGCTGTTGAAGTACACAGATTTATTGATGAGTGATTTCTCTGCAGTGTTTTTAATTGTTACATATAACAATTAACGTATATAAATATATTTAATTGTAATCATTTATGATTTGTCCTTCTTTAGGATCCCAAGAAGATAGGAAACATCTCAGGTTGGACATTCACAATAAAGTCGTTGATTTCAACGTGATTGTGACTACGTAAGTGCAGTTAAAACACCACAAACAGGGAGCTTTAGTGAGGGCCTGCTGACCTCTAGTGGTACAGGAAACCAGACAATTTTAGGAGCTGGGTTTCGCATAATGGTTAACTAGGGTTTTAGGATTATGTAAGAGATACTGTGTCATAGGTGCTTTAGATATCTGTCTGTCAGCATGTGTATTAGAGATAATATTACATTGTAATAGACTTCAGCAGACTTTTAGGAAGTGTTACTGAGAGCATTGGCTCATCAAGTAAACTGAAATAATTTGCCAGTAATGAACTCTGTTGTGATTGGTTACTTCCAGGCAGTTCTACTGCCCCTCATTTACTTTCTCCATAACTGTTATCAATATTAGAGAATTTAATTTAATTGTGATAACAGTGCATTCATTTTCAGAGAGAGACTAAGTGCAGGTGATATTTGTCTCTGACAGATACAACTCTGCAATCAGCAGCTCAGAAGATCGAGGACTGTTCCGCAGGCTGAAGCTTAACTATGCAATTTTTGATGAAGGTCACATGCTTAAGAACATGAGCTCCATCCGCTACCAGCACCTCATGACAATTAATGTAAGAGGTTTGGTTATGGCTGGCTTAGAGGGGACAGCTCCTGGCTTTTCTTTTTGGTAGTTACAAGCAGGGGGAAAATGGAATATTAGCTGTAATGTTCAAATACACCTAACTTTAGAGGAACTAGAGTATGCAAGTGGATTTAAGTGTTGGTGTGGTCTAAGGAGTAGATCCTGCACTGTGATCACTTCTGGGACAAAAGCTCCCAAAGAAATGTAATAAATTTCCTGTACCATCATTACAATGATGGTAGTGCCTGAGTTTCAGTATTAAGCAAATTCCCCATTACATCCCATAGTAGTGAAGATTTTAAAGATGCTGTTCTGATTACTTGTGCTGAAACCTTGTTGTACTTCAGGACCTGCTCTGATAGGACTACTGCAACTTATTTTTCAAGTTCATGTTTTCATCAATAGCCTTTTTAAAAAGCTAATCTTTAAGCAATAAAACGTGCTTGTACTTGCAATTCAAAACTTGTGCTTAAGTACTGTATGACATTAGAAAACTTGATATGGGAGCAGCAATTAGCACAGTCATCAGGAGGAAGAAAAAAATACCCCAGACAACAAAAGAAACCCAACAACAATAACCAAAACAAAGCCCAAACAGAACAATCAAGAAGAAGCCTAATAGATCCAGGAATGCTTTTTTAATTGTCTTAAATTGGTGCACAGTTCCCCACAGATCTGTAAACAGTTTTGTTGACTTAACAAGGAAATTATTCCATGAGTTCCAAATATATTATAAGTTTTAATAGTTATCATTTAAACCAAGTTTATTTTCTCACTTCTCCATAGCTGTGGTTTTTTGCCAATAATATTTTCTAGCCCATTTGACAAATGTTTCTCCTTGGTCTTTGCACTTTGGACAAACAGGCCAAGAATCGCTTGCTGCTAACAGGGACTCCAGTTCAAAATAATCTGTTGGAATTGATGTCCCTCCTGAATTTTGTCATGCCCCATATGTTCAGCAGTAGCACGAGTGAAATTCGAAGAATGTTCTCTTCAAAAACAGTGAGTACCATGAATTCTCTTCTTGAAAATAACTTTTTTGCCAGAAGACTGCTATTGCTGTGTAGCTTCTGTTTTACTGGTATCTTATGGAAAAAGGTAATGTGATTATGAAAATCTAGAAAATTAAATAATTGAGTAAGCCTTTTAAATTAAAATATCCTGAAACAGGATATCTTGGAGTACTAATGGTCAGGTCAAGTATGTCTGTTTTGGCTGGGGTTTTCGTCAAGTTAGAGAAGTTAAGATGGTGGTGTTACAGCTGAAAACTTCACTCTGCAATTGAATTCTTTCAATGTTTTCCTTAGAAGAGTGCTGAAGAACAAAGCATATATGAGAAGGAGAGAATTGCACATGCAAAGCAGATAATAAAGCCATTCATCTTGAGAAGAGTAAAAGATGAGGTAACATTTTATCTTTAGAATGGTGGGTTTGAGTTACCAAAAAGCCTGATCATCTCTGAGACCCAACACCATAATATGAAATGAAATTACTTACTGATCTTAGAAAATGTTAATGGGCACTTGCAGACTTCGGTGGCCTGAAGGGGGTAACACTGATTAGCAGGAGAGTAGATCCCCAGTGCTGCATGTAATAAATATTATTTCACGCAGTTTGGGAGTGTGCAGACCATGTTACTTGATGGGGGCGTTCATGTATAATCTAGGTCAAACCTGGGTTGAATTGCTGCCTGAATTAATGAAGTTGCAAGCAGTCAAAGGAGCTGGGATGAGGAGAATTACCAGAGTTTCATAACAGCTACAAGACAGTGCAGAATTACTGATGGTTCAGGACAATACAGATTTTATCTGGTATCATTTTGTTTTGTCAGGTCCTTAAACAACTACCTCCCAAAAAAGATCTCATTGAACTGTGTGCCATGTCTGATAAACAGGAACAACTCTACTTGGCTCTTTTAAACAAGCTCAAGAAAACCATTAACAGTAATGGTATGTAAGGGCCTCGTTTCCTTTCGGTGGATTTTGTCATGCTGAGACATATGTTGAACATGACTACAGTCTTTGCTTTGTAGAAATGTCTAATGCTCATGAACTGTCTATATCCCTTCTATGAATTTGTTTGAAGTTCAGGTAATAGGTGAATTTTCAAACTGAGTTCTTGCAAACAAAGCTCTGCTGAGAAAAGTAAGTGTTTCAGATGGTTCTTTTCTATAGTAGCTCAAAGATGCCTTCTTTGTTTACAGAGAAAAACTCTGATATGGGAAATGCAATGATGCAACTTAGAAAAATGGCCAATCACCCACTTTTGCATCGTCAGTACTACACAAATGAAAAGCTCAGGACAATGTCCACCCTCATGCTCAAGGTAAGGGGATGAGATTCAGAAGCAATCCTTTATTGCTTAGAATTTCTAGTGCACACTTGTTTCTTTGTGTGTTTTGTTGTCAGGCTTCTGGTCAAAAATGTGTCTTTGCCATACTTCATTCATTGTTGCTGCTTTTTATTTCTCTGCATCTATTCAGTGCTCTAATCAAGCTCTGTAGGTATTTAACACTGATTTTTGTATCATCAGAATGGAGAGAACAGTTGTGGGTCTGCAATTATCTCCTTTTCATAAACTCTGCTTTAGCACCTCTTCCTTCCACCCCAGAATTTGAACCCGAAGTGTTTATGGAAAAAATTTTAGGTGGGCACTTGAGTCTAGTAGCTTTTTAAGTAGCAAGAACTGAGTAGTACAGAAGTAAAATACGGAAGGCCTAAGTTTGATCTGTTAAGGATTTTTTTTTTAATTTGTAAGGGGTTAATAGCTGAGGAGCTTGGGAAAATTGTTGGTAATGTTTAAAATATAAAAAAAAATCTCAGCATGCAGCAGGTGTTCTAAAAATGTTGCAGCTGGCTTTGAATATTCTTCAGCTTTGTTTTAAAGTGAAACCCCCCCAGACAAGCTTGGGGAAGCAAGAAGTGACCCAGTGAAAGATTTTTATTCCTTTTTACTCCCCTACCATCATACTGTCCAGATGTGGCTTTTTTTTCTTCTTTCTTCCAGGCATGGCATCCCTCTACCCACCCTACCTCTTGGGCTGGGCTTTCCATGTCTTCTACCATCTATCCAAGGATTGGACCTCCCTTTTAGGGAATGTGTCTTCAGGGGAAGAGGTCTGATAAAAGGGGTAAAAGGTCATAGGGCTTGGGAAATAGGTAATTTTTATGAAGGTTTAGCATATTCTTCTCAAGTTTTTGGCAGTATAAGTGCTTGTGAGAGCTAAACTGTGAAGTAATTATCCTCTCCTATAAACCTGAAGTTGAGATTTCCTCTTTCATTGCTTGCATGAGGCAAGCTCTAGCATTTGTCCATGTCTAGGTGTGCTACTTTTTTCTTGCAGAGGTTATGGATGTTATTGGGGTGGTTTTGTTTTTAGTTCTCTGGTGAGGTTGTGTATTGCATTATTTCCCTTTGTTTTTGCTAATAGGAACCCACACATTGTGATGCTAACCCTGACCTTATCTTTGAAGATATGGCAGTAATGACAGATTTTGAGCTGCACGTGCTTTGTAAGCAATATTCTCACATCAATGACTTCATGTTAGATGTGGATCAGATCCTGGACTCTGGAAAGTTTAGAGCATTGGAACACATTCTCTCTGACCTCAAAGAGAAGGTATCACAGATGGCTGAAGCTTTTTCGTGTCCAAAGAGTGTCTCTAAATAACTGGTTAAATTAATATCTGCCAGCTCTCTATGCAACCCAGTTGCTTTGCTGTGGAGTTTGACAATGTAACTTAGTGCATGTGCAGAATTGAGAAGCAACACTTGCAGCTTTTAATGTGCAGCCCTGAGTATGCACATCACTTTAGAGACAGCTGAAATAAATTTTCCCAATTTACTAGGTTTCAGAGTATTCATCCCAAGTTAACTACTCTATTAATATATGGGGTCTTGCATAATTTTCACACCTCATGGATTTGGACGTTCTCTTGGCAATTGAATAACTGTATTACATTAGAATAATCATGTGAGTGTTACGTGGAAAGGGAGGAGGAGGTCCCTGCTTGAAGCCCTGCCCAGAGATTCAAATAGGTTTATTTTGTAAATAACTGTGTGCCCATATTGCTTCAGAGTATCCTGAATTTGAGCAGGGGGGTGCTGTGGATCTGACTATTTCAGACAAAATAGGGCTACTCTGTGTATTACATGAAATATTTAAATTTAAGTTTTGAATGAAGTATTTTGATGTTTATGCATTAAGTGATCTGTTGCTTATGCATTGGATATGTGATTTGTTTGAGCCACCTAAGTACAAAGTAATTAAAATATTACTGCAATAGCAGACAGTGAATTAATGCAGCAGAACTATGGATATGGAATCTGCACTGCAAGTCAATCCGGACTTGATGATATTCAGCTTAGTCTTTTATTTTGGAAAACAGGGATTCTGTGACAGTAAAATGACATATTTGCATCAATAAAGAATTCTTATGCTTCATAGTTGACACGTTTCAAAATTTTTGCTTTGCTTTGTCCTTTTCAGGGTGACAGAGTTGTGTTGTTCAGCCAGTTCACTATGATGCTGGACATCTTGGAAGTTTTTCTAAAACACTGGCAACATAGATACATTAGGCTGGATGGAAAAACACAAATTTCAGAGAGGTATGTGACTCTTGGCAAAAATGAGAGAATGTGTTGGAGAAGGGGAGGTGACTTTGGATCCTTACCTTTGTTTTCCAGTACAGAAGTCTGTGCTCACTGGACACTGACCACAGAAGGTGTTTAATGTTGAATTTCAGATCACCTTAGTAAGGCTGAGGCTGAAAGATGAGGTTTAGGTGGTGGGGTTAACAGTCTTAGCCATGGAAATGAAAAATATGTCTTCAGCAGTTCCTGTTGTATTTGATTTCTGTGTCAGCCTGTCATAACTCCTGTGGCTATTCCTTGGAAGTAGAGTGTATCTCTTTCACAATAGGCAGATACATTCCTTTGTTTCTCTAGGACAAACCATTCTGTCTGTCCCTGCAGCTGAAAATGTTTCAATGCTTTTCTTGTTTGAGCTGAACTGGTTTTCTTTCTTTTTAAAAGACAGAATTTTTCAAGATTTTTTTCTTTTTTTTTGGATGCTTTTTCCTTCATTTCAAAAAAACTGTCATTCTTGCTGTGGTGTAACTTCCCATGTAGAGCTGATACCTGTTTCTGCCCTTGCATGTGCACTTAGTACAAGAGATTGTCATGAAGCGAAATTCATCCCCTGCCTCTCCATTCATTTCATTTCAGTCTTGCGTTGTCCTCTCACTGACTCTTTGTGTTCTGTGATCATCACAAATCTTTTTCAAACCCTCTTTTCACTCTTTGCTATCCATCTGTCACTCTATTTCTCTGGTCACTGCAGAAGACTGTTGGTACCTTTTTCCTGCTGCATAACATCTGTACTTTGGAGCTGCTGTGCAGTGCCACTGCCCTCTCTTCCAAAAGACCATCCCAACTTCTGTGTTCAGCTCTGGAGCCGGTGTGGAGTGTTTTCCAAGGCCTGATGCATGGTGTCTTGTGTTCTGCAGGATACATCTGATAGATGAGTTCAATACAGACATGGGTATATTTGTATTCCTTCTGTCCACCAAAGCTGGGGGCCTGGGCATCAATCTGACCTCGGCCAATGTTGTTATCCTTCACGACATTGACTGCAACCCTTACAACGATAAGCAGGCTGAAGACCGGTGCCACAGAGTGGGGCAGACACGGTAAGACTTCTTCAAATTACAGTGCTTGGTTTTCCTTGGAGGAGAGCTCTCAAAGGAGGCTAAAAGGACAATATTTATTTATTTATTTATTAATTTTCATTAAAAGTTCTGAGCAGAGACTTGTGTAGAGCAGCTGTGGGTTGTGTGGGAGCTAGGAACTATAATAGTCTTAGTCCATTTTGCTGGCAGAACAAACCTTTATTTACACTTTCTTCCTTTTCCTAGTTCACTATAACTTTCAAACTGTGCATAATTCTTAAATTTCTGGTGCTGAGAACTATTCCAAGGTAGATCTGAATTCTTTGGGACTATCTGGCCAAGCTGTTTGTTCTCTTCAGGAGACTTCTAAGCTTTTAAGTGTCACCCTATCCTAGAGAGTGAAACCATAGAATGTATGGAATTTCAACTGTATTCAACAGTAAAAGGGAAATAGGGGGAATTGGACTTGTTTATATTAATGGATATTTTTGTGACTGTCCAGATATTTGCAGTGGCTGGCAGTGCTGGAGAAAATGCATTTTCTGGCAATACAGAGCACAGTTATTCCAGAGAAAAATCTAGAAGCTCTTTATATTGCCCTCTGATTCATTTCCCCATCCTTGCTTTAAACCCCAGCCAGCTGGGCCAAGTCATAGCATCCTTCTCTTTTACATTAATCCAAACCAGTCAAATGGATTTTTTTGTCGTTTTTCAGAGAAGTACAAGTCATAAAGCTCATCAGTAAGGGGACTATTGAAGAAACCATGCTCAAAATCAGCCAACAGAAATTGAAGTTAGAACAAGATATGACTGCAGCAGAATCAGGTGGGTGTCTTGCACATAATGGTGACCACTTAAATAAATTAAAGCTGCAATATGTTACTCTGAAAAAAAGAATGTTCTTCATGCAGACAAGCCTTTTTTTGTTTGGGGCTTTTTATGTTTAACTAGAAAGATGTATTTTTGCTGGCTGTTTTTGATTTGACAGGAGATGCCCTCTGAGTCTGACCCAGAAATCAGCAACCAAGTCCTACAAGCAGAGGATTTTTTTACTAGTTTGGGGGATGTAGGCTTTTATCTATGTAAAATATTATAAGCTGTACTAATGCTTCTCTTTATTCCTCAGGAGAAGAAGGAACCATTCCAGCAGATATAGCCACGCTATTGAAAGCTTCATTGGGTCTCTAAAATGTAAATATGTTGTGAAATTCAAGGAAGAAATGTGATGAGATATCCCAAGGACTCTTACATTACTGTTGACCAGGAGTTTTATGAACATTTATAACTTTTTGTAGTTTCTTTGTTTTATTGCTCATGATATTGAAAATTTTTAACACCAATAGCATTCTTTTGATGCTTAAAAGCATAAATGACCCAAATGTGCCAACCTCAGATGCTAAATAAAGGTTTTACAGATCAATTTTGAAAATGGGGACCGAAGTAGTAATTGTTTTAACAAATCTGCTACTGCTTAAGATTTGTCAGTATTTTTGTAATTATTTCTACCTCCAAATATATATATATATATAAACTGTCTGTTTCACTGGATTCTGCGTGTAGATTTTTTTATACGTGCCTTATTTGACAATGCTCGAGTCTGTTTCTGCTTGTTTTGGTTCATTTGATGTACGTACTGATTTTGTATCAACTTGTTCCAATAAAATTCCATAGATTGACAAAATGTTTTTGTGGTTGCAGTGGTTTGGGGCAGGTGAGGGATGATAATGTGCATGTTAAAAATCAATTAGCTCTCAAACCAGCTGGAATGTTCCATTTGAACTGACCTGGCTTTGTCCAGCAGTAGTTAATTACCAGTGTGTCATTATACTCTAATTACAGTAGTGTGAGGGTATTGATTGTAAAAACAGAACTCCTGCCAAATGGTTTGGTCAAGTCTGTGGGTATTGTGGTCAACTGTACATGATTTCGGCAAATTCAAAATGGTGGGGAAATTAAAGCTTTTCCAAAACTTGTTTTCCAAGTCTGGACTCAACTGCTTGGCTTTTCCTAGAAATGTTCTGTGGCTGTGCTGTCTGTTCCAAAATGCACAACTGAAACAAGGTGAGGATGTAGTCTATTGTTTGAGAAGGGATATGGGTAAGAAACAGTTTTCCATGCTTCTTTATTTCCACTGGTTCTGCTGAGCTAAATAGTGGGATTTAACAGAGAACCACTGGTGTTTAATGCTACAGCTTATTAGGGTGTGTGTTTCTGTTGAGCACGATGCTAACCCAAATCTTATCCAGTTGTACCTGTGTGTTCTCACTTGCTTAGTTCCAGTGTGGATTGAAACAAGATCCCTGCCCTTCAGGGTGGGTTGTGTGTGGTGTTCTGGATGTGTCTGGGATTTTTGTTTTGAGCTCTGGAGGAGCAGTGGTTACCCTTGGGGTCAGTATCTGTCTGCAGGTGCTGTGGAACTCTGCCCTTCCTCCTTGTAACTGTTCCTACGGTTTGTAGCTGGGGTCTCAGGAGATGGCAGGGCCGCCATCCTTGGAGATAGCCAAGAACTAACTGGATGCAGTCCTGGGCAGCTGGCTCTAGGTGGCCCTGTGTGAGCAGGGGCTTGGACCAGATGACCTCCAGAGGTCACTTCAACTATTCTGTGGTTCTGGTTTTCTGATTGGGAAAGATGTACAGAGGGAAAAGAGCACAGAGCCACTCTCTGGAGTCAGTTGCTGAAGAAGAGAGGAGTTTTGGGAGCTAAAGAAGGAAAAGTGTATGAAGGGCCAGAGCAAAGCACACAGGGAGTTGCAAAGCAGGTGAAGATGGGAATGAGTAAAGGTTGTTTCTTTCTGTTCTGACAATACCTGAGTTGTCTCTCTGAGGGGTTGTTTGGCATCACTCATGATGCAATGAAATAATACTTGAGGTGGGAGGGGAAAGTAAATGTGAAGGGAAACACTTCCCCAAAGTGGCGATTTCCAGCATGGAGTGTTGCCCAAGTTTGTTGTGGTTTTTCTGCTTACACCACACAATGGAGACCTCTCACAAGCACTTGTCTCCCCTTGAGTTTGTGTAAATCACTTTCATCCACAGCAGTCTACATTGCCAAGATTTCCACCTGCCTTTTCTCCAGTCCTGGAAGAGCAAACCCTTCATTAGTTCTAAACCTGGCTGCCACCACTGACCCTCAGTTTGTCTCTCCTACTTATTGGCATAGGTACCAAGTTGTTAAATGTTTTTGCAGCTGGTGTGTTTATGGAGAACTGCTGCTGGTGTGGGCCCCAGCTCAGCTGGACAACTGCTTTTTGGCTTGTTTTGGAGGTTTTTATTTGTTTTTTTTCAGGGGCACAGCATAAACCTCAAGCTTCTCAAGCACTTTTTTTAGGCCATTGAATTTTACTGATGAAGTGGCTCTTTTTACTTCTCTTTTTTTTTTTTTTTTTTTTGCTTAGTGTTCCACACATGTGCCCTCTCTTTTTAACTTGATTTCCTCTAGACTGGAAGACTGCAGTAGGCAAAATGTTGTTGAGATTGCACTTCTCCATGAAGGGGTATTAATATTTTTTTCCCTTTTAAGAGTTCACAAAACATGATTTGGTTTGATGAAGCACTGTGTTAGTAGAGGGAGAATGTGATTGCAACCACACTTCTGTGAATCAATATTTATTTCTCTATTAAATCAGTATTTTAGATTCTCTTGCAAGTGGATACAAGTGGTAGATTTTGATTTGATACAGCACAGCCATCTGAAGTTAATTTAAATGATTTAGAAGTTGATAACTTAGGATGTTTGTCACATTGAAAACTAAAGAAGCATTTGTTTCTCTGAGCAGCTGATCTACATTACACTCTTTGGCCTTTTCTGGATCCAGGCTGCAATTGCTGGCAGTGCTTGCACTCTCTCCTTGAGAGCCAAAAGCCTGGGGTATTTGTCTGCCAGGTCAGGCTTACAGGACAGAAGTGTTGTACTGCACACATCCCAGTAGAAATCAGCCCATGTTACCTAGTGGAAATGGGACAGAAAACAGTAAATTTTAGTTGGTAATCTCAAAAGCCAGGACCAATTCCCAAAAACTGAATTTATCTGTTTAAAGTTTTCCTTTTGGGGTTGGGGTTTTTTTAAAGCCCATTATTACAGGGCTAGTAGTTAGGTTCCAAGGCAAGGCTTGACTTCAGTAAATATTGGTTCAAATCAAGTCCTGGCTACAAATATTAGTTGTGTTACAATATTAGTCTTTCCTGCTGAAACTGCTGCAGAAAGAAGTTTGGGGTAAAAAAGGTACAATGTTTATACAGAGGTTTTTTTGTATTACCTTATAAATAAGTCAGTGATGATAAACAGGGTTCTGTGTAGTCATGAATTTATGTTCACAAGTTCAAAGAAGGGCATTTAAAATGTTTTGTGTCAACGTACTTATGAACATGCATTTTCTGCTTTAGAAAATGCAGATCCTAGTCCTGTTTTGCCTCACTTTTCTAATATTGTGGAAAACAATTTTCACTTTGCAATTAAGCAACCAGTTGTGTATTGGTAAGAATAAAGGGCTCAGAGTGTGGGGAGAGTTCCTTCATGGCCTGACATGAAACCCAGAAATTCAGCAATAGGCCATTACTTGAGTTTTCTGGCAATCTGATGGGAATGGGAGAAACAAAAATTATACTTACAGAATTCCCCACCAGCCACTGCTTATCCCCTAAGAAAGTATCCAAATCTTTCAGTAGCTCAGGTGCTTTGTTGGTGAGGATATCATCAAATGCTTTTTTCTGGTGGAAGAGCAAAACATAGATGCACAGCAGTCAGCAAAACTGAATTTTTTAGGTTTTATTATTTATGAAAGCTGAAATATGAAAAAGATTAGGGTTAGATACCAAAACATGGCATTCATGGCTTGCTGAGCCATGACTTAAAGCCAATTCCTTAATGAACACCTGAGTGCTCCTTGATGCTGACATGATATTTGTGGTGATGTGCTAACAGAAAAGCACGCAGCCATGGCAAGGCAGGAGCTCAGCCATAGGTTTGGGAAGAATCCAGCTGCAAGACAGATTGCTAATGTCTCATAGCAATTTTTAAGCGACTCTTTTGAATGTCATCTTTTCTAGTGTGCAGACTCTCAGATTTCCAGAATCCCTTGTGCTCAGTCTTTCCACGCAGTCAGTCAGATGCTGGTCAGTTATCTTTGCTTATCAACCTTTCTTATGGGAGATGTGGAACTTGGGTTTTGAGCTTTTGGTGGGGTTGATTTATCTTTGAGCTTTAATGTTCATGTTATTTTGCTTTTTTGTCCCTACAGCAGTAAGATTTAAGGTGGCTAAAACTTGTTTTTAAAGGATGAGCTAAAGGCTCCGGCCTTAGTGAGGTTATGGCGGTGGTTCTCTACAGGCTGTTCCCCATAGCAGAAAGGCTTAAGGCTGCTTTTAAAAGGCTAAGCTGTTTTCTTTGGTGAGGAAAATGGTTTCTGATTTTCTTTTCTCACCTGCATGGAAATAATTAAGGCTGCAGACTGTTGTGATCATCTGGTCAACTCACATGGCACAGTTTTTGCAGTTACTGTGCTTGGCCTAATTTTGGAGGAACACGCTCAGGCTTGGGTAAATAAGCACTGGTGTACAGGAATGGAATTATTTCTACAGCTTTAACAGGTGAAAAAAGAAAATTAGATGAGGCAGAAACCTAAATGCAGGCTGAAATAAAATCAGTGTTTCTACAGGCATGATCAAAGATTTGACGTAATTTTTTGCTTCGTTAAGAGCTTAGTAACTGGATGAGGTGACTGAAAGTATCAGCTGGGAGTTTGCAGTCCAGAAATCTCATATCTGTGCCCTGGGTTGTAGTATTTCCTTTCTTTTAGGTAACTGATCCCCTCCCCACCGTTTTACCCTGCAAAGAAAACCCCAAGCTGTTGTGTGATTGTGATGGTAACAGCGTTCCCCAAGTACAGGAGTGCAGAGCCAAGATGTGAAGCTGGTGGGGACAACCAAGATCCCTCTTCTGGAGTGGCACAACCTGCTCTTCTCAACCCTGGAGCTCTGCAGTGGTGGGTGCAAAGCTTTGCAATGCCAGCTGTGTTTTGGGGAACGTGGGGTGAAGGGGGAGTCTGTGCCTGGTACGGAGGGAACTTCCACGGGCAGCTTCCAGCTCTGCTCCCCTGGTTTGCTTAGACTTCTCTTTGCTGCTGGCTAGATGGAGGTAACACATCCTCTCACCATTCCCTGGGTGTGTGTTCCTGTGAGCACTGGTCAGGCCTGGGGAGGAGTTTTGGCTTCAAACAAAAATCAAAACTTAAATCTGGCCTGGTGCGACCTGAGATGCCTTTTTGACCACAAGGTGGTGGCAGCGGATCCGGGAGGAGAGGGGGAGGAAGGACAATGTTGGGAGCGTGGGAAAGTGAGATTCCCGACCATCCTTGGCCCCAGCACATAATTTAGCATGAATACGTGCGGATTGGCACATTTGGGTTGGCTGCCAGCTCTTCCCGTTTAAATTAATCACTGGTGACACGATCTGGGTCCTTTTTTGGAGAAGTGCTTGGGTACACGCAGGAGTTACAACAGGAGCTTCCCCATGGAAGGGCAGCAGAGCTGACTCTGCCACCAGCACATGTGGTGGAATGTGGCTCTTCTGAAATGATTAAAACTCATGAGTCAGCTTACCCTCCCCAAACAAGGAAACTTAAGGAAATCACTTGGACATGTAAGTAATTCACACTTTTAAGTACTAAACCTCCAAATTTCAGGTTTTCCCCGGCAAGACTTCAGAGTACTTTCATATTGTTTCTTTATTCATTATGGGTTTGGAGCACCATTTTTTACTCTGTGTTCTCTGCAATAAGATACCCTAATAATGGGTATCTCATTACCTAATGATAAGATACTCTAACAATAATAACCCTAATAAGATACCATATTAAGCATTTCAGATAATGATCTGAATTGTTGCCTTTGAACAAATGGAAGGTGGCTCACTGGCAGTTTATGGTGAGAGCTGTTGTTACACCTCCATTTCCATAAGAGGGTCAGGTTGTCTGCTAGGGGCAGAGCTGTGCAGAGCCTTTGTAATGCTGGAGTGAAATCATCCATTACCTTTGTCTCCCAGCAAACTGATCTGTGTGCTTGCTTTTGGGATTCTGGTGAGAGGCACTGGCCTGATGCCAAAGGAACTCCAAATGCTGTAGGACAAGCCTGTGACTGTGTGTTAAAGTAGCCATGGCACCACAGCCTGGTGTCAGAAGCACTGCAGAGGACCAAGGTGAGCTGTGACATCTGAAAAGCACGGTGAGGGCTGTGCTCCCTGCCCTGATTAGCAGTGCCTGCTGTCCTGACAAGCAGTCATCCCTGGCAGGTGATGTTATTGAACACTGATACTTACTGAACACCTAGAAGAAATCAAAATGCGGAAACACTAAAGGGCTATTTATCTTATTGAGTTGGCAGAAAGATTTGAGCATAGGCTCCTTGCAACAAGAGAGAGGAATTCCACAGTGCCAGCTGGGGTGGAAGGGTCCTGTCTTTGCCCTTTTGAAGAGCAGTTTGGTGTAGGCCCATCCTTGGTTCAAGCTGATGGCCTCAGAGTTTCTAACAAGGGTGAGAACAACCTGCTGAAGGAGGAGGTGGGATCAGCCTCAAGGAAGAACCACAGAGTCAGCCTTGCTGAGCTGAGGTGATGAACCCAGTGGCTGACCCCCATCAGTGTCTCCAGAGCAGATGCTCAGATACAGGATTCTGGCTTACAAGCCATCTTTGTTTAATTAATGATTGGCTTACTCTCACGTCCTGATTTTTCTCTGCCCAAGGGAACAGTGTCATGAAATCATCGATGGTGTCCACAATGGCATCAGCTAAAGCCTGTTCCACAGGCGTCTGGCCTGCCACACCTGCGGGAAGCAAGCACATGAAGGGACCTTAGAGACAGTAGCAGAAGGAATATTTGATGCCCCAAAGGTAAATTGTGAATATTTTCATAAACATACATTTTCTCCAGGTCTTTTTGAAGCTAACAATGTGGATTTCACTCTTTGCATCTAGGTGCAATTGTATCTGCCTTTGATTTTTCCAGTTCTAGCCTTGTACAGCCACCCAAAGTATTGAGTTGTTCTATCCATTACCTGAGCCCCCAGCCTGAACATTGTTTCTGTATCGTCTCTGCTTTCCACCACACATTCAGCAAGGGTCAGCACAAATTGCTTTCCTTTAATCTTTGTCCATCCCAGTTTTCCACATCCTTCTCCATCTCATGGTCTTTCCATTTTGGTCAACACATTCTCCAAAAGTGCACTTGTGAGAGTCTGCTTTCTCTTTCCCTATATTCTCAGCCCCATTCAGAAAGTTTTCATGACATTCTGCCTACTTTTTATTCTTTCGTTGTAATCAGGGACCTCAGCCAAGCTTTGTTTTGTTTACAAATCTGCTTTTCTCCCCTGTAGTTCCTTGGCTTTCCTGCAGTTCTCTTAATGTCTCTACTTTTTCTCCCTAGCTGTCACTTCACAGACCTATGCTTTCACCTCCAGGCAGGTTCAGGTCACAGACTGCATGCCCTACCTCTGACAGGTCATCTCCCTTACTGAAACTTTGTGCTTTTGAAGGTGAGGGCTATGCCTGTCCTCTTGGACCTCAGGTTCTGTGATCCTTCAGCTATGAGCTCTTGGTGTCGGGCACCTAAAAATGCCATTTCTTCATTTTAATGACAGAACTAGCAAGTTTTCACTATGAAGTTGAAAAGATATCATTTCCCTTCCATGAATGGCTTTTTTTCCTCCTGTAGCTGACAGCATGACTAATTCTGGGAAGAGCCCATCATGGTCGAAATGTGCTCCAGATCCCAAGCCATTGTCACTGGTGCAAGTCAATCAAAAAAAATCTGAACTTCAGACTGGAAAAAGGAGCATGGTTCCAGATCAGCCTCCCTACAGGAGCCAGGGAGGCAGGAATCTTGGGTGGAAGGCAGGTTTTCCCACTGTTTTTTATCACCAGGTGGGCTTTCCTCATTCTCCTCTCTTGCAAGGAGTAGGTTGTACCAAAGCTGAAGGAAATGGGCTGGGACAGAGTATTGCAGACACTCTTGAAATGTGTTGTGTTAGTGCCTTGAAGAATAATGCTATGAACTTCTGCTTCCTTCCTCAGTTAGAAAATGGGAGATATTATGAAAGGCAGGCTACATCCATTTGCTCACAGTGTAAAAAAAAGTAGAATGGTACTTGCTTCCCAGCCCCCCTTTTCAATTTGCTGATGCCCAGCATGGGCACATCTGCCTTCAGCCAGACCAGTTTTGCAGATGGTGTTGAATGACAGCTCTTTGACCTGAAGCAAAGCCTGGCCACTCTCTTTGATTACTTGCAACACTAAGTCTCCTATCATTTCATCTAACTGGTTGTGTACTTCCACAGCATGTAAGTATTTAAAGATGCAAGTGATGTCAACATCTCTAATCTCTCTGCTAGCCCAGAATTGTTGTCTAAATCTGCTTCAGATTTCTTTGCCTGCTGTGATAATCTCTAATGCTTCCAAAAACCTCCTCCTCCTGGTCATCTCTCTGGTTAGCCTGGCAGGGCAAAGTTGAGCTTTAAGGCTGCCAGGGCAGTTTTCTCTAGGGAAACCACAGGTATGTGCTTTCTTTCATGCAGGGACAGGTGGATAAAGTGTACTGGCTGGAGAAGTCAGCCCAAATCCCAGGCACTAGTTTCATTTTTGCCATGCTAGTGTTGATTTCTGCATGGTTAGGCTTGCCAGGCTGTTGGTTTGTTTCTGTTTTTACTGTGGATGGATTTTTACCTGAACAATAAATGTGAGCTCAGAGGAGAGAAAGAAAATAGTCAGAGATACATTACCTGCTTCTCTGGCAAGGTATCTTGCCATGGCCAGGCTCTGGTGAATGATAACTCCATCTACTTCCAGAATAGGGAGTTTGCCAAATGGGATAGCTTGAAGGGGAAAGTAAAAAAGAAAAAAACAACCAAAAGTTAAATCATAGCCATTAACAGTGGGAGTCTGTGACAGCTGTAGTTTTACCAATCAGAGGATATGCATTGTTATAGCACTTAACAGTTTCACACTGTTTCTGAGAAGAAATGCAAGGACTAAAAATAAAAAAGGGTAAGGATGTAATCAGAGTGCACTGCATGAAGGCAGCTACAGCACAGAAACCAGGGGTGCACTTCCTGTTTTCTGGCTTCATGCTAGAAGCTGAATACACTCCTATATGTCCAGAATTCTTTATATAGAGAAACTTTTCAGGGGAATATAAGTTTTTCCTTCTCTATCCTACTTTTTCCTCCCCAGGAAAGTGACTGCCAAGGTTAAGTGACGTACTGCTGAAGATTTCATACTGCAGGATGCAGCTGGGGCATGAAGCAAGAGACTGGGCAAATCCAGAAGCAGTGATTAATTTCAGAACTTGTATCATGATAAGGCATCTCACTTGGTAGTCATCTCTGAGGCAAAATATCTTTCACATTGCACTACAAACCCTAAAAAGATATTCAAATTCACCTGACGTGGCTTGCATTTAAAAAAAAATCTGCCAGTTATGAGGAAGAAGCCTCCAGATTTTAAGTATAGGAGTAGACAAACTAAGCAGGTGTCGTGGATATCTGTAAAGGAGTTTGAGATAAGAAATCAGTCTTAGTTTCCTGTTGCTAATTTCGTAGTTACATGGAGGCTTGGACTGCTGTTTTTCTGTGTTTTGAAGAAGCTGCCTGTGGGGTATGAAATGGAACTGGAGCCTTGGAGCAAAGGCTGGATCTGGGGAAAACAGTTCTGTTTAGGGCAGTGACAATCTGCTTGTGGGAACCTGGTGCCGTTCACTGAGGCAACTGTACATCTCTGCATTCCCAAGGTGCTGTTCCCAAGTACATAACTGCAAGTGCTGACCATAGCTAAATGCTTCGTACCCAATTTTCATCTGCATTACACTTTATATAATTAAGATTTATATCCATTTTAAGAGAATCTTGTGATGTAAAAACGTGGTAGTGGAAAAGTGAGAACATTGGCCACTGGAAGCATGCAAAGTGCTTTCAAATCCAGGACAAATGTCTTTACAGGGCAGCTGGAATGACACATCTATTCCATGAGCATTTTTAGTTCTTAATGAAAAGGGGCCAATGGTGAAATCTTATGCAATCATAACTGTTTAACAAGGCAGCTTCATAAAGGACGAACATTGCTGTGTGGTTTAGCATGTAGTATGGGAATCACATTAGGTACCAGGTCCTAGATGTTATGTCCTGACCTGCAACATGAATTTTGCAGTTGCACAAGACATCCAGAACTCCTCTGTGCCTTTTTTTGTTTGTTTTTTTTTTTCCCCACATCTGAACATAGTACTCATGATACTGGGGTTTTTTTCCTTAAGTTTTAGCACACTGGGAATTCAGTATGAATTTGGATGCTGATGAACAGCAGAAGCAAGAGAGTTCAATGAGCATGAGCTGCTGTACCCCAGGAGAAAGCAGGCTCTGCTGGCTGTTATTGAAGCAATAATAGACTTGTTGCACAGAAGACTTCCCATGTTCATCATCCAGAGAGCAGCAAGGTCCTGGCAAGTCCATGTTTTGTTCCATTGAGAATCACTGAGAGATGACAAGCTGTATCCCCTGAATGTTTCACAGGAAAGCTCTCTGGCTATGAAAATCAGAAGAGCCTTGGTTCTGCACTCTGGATAAGTGGTGCACAGGGCCCTGAGCATCACTGCTCCAAAGCTGCAGAGGTGTGTAATAATGTTTGCTTATGTGAAGCACATCTTTCAGGCCATCACGAGCAGAGGGGATGACAGCAGGTGTGACTGCTGGATGTGCCAGTGTGGTCAGCCTGTTCCACTTCCCCCCAGAGCACACAGGGATGTACAGCAATGCCTGACAACAGGAAACAGCAAAAGTGCAGCCAGAGCAGGGCTAAGGGCTCTCCCCATGAAGGAGTTAAGCGGCCTCTTTTGGAGGCCCCAGTAGGAATGCTCTGGGGTGATGCAGCTCTGGCAGGGTCAACATGACTAAGGCAGTCTGTAGCAATAGCTGTCAAAACACACTGTCACTCACTGCTCAGGTTGGGAAACTGTGAGACTGGGATTGCTTCATCTAGAAACCCACAGATATTTTTGCTGCTGTGTTTACATACAGGAGAAGTCATCTGTAAATCCCAGCTTTGACTGATGTTTCACTTTGTGGGTCACTACAAGAAAAATTAAAGCCAGTGTGTTATTATGGGTTTTGTTTTTTTTGGTTTTTTTTTGTTTTTTTTTTTTTAAGAAACCCTTGATTACAACTAAAGGAGGGAAGCATCTTTCTGAAAGTTAAGGAACACAGATTACGTTGTCAAAGTCAACTTTCAGGCAGAGTGGTAGTCAGCTCTCATGTTCTGTTTGTCAGGAATCTGGTCATTTCTGAATTCAAGGGAATTGATGTTAATTCCCTGAAAACATGAGTAATGTCTGCAAAGATCATCCTCCTCAGTGCTGAGTGACTTTCTTGAAGACCTGGTTATTCTTTTCTGAAAGAGAACTGAGTTTGCAATTTAAAATATACAAAGACAGCTTTGTTTTGTGTACCTACAGTTGCATGACTTAATACAATTTTGAATTAATAAATGAGTGCAGACTTTATTTTGTTATCCCATAATATCTAAAAGGATTTATGCTTTGATTTATAATGAGACTTGGGGTTTGTTTGTTAGGAGGCAGCAAATCTATTGCTATCATTACTGAACTCTGGACTCTTTAAAGGATAACAGATGGTAAATGGTAGATGTTCCTTCCTTTCTTGTGTATTCAAAATGCTATTTGATTTTTTTCTTAGCAACAGGGGAAAATTTGGATTAATGTAAACATTGATTTTTTTTACAGCTGATGGAGTGCACATATATATTTATACACTGATTTTGTTGATTATAGAGTTAATAAGCTACAAATGAGTGCAATTCTAAGAGGTTTGAAGAAAGTACACATGTGCTGTGCAGATAATTTTAAAAATCTGTTGTTTCTTCTTGGGTGCAGGGCAGGCTATTCTTGAGAACCAGAAAGTACAGCAAATATTCAGACTGTTTTACAACAGAAGAAAATAACAAAAAGTAGTCAGGAGGGAAGAAAATATTTATAGTACATCTCCTCCATATCTGAGGAGAAGGTATAATGGCTTACAAAGCTGAGTTTTCAGTCTGGATAAATTTAGGAAAAAAAATCTTTGCCTTTGAAATGTTATTGTCTAAAATTCATGCAATGACCAAAATTTTTTCAACCTGCTGTAAAGTATCTTTTTCCTTTTGTGATTTAGAATAACAGTTTTCCCAGAAGATTTGTTACTGTATGTCTGAGTTTGGCTGTTATGAGGAAGAATGCATTTTCTGTGCAACCTGGGCGTCTTCCTTCTCCAGCTGGAAGAGGAGTGGATTTTTGTTACACAGCTCATCCTAAGGGAGGATGAGAAGAGCCTTCACACTGGATGGACACTGTTTGATTGCTGGAGGTAAGGTTGGGGTTTGACACATGACCTCGATGTGGCCCCTAGAAACTTTGCCAGTTGCAGAAACCACAACCAGGCCATGTTCTCAGGGGCTCCAAACAAAACAGAAACCTCTGGGTTTAAGCTGTCTTACCCTTAGACTCAGGAATATGGGCTTCTGTGGATTGCTCTGACTTCCTGTGGTGCTTTTGGCCCAATTCTGCTCATTGACCTGTTGGAGAAGATGCCCAAAATCCCCATGTGCATAAGTATGGTACTAAACCTGCTGAAGCTTTCTGAGTTTTGGTGAAAGGCATGGTTTGTGTGACTGCAGATGAGCAGAGCAGGCAGGGTGGCTCCTGCCAGGCCCCTACTTCAGATGAGCAAGTGAAAAGCTGCTGTGTGAGAGATGTTTGGGTAGAACCAAGGTCACAGGGGCAAGGCATGAAACACCATCCATTGGGGAGCCATAAAACAGAGCAGCAAAGCCAAGGTAGTGCAGGCTGAAAGGATGTTAGTGTCACTTTGCTGGCTTTTCTCTCACCCTTGTTGTTTTGGGGGCTGCTTGGTACTTATGTCAGTTTAAACCCTTGTGTATCCATACAGATGTGCTTTCCATGTTTTTCAAAGCAATATTGTTTAACAACATTTCCAACTCCCACTTGAGTAAATGCATTTTGAGAAGGAAAAGCAGGAAAATCTATTGCTGTCACCATGCAAGCAGTGTCATTTCACAGGCATGCACAAAATATGACCTTTCCTGTTCGGTTCCCGCTTACTTTGCCTCTCATCTGAAGTACAAAGGTGGTGAATGCTGGTGTTCCAAATTTAGATTGAAGGTGGAAAAGGGTTTTTAAAAAGCCTCCTTTTTGAATAACTAAACCTGTACTCCTCTTTAAATTGAACTTTTATCAGCAGGTTCTTGCTTTTCAGATTATGTTGGTTATTTATTGGCTTTTTGCATTGCATGCTGGAATGAAATCTGCACATATACTTGCCGCGAAGAGAACCTTGACAGGAGACAAGTCTTCAGGCTGATCTGCAGTCTCTCTTCTCATTTTAGGAAGATCTCACTAAAGTATCTGTACAGTGTTTAGGAATTGGATTAATTCCTTTTCATACTACTTTAGTTTTCATTGGCTTTTGTGACAAGAACTGCGGTGTTTATACAGGTCTCTGCTGGATGCTGAGTAGTGTGGTGTGCATTAAAAGCAAGACCATCCCTTTAATTAATTTCCACTCCATCAAGCCCCTAAGGGCTGTGATGACTGCTGGCATCCTGCCATGCCTGTAGGCTCTCACTGGTGTTCAGGCCTTCCCTTGGAACACAAGCTCCTCACTCATCCTCCTGGCCATGACCCAGTGGAGGGTGCTCCTGTGGGGCTGTTCCTCTGTCAGGGACAGGGAGGGGAAACACAACAGAGCTGAGCACAGTTTTCTCCAGTCCTGGCACCTAGGCCGGTCAGCTGCTGGTGCTGTGCTGTGCTTCTCATTGCTCTCTCCCCTGTGCAGATACAGTTCTTCACTTTCTCCTTCCCTCATCTCTTTCTTCCATTTTCACTGATCTTAACTTCTCCATTACTCTTCTCCTCATTTCTGTCCTGTCCTTCCAACATGTTCCCCCATTTTTCCGGAGCTGACCTGCCCATGACTCATCCTGCCCATGTTGTAATTGTCTGTGGCTCTGATGCAATGCAGCCTGTATTTAAGTGCTTGATTATTGCTCAAAAGCTAAATAATTAATCATTTGGTAATCAAGCTTAGATTGGCTCCATAATAAGGCAGCTGGATTAGTTAAATGTGGGGGCAAATAAATATCACAGACCTGCTTCTTACTGCAATATCTGTATCAAAATAAGTTCTCTTTTGCCCTGAAAACTGATCATAACTGCTTTTCCTATCCATTCATATTTAAATTGGATCATGAAAAACAAATAGATACTTCGCATCTTCCAATAAGAAATATATGAAATACGTATTTTTTTAATGGCAGCAGAGGAGCAGGCACATGGGAAATGGTAGGCCAAGAGCTGGAGGTACCTAGAATATGAATCTTCTAGAAAGGGACGATGAGGAGGATGCTGTGATTTAATCTCACCCCAGGTTTGGTTTTATTACAACTCATATTCTCTTTGGAAGTTCTTGCCAAGCCCTGCTTTTTACCCAGAGACAGCTATGTACACACTTTAGTGGAGCTACATAGCAGAAAGTCACTCAGGAAGCAAAGCAACTGCTCCCCTGAGGAATTTTTGTCTAATGTCAGGTGCTTCTCAAGATTTATATGTTATCTTGGGAGTATTTTTTGGGCCATTAGTCTGTCAGGTTTCCTAAGAACCTTCCAAGCACCATTCTACACATCCTAAACTGTTTATGGGATGTTTATGGCCATCAGTGCAGGAGAAGCGTCCTTTGCTATGATGATAAAGTCTGCTATTGCCATTGCTTCAAACTGCTTTAGGAGCCACAGACCAGAACCTGTTGCTGCCTGCCAGCCCAATACTACTGATGGTGGTAACTTAGTTCACCATTACAGTGGATTTTCTGCTGTATCATGACTTATGTCAGTGCAAGGACGCTTTCTGTGAGCAGTCCACTGCGTGGGAGTACAGATCTTGTATGAGCCTGTTGCAGATCTTGAATTGACTGACCTTTAAATGGGGGCACTGTCAAGTCAGAGTTTGTTGAGACTGAGTTTGTTTACTTGTTAAAATAATTATTGACTTACATATGGTGAAGCACTAGGGAAAGCTGCTGCTGATATTTGTCTGATTTTTAAAATTCTGTGCTAAGACAGGACAATGCTAATACTTTAATACTTGTACACTGGCTTTTTAAAAATTTGTTTATATTCTAAACTGCAGCCCTTGCCCAAAATCATCAGCTGTAAAATTTGCCAAAGATGATCTGATTAGTGTCAGAAGGGAAAAAAACAAATGTTGGGTTATAGAAATGTTAATTTCAGAGTGTGTAAGTCAAATAACAGAAGTTCTTGTCTTAGAATAGGCCATCCTTTCAAACACAACAAAAGCACCATTAGGTGTAAACAAAATCAAGTAGGACAGTTTTTCCAGGAGGGACTTATTTGCCTGAAGGTACATTAGGATTGCAGCCTATTGGTGACAGCCACATGAAAAATGCCCCAAAAAACCCAACAAAACCCACCACAGTCTTCAGTTCAGGTGAAAAATAAAACTTGCTGCAGCTGCCAATCTGCTGTCTCAATGGGCTTCCTTCACATTGATCTTTATGCACAGGTTTTCTGTTTTCCCATCATTTTTACAGAACTAAGTCTTTTTCTCAGAATAATGTCAGTATATTTCCTGGTTTATAGGTTAAGATGCTTTGGATAGCTTGGTATTTCTTGCAAAACCTTATTTCAATTTTGAGAAAACTGCTGAAGCAAACCTATCCTCTCAGATCTCATTCATGACTCCTTGTACTCTTGGACAAACTTGAATTCTTGAATTTGTTCCTTATTAGCTCAAGAAACATGAAGTGTTCTCTTGTCCAAAAGACAAAGCATAATTAGTCACTTACAGGGTGCAGAGGCATTCACATTCTAGAACAAGATGTTCTAACAGCAGATCTGCCACACAAGGTAAAAGCCTTGCATCACTCTTGGAATATTGTTGATGATCCCGATGTCTGAGCAGCGCAGGAAACAATGCAGGCAAGTTCTTCCTGTGCTTTTCTTCAGTGCTCACTCCACAAACCTCACAGTGGAGCTTTATTTATATAGGACGTGTGTACAGTAAATGTGCAGCTGCAGAACCATTACCACAAAAACACTGGGAGCAAAGACAACCTAGAAATCTTAAGCTACACACTTTGTAACTCTACCTGCTGCATTAACAAATGCTGGAGAAGTCATTAATCTTTGGGCACTTTGTTTCTCTTCCTGCACTCTGAGAAGTTTGCTGGCAGGGTTACCAAGGGTTAATTGGACTTTTTCATTTTCTCTGCATAATGGCTTTTCACAGCAGCCTTTATAACTGAGCCCTAGATGAAATTCCATGGCAGATAAGAAGTTTAGTAAAATTTGGGAGCTGCTGCTCTAAGATTTGTGAAGTCATCTGTGCAAAATTCATACTGGTCGAAGAGTTCTTTGAATTTCAGGCATCTGTAGACATCCAGTCACTCAGTGGATAGGAACAGGAATGTATCTGCTAATTGACCAGGAAAACATACACCTACACAGAAATCGCTGGGTGCCCATCTGAAAGTGCTGTTTACATCTTATGGCAGCAGGCTAAACCTTTGCTCTTCCCATCTCCCTGAACCCCAGCTCTAGCACCAAAGTAATGGTGCCATCTGCCACCACTGACATGCACATTGCAGACAACAAGCAATTAAGAGGTTTGCTAGTAAAAAAAAAAGAGTAAAAGGGTTTTTTTCATGCATAAAAATCTAATGCTGCTTAAGGAAATTGTCTGGAGATCACCTTATGACTATCTCCTCCTCCTTTGTGAGGCATTTCTCATGGTTACTCACAGTATTTCCAGACAAAATGTTCTCCCACAGGCAAATCATTCAGAAAAACACTGAATCAAAGGTAGCAACAAGGCTTTGGAACAAACAGCCCTAAGTGCTCAACAAGACCAATAGCCAGCGCTCCAATTTGCCCCAGGGCACCCAAACCCTGACTTTGCAAGCTGTGACTCAACACAAGAAACGCTGTCTCCTGGAGAGGGAGTAGGTTTGCACAGGCTTTGTGTGCCCTCACACTGTAAGTGTTGCATACAGCATCTGCCCTATGGAAAACAAACCTTGCATTCTCTGCTATCCTGAGTTTTCAAAATGTGCTTCAGCTCCCGCCACAGAGACACAGATTGATGAGGAAAAAGCACCAAGTAAGAGGATTCTTGACCAAAAAGTTAAACTACTTCTGTGTTCAAGGGTAAATGTGAAATGAGGAGATCCATCCAACCCACTGCATATACACAGGCATAGTTCACTCTGCTGAGAATTCTTCTGCACAACGCTCATTTATAATATTCAGTTCCTTCATATAAAGCTTTTTTCCTCCTTCTATTTTTTCTGAACTGGGTCTACCTTAGAAAGCATAGAAATAAATTAGCAGATTCCAGTCAGTCTCATCCTGGTGAAAACCAAAGGGTGGTAAATGTTAAGCGATGGTAAAGGGAATTACAGCAGCATTTGATGTAACAGCAGTTAAAGTAAGGCAATTTAGTATGCAGTTTATTTTGTAGCCTTCAAAAAACCAGTAAATTTGTCAAATTAATGGAACTAATTACATAATTACATATTGAGGTGAGATTAAGACATACCAGACAAATTGCTGTGTACACTTGCATATATCACGTTTGTCTTTACCCACTTGCCTATGAAAGATCTGGAACCAATTTTGACTGCAGTCTGCAAATAGAATGTGATGTCCCTCTTTTTAAAAGCTTCAAATATGATGAAACAAGATAAAAAAATACTTAGGGAAGAAGAACACTTAGGTGCTGCTGCTGCACATTTACTGTACACATGTCCTATATAAATAAAGCTCCACTGTGAGGTTTGTGGAGTGAGCACTGAAGAAAAGCACAGGAGGAACTTTCCTGCATTGTTTCCTGCGCTCTTCAGACATCGGGATCGTCAACAGTATTCAAAGAGTGATGCAATGCTTTTACCTTTTATGGTAAATCTGCTGTTAGAATGTGAATGCCTCTGCACCCTGTAAGTGACTAATTATGCTTTGTCTTTTTAGTTTGTCTTAATTCATTGGTATAGAAAATGCCACATTAAAACATACTTTACTTATACTCTCAACTTTGTTTCAGGACAAAAGTGAGTGTGCATACGTGTGAATATGCGTGTAATTAAGTATGAAAAGCCTTTGCAGAGCTTACACCAGGTCATCTGAATTCTTAATCTCACCTTCAGTTTCTACCCTGCTTCCTGAGAACTGCAGTGAAAGAGAAATAAGCTATGCCACGTGGTTAACTGGCTTAAGCTCTTATAACAAAAACGTTTCCAAAGTCAGTCATCCCTAGCTGAAAGTGTCTCTGTTCCACTGCTTCTTATTCCTCTCTGTGGATCTTTGTCAGTGTTTTCTATACTTGACCACCACTGAAGGCTTCAATTGCCACTTGGATTACAGTTGTGTTTGACTGATTATCATTCTAGTCACTGCAAACAGGAATGACCAAACCTACAAAATTTGCACCCTAGAAAAATCTGGTAGCTTGCAGGCTGAGCTTATTAAATGGTGTGAAAGCTTATCAGGAAACATTGCTTCATTAATAGAAGTCACCTTGTGAATTGGTTGTGTCTTTTCCCCAAACTAAAGCCGTGATTTTTCATTCTGGATGTGAAAAGTCATAGCCCATGTAGCCAAACACAAGCTTAATCCATGAAATGAAGACACTGAGTTCCTACCCAGAGTCTTGAAATGCAGGATCTGCTTCTCTTGAACTAAGGCTAATTTAATGAACAGAAATAACAAATACCTTTAAAAGCTGAAAAGAGGTTATTTAAACAAAAAGACATAAAATGAATGGGGTACAATAGCCTGAAGGGTACTTCTGGAAGGGTTGGTAGGGCTAATTCTTAGGAACAATTATTTTTCTAGTACCTCTTTTGATCCTTTTGTTTTTTTTCTTTGCTATAGCAACTGACTTTGTTTTCCCATCACTTTTCCTCTCTGAAGACCATTCAGGTTGCAAAGGAGTGTCTTTCCTGACCTTTCTTTCCAATTTGGCTTTCTAAACCTAGGGTGAAGTCTGAGGTGTGGTCTTTGAGATCAAATTACGCAGAGAAACTGAGATTAGCACTCATTTGGTTATCTTTAGGTACACACACACTGTACTGAACTGAAAAGGAGTAAAAGTCCAGCTGGATGACAGCAGGTAAGGTATTTCAGATGGTCTGAACATTTGGATCCAGTCTCCTGTGAGAGCATCAGCAATGACATTTTGGCTATCTCACCTTAAAACTCGCACAAGCTTAACTAAAGCCAGAAGTTATGTGTACTTAGGCTCACAAAACATACAGGTACCTCTTCAACTGCTTTTCTTTTTGCCAGCATTTCTAGTGGAGCTTTGGCTTTAAGTGCTACTCACTTGGCTTGATTTTGGGCCAGTCTGCTGCTTCTATCCTGTGGTCTTCATACTTCTTGCCTGAATAGGCAAAGAGGTATCGGCTGATCTCCGCTCGTCCCCGCAGGTTGAAGTAGGTGAGCTTGTACTGAGGCATGCTGGACCCTGCAGGGAAGGGAGACAGAGCTGCTTTACACAGGGTTAAATCAACTCCCTTTTCTACAAAAACACTGTCTGCTTGGTTTGACAGACATGCTTGTACAATGCAGAGGAAATGTTACACCAAGCCCTGGTGCGCTGCACTTTGCAATTGCTGCGTCTCTCACACCTTTGTGTTCCCCATTTGTCAGCCACAGCACCCACAGACAAAGTGGACAAAGACAGCTGAACCTGCAGTTCCTCCTAGAGTGACTCCTGAAAGCTGACTTGATTTTTTTTTTTTTTATTCAGATGTAATAGGAACTTTCAGCTTTCATTTATTTCTCTTGTGACTCCAAACTCAGGCCATCTATAAAGTGATTTTTGATTTGGTTTTTTTGATTTTGTTGGGGTTTTTTTCCAGATATATTATTCTTCTGTATCAGAAGACAGTTGTTATCTCGAGAAGCAATTTTGTTCAGACCTGCCCTGCTCAGCCCCTACTGCTTATGGAGACCTTCATCCAAGACCAAATCACGGGAATTACCAAACCCTTGTGATTTTTTGCATCATTTAGTACCAAAGTTGTACAAGCAATCGCCCAAAGTTATTTTAGAAGAAAAATCTGCTATGGAAACCAGGCTACAGTGTTGTTTTGAGAAAATCATCCTTGAATTTTCAGTTTTTGTACAGAAGCCAAAAGAAATCTTGAAATTACTTTATTAAGTTTTCATGTAATTTATTTTTTTCTTTTCGGTTCTAGTTCGGAGTCACTTTACAGGACTTGTTTCCCAGGGTAACAGACAACAAAAGATAGTATTTGAAGGTTTGATTGTGTAGCAAGGATGGTACAGGAAAGGTGAAACAGATAAGGCTGCTTTAAATCAAAAGTAAGAATTTACACACAGCACTTTATTAAGAGAGCTCAGCTGAGATTTGAATGTGCTGAGGAAAGGATAGTAAAACAACCATCTGCCTCCCCACCCAAAGCAAAACCCTTTCTCATTTTTGCTTTGAAGTAGACATTGCATTTACCGTTCTTTTATATGCATCACATTCAGAATGCTTGTAACAAAGCCTGGAAAACAGATCATCTGCACTAGAACAGAAAGGGAACTCTTTTTTTTTCCTTTTTTCATGAGTAAGTGCTACCACATAATCTCACAATAGAACAACTCCCTGTTTAGTCATCTTGCCTTGAAAACATGTGCTTGAGGAAATACATAATGAGCTTTTCACTGTAGACAGTGAAGCTCTGAAAAGAGCAAACTGCTTTTGCCACTTGTTCCTCTAAAGTCAAAGCACGTACCTTCTGTCTTCAGAGTAGCAAAAGCAAAAAGAAAACACAAACAAAAAAACCAGCAAATAAGCACATTAGAGACTGCTTAATTCATTGTAAAATTTATCTGCTGCCCTACAGCATGCAGCAGGCTCAGAAGTGAATTATTAGTGAATGGAGATTCACATTATTAGTGAATGGAAACTTATCATGTCAAATGGCCTAGCAGAAATGCAGGAATTTGCTGGAAAATTACCAATGGAGACATCTACAAGTGCTTCCAAACAGAGATTTCATTACAATTAAGTCAAGTGTGTTCTTTTCCACAGTATAAAAGAGAGAGGCTCCAGGTGAAATGAGTTGCATCAGGATGTGACTAGTTTTTTTAAATGTGTTAATTAAGGGAAAACATGTTTCTCTTTTGCCAAGCAGCTCACAGATTACAGGTGCAACCGCTTCTTTCTCTAAGGAGAGAAATTTTGACAAATCCAGCGTTTTCAAGCAAGTTTTAAGTGGCAGAGCTTGGCTACTCCATTTTCAAATTTCATACCCAGATTTATTACTTGGTATGCTCTATATAGGATAATACAATATACTATTATATACTATGAATTTGGTTATGCATCTAGAAAGTTAATGTAAGAAGAGAGAATGAGATCATAGCAGGATTTTCTTCCCTTTTCTCCCTATTTCTGATTTGGTGCTGTCATTCAAGAGCTAGGAATGGCATTTTTAAAAGAGCATGTGTTATTTGAGATTCCTGACAGCAATTCAGGAGCCAAAGGGAAAAAAACCCCAAACCTTGAGTCTTAATTTTCAGGTTTTTAGAGACAAGCAAATGCTACTGATTTAGTGATTTACTGTCTGTTTCCCTCCTTTAGAAGTGTCCATAGAATTTTTTCCATAAACACCCCTAGCAGTCCCAGTGCCCTGGACTTGCTACACCACTCACACATGGCTCCTGTTTCTTGGCTGCCCACTCAGCCCTCTGCTAGCAAATAGTTGCTGTCAGCTGGAGGGCATTAAAAGCATAAGAATAGCAGATTTTTAAGGTGCAGTCGTGAGGGACGAGACAGCTACACAGAGAGAGGGCTGGAGATGGCTGAGGGCAGAACATTCTGGTAGGCGAGTGTGTTGGAAGAGCCTAATTCTTACCCTGGAAGCTTTCTGTACACAAAGGTATGTCCAGTCAAGAGCAGTGATGTAAAGGATCAGGGAATTTTGGCGGATGATTAGCAAATCTCTGCCTGTTGTGATAGACAGTGGAATAGTTTGGTCTGTCAAGGAAGCAGCGGAAGCCATTGTTTGAGTTGTCTAAAGCAAAGCTAAACAAATTTCTAATGATCACATCATAAGGACTAATCAAGTATTTGTAGTGATGATGCACTCTTAAGCTTATGATTTTTTTTCCATCCATAAGAAAAAATAAAAACAAAACTAAAACCAGCTCTACAAGGAGTTTACCAAAAATACGTGACGTTTTAAAGGCCCTTATAGGTTTACTGTAAACATGTTTTTGTAAATATTTGTAGGTTTTATTTTTTATTTATATTTACTGTGAAATGTCAGGAGTAGTGCTTCCTAAACAATTACAGATAAGTTTCTAAATGAAAGAAATGGTTGTGTTCAGAATAGCTTTTTGCCAAACATACAAAGTAAGCTGTTGGGGTTTTAGGGTTTTTTTCCCTTGTCCTCCTCTCCCTCATTTCCCCAGTGTGTTTTATAAAGAGGATCATGAGGAGCAAATTAAAACCATTTAAACCATCCAGAATTACTGAATTATTGAAAAATGTCATTTCTAGGGGAAAAATATCTGTTTAGCGTCTTTGAGTTGATTTTTGGGGTGAAGATGTTGGGGACTTTTTTGGAGGTGGAGAGCAGGAAAATCTTTATCTAAAATTGTTTCTCTTTTTTTAGGTTAGTCATGGCTTAAAAATACTGAAAGATGGTCATGGTGGGACTTCAGTGCTCAGACTTGCAGGCATTTAGCCACCTTCTTAATGCTATTAAATCTGTTCAGGTGAGTTCGTTGCAAAGCCAGGTGTGTATAAAATCAGAAGGGGGTGACTTACTTTCCACCAATAAACCTGCCACCTCACCAGTATTTTTCCAATTTTTATTCTGATGAATACATGGCTGGGACAGCCCTGTACACCTGTCCTGTCCTACACTGACAGCACTTCTGAGAGGAAAGGTGATGTCTTTACAAACAATTTGATGAAGATGTGGGTATTAAAGTCTTTCATATGGGTCTAAATGTGTCTACCTACTCTGGGCTGCAAGTTGGTTGCTGAGCCAGACAGCTTGGCTGCTGAAACAGTCAGGGTTTTTAAACACACAGTCTGAGTTTTTGAACTTTGGGCTAAAATAGTAGGCTCAAGGGGGGATATGTGGTAGGTGGTTCAGGAAGACTGTACCTTCCTAGTACCTCAACCAGTGGGGAAAGGAAGAGGGCAACATGCGGCCAGGAGTTTAGGATCAAAGGAGGCTGCACACTCTGAAACCTCAAGAGAGAAAACCCCATGGGCATGCGCCCCAGTGGAAGCTCTCCCTTTATTCAAATAAAGTTGCAGGACTCTTGTGTCTCCTTTTTGGACATAAACCTTTAGTTTTTGTGGATTTTCCTGACACTTCAGTCCCAGTTTCACTGCATACAGCTTTCAAAGCCATGAACTCAACAGCTTTAAATTTACTAATAAATTAGCTTTAATACTTTAAAGTTGTTGACCTGCTTAGCTGATTTCCCAGCTTTCCTCTGTGACTTTGTGAAAGCCAGCTTAACTGGCTTTAACATACCTTTAAACAGAAGATTATTGCATCTCATGATTAAATTAAACTTGGAGCCACTCAGTGACAAAATCAAACAGGAAATCTGAGAGAATGTCAAATATGTGTAAAGCTGGCATCCGCCATTATACTCATGGGTCAAAAAATAATGGTGGAGTTACAAGTGTCTAAAAATTTTATGACATTTCAAATTATTTAAAACTGTTTGTGGCTCTATGGAGATACTGTATTTCCTGATGAACTTGGGGTGCTTTTATTCCAGTTGAAGCAGAACTGAACAATCGATTTGAAAACTTCAAGCAGGTTTAGAGTTTAAAAATGGAGCCCAGGAAGGAACCAGCACTTTTTGGGGACTGAAATGCTGAGTTTCAGATAGCAGTAGTACAGAAGAGAAAAAGCACTGGCAGACTGGACACTGCTCAGGCTGATTTTCATGTGTGTACCTGGAGCATGCAGCATCTGCTTGCCAGTGTTTGGTCCTGAGTGCCCAGCCTCAGCAAAATTAAGCACCAAAACTCTGCTGGCCTCTCTAGTGGAACAGTGTTTCACCTCTCTTTTGGAAAATCCTGCCCTCAAGTGACAAGAAAACATTCTTTAGGTGGGTAACAGCCACCAAAACCTGGGTGCATGTGAGGAACGTATTAACTTTTATTTATGCCTCAACAGAGACCGCCGCCATTTTAGAGTCTTTGAGCAGATAACACCCTCAGAAAATGGTGGTAAGCTCTAGTGGGATTTGCCTGGCAACATTCCTCAATATTGTCCAGCTTTTATGCTAAAAATCCATTTTTTGACGTGGGGTGGAAAATTACTACAGAGCTTTAATGCATGCTGTGTTCAGGAGGCAACTGAGACACATGAGGGGGGCAGAGGCCACCACCATTTTAGGGTCTCTACATGGACAAGGCCTTTAGAAAATGGCAGGAAGCTCTGGATGTGGGGAGACTTGGCCTGGCAGTCAGGGGAGAGAAAGCTCCCACCACTGGGCTGCAGGTGATGAAACTCCTGCTGCCTGGGAACAACTCTCCCTGACTAGACCCTAATCTCAAAGTGCTCGATGGAATTACAGGAGGAGCCTTAGGACATAAACGCAGGTAAGTGCGCCATAACCTGGGCCTGCTGGCTCCATTTCTAGCAGAGCAGGAGGCTCGTCTGGAAGTTTGGCTCATTCTGCCCCACTGTTCCGCTTGTCCTGCCTCAGCCATGTGGTCTTTCCTGCCTCTCTGTTCCCTTTTCAATCCACCTTTGGTGATACAATATTTCTTTATTTACACCAAGAAATCTGTTCAGAAGAATCCCTCCATGATTCCTTTACAGTGGAATGCGAAGATGGCAGGTACTCAGTGTGTGAATTCAGAGAAAATATTTTGAAATAAGGCAGCACATAACTACATTTTCCTATATAGGGTTGTTAGTATTTGAGATGACAGCAGAGAGCTCTCCCTGGGTGAAAGAGGGGGGAAAAAAGGAAAAAAAAAACAGAGGGGAGTGAAGGGGAGGGGGAAACCAGCTAAGTTGAGCTATGGAGCTATGTGTTCACATGCACCCAAAGTCTGACAAAGGGCTTGTGGTGCAAAGTCCCTTTAACTGTACTTTGCGCTGCAAGAAATTAAGAGTTTTCCAGCCTCAAGGTTGCATTAACACTAGAGGATGTAAAAGAGCCCAGCTGTTCCCTCCAAGAAGCAAGACCAGTAGGACTGAGGTAAGGTTCATCAGGGTGTTTCTAAAAGTTGGGACTTGAATTGTATGCTTGGAAAAGACGATGCACTGCACTGCATTTCTATTCATTCAGCATGAGGGTTCTTCATTAATTTAGGAGTCACTTATGGAAAGTGCCACAATTAGTGCCTGACACAATGCTGCCATAGAAGGGGAAGCTGCAGGTCTTTGTCTGCCAGGTATCATTGTCCTCTCTTGAATTCCAACCAGAGCATGACAATGATTCAGGAGAGATGATTCAGTCAATGGATACCTCTTAATTTTATTGTAAGATTAGGCTTTTATAACCATTCAGAGTGCTTTTATTGTAAGATTAAGCTTTTATAACCATTCAGAGTTGCTGGAGCAGATTATATATTTCATTTTCATTATTTTGCAGGATGAAAGTATAACAACAAATCAGCTTTCAGTCACGTAAGCCGACAGGTATCTCTCTGCCAAGAAGACTCTTACTTTATGAATTGAAGTTTGTGTCCTCCATAAGCACTATCCAAAGGTGAGAAGCTTTGAGGACATTTTTTTTTGGTTTTTTTTTTTTGTTTTTTTCCTAGTGCTGTTTTCAAAGCATTTGCTGTTTCTTTATGACGTTTTTCTGCAAAGTTAGCCTGAAAATCAAATAGTTTTTGAAGCAGATGCAAGTCCAACAACCTGATTTGGATGTCCTACAGGGGTGGATGGGGCACTGCAATTTCATCCAATTCTTATATTTACTTATATATTTCTGCCATGTACACAGTCTGAAGTCTTAAAATTAGTGTCAGCCAAATGTCTTCCATTAATAGTAACACTGGGATTTCAGGGAAGACTCTTTCTTGTCTTCCTCACTCCCAGTGTGTAAGAGCATACAGTATAGGTAAAGAAGGTGGTAGAGAATGTAATCTTACCCCCTAAAGAGTTGCAGCTGAGCGAATTATTAGAGATTGGGAGCAGGCCTGATGTTAACAGGCCACACCTGTAGCCAATAAGAAGAGTGTTATAAAAGAGTGGATTGGTTGGCTGAGAGGAACTGGAGTCAGTTGGCTGCTCTGAGGACAAGGAAGAGTCAGAGCCTAGAGGAGGAGCCTACAAGAAACATTGAGGAGGTATGAAACTCTAGCAATATGGAACCCTTGCAATGCAATGACAATAGAACTCTTGTAATATATGACAACACTAGTGACAGGGCCATAGGCAAGTGTAGTGCTCGTGTCAGCTAGGATACTGAAATTAGAAAATGAAAGGTGAGAAGCTGGCTGGGTCTCTGCATATACAGACAAAAGAATCTTATCTTTGCTCATTAAAGGAGCAATCTTTCTTAGGCTGTCATCTCAGGAGTGACTTGACTTCTCCAAATATGAAGCATGGATTTTTGGTTCTGTTCCTTAGGGGTTAGGGAGAGTTGTGTTACTCATGGAGTACAAAGAAAAATCTTTAACCAGGAAAGAGACTTAGTCTGTCTTGTTTCATCTGAGAAACATTAAGAATAGTAAGTTCAATTTTGCCCTTATTTGCTTATTGTCCTTGTCATATATGTGAATTCTTAATCCCTGTGACTGGAGAGCTGAGCATAAAGCACCTTTCTCCCTCCTCAGTTTTAAAATGATGTTTTACCTGTCCAAGTGAGCCTTTCTGCCTTCGTTTAAATTTTCAAATTTCAGAGGAAGGAACCAGAGAGACAAGACTAAAATAGTTACTGTAGAAGGCAAGGAAAGCAAAACTTCCACAGCTGTAACTTTATAAACTGCAAAATGTAGGAAAGATAAAACTATCCATGTGTAGTATTTCTTCCTTTTTTATTTAACCAACATAACAGTCAGAAAGTTTTGGGGAAAGGCTAATTGTTTACATTATCCATTTGAGCAATGCTGAAAAGGCAGAAGCCCTGTGAGGAGCAGCCTTGCCCTGCCTGTGGGTGTGGTGCTGCACTCCTCCTGGTTACTGATCTAATTAGATGCTGCAGGAATGTCTTCAAATTTTTTACCTTGAGTGAAAAAATATTAGAGATTTAAGAGATATTTTCAGCCTTTGAAAACCAAGAATAGTACTGACTTAATAGTTATGGTGGTTTGGGGTTTTTTTTTCCCTGCAAAAGATGTTTTTATTAGTTCTTTTTTTAAGCAAAGAGAACAACAAATTTTCTGTCCATCCTTTTGGGGAGAAGGATTAGAGAATATTGGCAGATTGATGGAAGGCTGCAAGTCTTCCAGTGGAAGATTTCCACAGCAGTCTGTTTTGACAGAAAATAAAATTAAAAACTCTAAGTAATTCTATTTGCTGTCAGCTTTCAGTCTGACATAGGCTCTCTTTCTGAAACTTGATGGTCTCTTTTTCCACTCTGGTCCAGTTATAGAAAATAAATATATGGAATTGATATCTCATATTTCTAAGCTAGATAGCAATCTTGACCTTGGAAAGAAAAGTGAAAAAAAATCTGTGTACCCTTTTCTGTTTAGTACACAAATCATCTGAAGTAAATGTTTATGGAATTTTATGTAGGGTTGAGTTTTGAAATAAAAAATTCCAACTGTAATGGATACTTCTTAGCATGATTTTCAAGGTTAGATTCCTGGATAACATAGAGCATAATATAGATTTAAATTCTTTTTTTAGAAGGATTTTGCATGTGCATGCACCTGCTGTGCTGCTTATTTGTGACCTGTGGGGGAAATCAACATACTAAAATGAGAAAAGGTTTTAAGGCAGTACTGTGAGAGTATTGAGTAGCCCTAATGGTTATAAGTATTTCAAGTGACCTGATGAGTAAACTCTACTGTCTGAGCAAAGCCTGATCTATCAATATGTGGCCTTTAAAAAAAAAAAAAGGAGCTGTAGGAGACCTTAAAGCAATTATCTCTCTGAGGACGCTTTAGGCTTGATTTGCTGATGTGGAAAATCAGAACTCAAAATCCTTCAAGAACACAGGAGAAAAACCACTTGGTTTTTTGCTGATTATTTTTAGAAAAATGACCACAATGTAGCAGTGAAAGATAAGAAAGATATGAAAAGTTTGGGTTTTTTTTTTCAAGTGGGAGTCCAGTGTGAATGGGTGTCCACTGTCAAGACTTGTTGAAGGAGAATGCCAGACCCTACTGGGTTTCCCTGAGCTGAGTTTGTGATTGCCCCCCAGGCAACTGCAATCAAACTGATGGTAATTAATTCAGATATCTGAAGTTCACCCTGTTTGAACTGAAGTGAATGAGGGAGCTCTCACATGTCAGCAAGATTAAGGAGGCAGGGAAGTGGTGATGGACAGGGCTTTACTCAGCCACTTCAGCAGTGTGTCCTCAGTCTGCCTGGCTTGCCACACCCTTCCCTTTAGGGCCTGAGCATCTGTGGTGACTTTGCTTTCTGTCTGATCCTCAAACCTTGGATTTGCATCTACTTGGTCCCAGTTTTATGTAGACAACTTTTGAAGTTGTTTTGTGCAGCCTCTTTTAGATTAATAAATTTCACACCCAAGACTGTGAAATACTGGTAAATAAAATTGCAAGAGATCTCAGGAAAGATGCAGACAAAGGAGTGGTTAGGATCCTTTCTCAGGAAAAACTGCTTAAGTCTTTTATATCCACATCAGATGTTCCAAGAATTCCCAGAAGCATTTTGTGGTAGAACAAAAGCCTAAATAATCTTAATGCTTGCCAACCCCATGTCATTGCTGTAAAATTCAGGCCTTGCATCTCTCTCTGGACTCTTCAGATGAATCAGCATGACCTAACAATATTCCTACAAAGCTCAGAGCTCAGTTGTGAGCACCAGAGCTCTGTGTTGTTTAGCTGGCTCTCCAAAGCCAGCTGCTTTTTGCCAGGACGAATCATGTCCATTTTCGACCTCATAAGCCTGTCCAGCACAAAAATTTTGTAACTGTCTTGGCCACCTAACATCTTTCATTGGATGTGGAAAAGTGGGCTTTTTTTCTATCCCAGCCATGTGTGGGTGTGAGTGTGTGTGTAAGTGCAAGGGGGAGTACAAGCACCAAATCCTTCTCCCTGCTTGTCTAAACTACTTTGCTCGACTTGTTGTATATCATGAACCTACTGTATAATTTGCTAGAAACACCCCAAAATTATAGTCATGAAAGACTTAGGCTTCTAAGCATCCCTGCAGCAGGCACAGGTTTGATTGGGAAAGGTTTTTATTCACTTTGCAGAGTTCTCCAGTACCCTCCACTATGTGTCCTGGTCACAAATTCTTGCTATCCTCCTGCTCTGCCCTGCAGTACATGGCACACACACCGCTGTGCCCAGGAGGCATCAGTACACTGGGCTGGGGCACAGATCTCAGGTATTTTCAAATATTTTGAAATTCTTTTCTTAGCCAGAGTGAGCCTGAGGAGACCCAGAACCTTGCTGAAGTGTTCTTCAGGCATTGCCAGTCTCCTTGAGAGCACCAGCAGTGCCAAATGTGGCCCTACCGCTCTGAGCAACACCCAGCCAGAAGCCTGGGGACCACCCAAATTTAGCCATAAGTCAGAAATGTGCAGGACCCCTGAGTTACAGTCAAAAACTGCCCAGCATGTAAAACCCTAACCTGTGTGTTCCTACACTTAAGTAGAAAATACTTTGAGAGGCAGCATGCTGCCAGTTTCTCATGGAAACTGCAGCTAGTCTGGCTCTGGGGCAGTCCCAATTGCTGTGTGCCTGGCACAGAAAAATGGCCCTTTGGCTGAGGCATGCATTTACACATCACACATTCTTTTTTGTCACACATCAACTAAACTAAGCTTGTCAGACAGCACAAAGCTTTTTTGCCTTCCCTCTTTGCATCTGCTACAAATACAAAGCATAGTACAATTTGCCTGGTATCACTGAATGTCCTTGTTTTCTCTCTTTTTCCGTCTCATGCTTATTCTTTACTAAGTCATTCCAGCAATATTTTTAGTTACTTCCAAAGAGATTCAAAAGTAGGTGTTTCAGTTTTTCTCAGTTCCTTGTTGTGGTTTGTTTTCTGGGAGTTTTAGCAGATTGCCTCGAGGTCAGACAAGATTCTTCAAAGTGGTGGCACTTTGAAATGTATATGTGGGATTTGGCTAATTTTTTTCCCCCTCCTTTCTTTTTTCTCATGCTTCTTGAACTAACTGTAAAGCGGTTTAAAAAAAATCACCTGTTTGAAATTTGCAGCATATATGGTAAGTCTCCAGCAGGTGTGAATGAGCATAGCTTTTTGTGCTCTCTGCCAGCCCAAGGCCAATCCCATCAGTGGTTCCTGGGCAGTGTAATTACTTTCTGGTGAGATTTTGATCAAGGATGTTTTGAAAATGAGCACCAACTTCTGTTGGTCCTTCTGCTTTGCAGCTGCTCTGGAGAAGGTGGGATAGACAGCAAGGAGAAATGAGCAAACCCTCAGGGCAGCAGAGCATGTTGGGCAGTGGCACAGGAGCATGCTGCACTGGCTAACTTGCTTGCTCGTGCAGGAACCCAGAACTCATTAAAGAATTATTTTGTGTATATTTTCAGTTTAAAGTTTGGAGAGCTTCTGTCTGATTTCTATACAAACAGATTTGACAGTGTTCCTGGGCATGTGTGCATCTGCAGCACAATCATTTACACAATGTGCACATTTTTAGGGAGAGGTGGATTCTATTTTGGATTAAATAAAACAGAAGAATGAACAAAAGTAAACTTAAAAAAGACCGTTGTGTCTTTGTTTCTTTACAAACGTTGCAAGTTTTGAGTATAAAAGTACTGGTGTTTACGAACAGTTGTAAGGAGTACAGAAGCCCAGGAAAGATACTTTTATAACTTTGGTTTGTTTGCTTGGATAGTCTGAAATGAACAGGGAACAAGAGACTGCTTTTAACAGAGGAAATGTGTGTGGGAGGATTATGTATATAGGAAAATGACAGCAGTTAGAAGGAAAGAAAAAAATCCTCAATGGCTATTCAGAGTATCATTTTGAAGTAAAAGACAAGTAATAAAAAAACCTTCGACTTTGATAAGGAGAAAAATTGAGTGAGTGGAGTCAGATGCAGGAGGTTTTTACTCTATAAAATGACTGTGGGAATTAGGACCAAAGTATGTTAATCCACTGTTTTAGAACACAGGAATTTGAAACATGAACAGAACAGTGCACAAAAATGACCTGCAATAATTGGTTGGTGCTGCTTAAAATTAATCTAATTTCTCTGACGTTAGCCTAGATTTAGCTTGGTTATGTAAGTGAAGGCATTTTAGTCAGCCTTTACATCTAATGGAATATTGGTTTGAAATGGGTTTTCACTTACTAAAATCTCCCTGCAGAATTCCCAGAGCCTCCTCACACTGATTTCTTGGCTGATGAGGCTGTCTTTTCTTGGCAAGTACCCTGACACACAGCGTGGTTATCCAAGTAGCTCGGCACTGATGAGGAGCAGCGGCCCGGTTCTACACCATGCCAGTGATGTGCCTGTTTGCCGCAGGAAAGCAGCTCACAGTTTTGAGCAAAGTCTGGCTTTAGGGGTGCACGTGGTCGCACACATGTCCTAAGTGCAGCAGGCACAGTGTAAGGATGCCTGGAAGCAGCAGAGAAGGTGCATGGATGGCGTGCTCGGGTTAAACTCGCAGCCACCGCATGGAGCTACTCTCTGCCGGCAGCACCACTCAGTCAGGCTGAGTACACCGAACAAATCTCTACAAATGAAACACTCTCAGGACGTGCTCTACACGCAGCCTAATTTGACAGCCTGACCTCGCACGCACTGTCGCGGTAGCCTAGGGAGGGCAGAGCAGGATCAGAAGCAGCAAGGGGAAAGAGCGGAGCGGGGCTGAAGCGGCAGCGCAGCTGGAACACAACTCACTCCGGTGCGGTGCACGCCGTCCCTTCCTCGGTGCTCGGCAGTCCCTCGCAGCGCCGACCCCGAAAAGGCTGCGGCGCTCGGGCACGGGCTGTTAAATATGCAAACCACCCCCTTCCCATGACCGCCTGCATGACTCTCCTCCTCCCCCGTCTCACACATACACGGTATCCTGATAACGAGCAAGTTTGCTGACTTGGGGCTAGCAGAGCGTACTGGCTGGTGGAATTTCTTGGATTTCGTTCAAAGCAAATTTAAAGTGATAAAGTGCCATTTGATAATATATAATAGTAATAACAGTAAAGACAGGCTCTGAGGAGTTGAGTCAGATGATAGGTGCTTTTTCTAAATGTAAAATGTGTGGAACAACTCAAGTAATGTCTTTTGTAGATTATTTCTAACTTATGTGAAGCCCACACTATTTGATCTAATTATAGAGGAATGCCTCAAACAGCTGCAAATGGAGACACTCCAAAACACTCCATCACCAGCACCAAAAAAAAGCCAGAACAAGAACACTCCAAAATGCTCCACCAGCAGCACCAAAAAAAGCCAGCTCCTAAACCTTTTACATAAAGAACCAAGTGTGATTTAAGTTGGTGGTTTTGGTGGGTGGGGTTTTTGTTATCAGTGAAGAAGGATTTGTGGTGCAAGCTGTGTCTATGAATAATGCACATTTGTAGTTATGGCTGTCACGTTGCTGCTCCTCATGTGTAGTGAACGTTGTGTTTTCTGTTTTTCTTTCTCCTTTTCATTGTACTTCGGCCTTAGCAAAGTCCATTCGTTGTTGCTCTGCTTTGCTCTCCTCTGAGCAGGGGACCAGAATGCAGCAGAATTAGAGCAAAGTTTTCTGACAGTACCGTGCAAAGTGTACCACACAAATCTGCTCTAAGGTTTTCTTTGTGTCAATAAAAAATTGTGTGCGTGTTCCCTGCAGATGCAGGGAGTGGTGCTAACCAAAGTACTCTCTCCTGGAATGAGGTGATAGATCACACTCTTAATCATTTGCTGCATTTTCATGTAATACATGTTTTTCCCTGATGTAAACAGCTGAGTTTTCACAAACCAACAGCCTTTACAGCTAAGAAAAAGTTTACAAAAAGAACCCCAAAGTGTCTTCTTATTGGGACTGATGTATGCTGAGTGATAAGCCAAATTGCTGAGGCTTACCTTGGTGGTGGCACTTCCATGCTTTCAGATTTGCCTTGGCTGCAAGTTTATGCTTTAATATTCCTTTTCTTCAGAATGTCTCCTTGGAGGCAGTAGTTCTGAGTGGATACCAAAAAGTAAAGTTTCAAGTGCTCTGATACCATATTTCATCAGTTTTTAATTGTTGACTTTTGATAAAGCAGGCTATATGGGGTAAAACAGTTCCTTCAGTTGCAGAGAAGCAGTCTGAGACTTTTTCCTCATTTAATTTGCAGAAAACTGAAAGAATTTTTAGGGTTCTAAAGCAAATGGAATTTGAAACAAACTTATTTTATAAACATTCACGAATTTTGAGCAACTAGGAACTTTTATTTATTTTAATTTGGAGGAGAGAGTGAAACACAGCAGCATGTTATGGGATCTGGTTCTCAGCCTTCTCAAAGGGAAGCAGAAGGTGTTCTTCTCTAGGAATTGTTTTCAACAGACAGCAGATTGGCAAAGTTACCAGTAAAAACATGGTAAAGCCTTAGTAAGCACACTGGTAATCTAACATTTACTTTCTCTGTGAGCCATTTAAAGAGTTAAAACTGTACCTTCACTGCAAAAAACTGTACCTTCACTGCAAGAGTTCCATTCATTGAGTTGGTATGAAACACAAATACTCCTTTGTGCTACAATTATACCTTCAATGACTGACAAGGTACTGAAACCCTCTTTTTCCCTTTGCTTTTCCAACCTGTGACAGGAGTGTGCTGGGACCACATTTTTCACTTCCTGTTTTGAATGGGTAACCGAGTCCCTGTCCAGTGGAAGCTGCCTGCAGGGGCAGGCATTATTCCCTCCCCTCACTGCTGCTCTGAGCACCTCAGGGTCAGACAGTGGGATTTACAGGGGCACCTATCACTCAAGGTAAGTACAACTCTTTACATGATCAGGAAGTAGGCTCTCCTAAAGAAAAAGTAATTCTTCCTTTCTGCCAGATTTGGCTCAATGCATGTGGATTATCAAATAAATTCCTCTGCTTTCTAAAATGGGAAGTGATTTGTGCATACAATTTCAAAATAATGAAGTTGGTAGTGCGCTGCCCTGATCTTACATTGTTTTCATTTGCTGATGATTTCTTACAGATTAAGCTCTCCCTTTCTGTTGCCCCTTTGGCCTGCAACTGCTGATGACAGCATGAAAAATTGGCTGAACTGCTCAACGAAGCAGCCAGGCCGGGACTGTGTATCCATCTGTTACGTGAGGCTCTTTGCGTAAAGCATCTCTCACCTCTGCCCAACTTCTGGAAACTTCAGGGATGGGAGAGCAGACCAGTCAAGATGATGATGTAATAAATGAAGCATGGATAAAACCTGGGTGTGGAGACATCCATTCCTGTCCAACACAGTTCCTGGGAATGGCAGCAGGAGCTGCAGTCAGCTGTCTCAGGACTCAGCAGCTGACCTCTTGCCCATTTGTGTTTTGGTCATGGAGCAACATAAAGGTTTCTCATGGTCACCTGAGCCCCATGGACAGCTCTGTAGGCGTATACCTGCCAATTGTGTGGAGTAACTAGTCAGTGAAAGGATGTTTTCTCTGTGTTTTATACAGGGAAGTGAGGACATTTAAGTCAATGACACATTTCCTTTCGTGGTCAGCGTGGGGGCTCTCCCTGTGGTTTGAAAGCCCTAGATGAATGAAGAGGAACTCACATGGATTAAATTTAAATCCAAGATTTAGTTCAGCAGATGTCCCTTTCAGGGCATTCACAGGCTATTAGAGGATGAGTACACTCCAGGCAGATCTCCTGCCCCGTGACTCCTAAGTGTTGAGGGATCCCTCTGCCTATTGACTTATGGCCAGAACTTCCCCACCTCTTCTGTCCCAGCTGCTGCTCCACCTTGTGCCTGGGAGCTGATAGTTAAGCAGAAGGTCTGAAACAAAATGTAGCATCTCCTGAAGTTGCCTGTGTTGTGTTGCAGGTCTCTGTGGTGAGATAACTTGCTTACTGCATGTGCCAGGCAAAACAGCCACGATTGCTGAAATCTTGCTTTGGGAACAGAAAGAGGCCAGCTCCCCAGAGCTGAAAGGAGAGTTAGCACATCGCCACAGTGCAGCTTTTTCCCTGCTGGGAAGGAAATTCCAACTGTTTTTTATGGTGAGTCAACTTTTGCACTGCACAAAACAACAGCCATCTTATCAAGACTGGTAACCTGCTCTTAGTGCGCCTACTTGTGTGTTGAAGAGAATAAATCCACTCAAGTCAGAAGTTTCGCTGTAAACTTAGATATAGTCATCACGTTCACTTCCTTTGTAATTTCCTCACCAACCTTTGCCTTGTTTGGTTGTTTGTTTTTGTTATTTTTTAAATTACAGTACTATGCTGCTATCACAGACTTGACAAACTAGCATTTAGCATATGATATGGGAAGTGAATTGCATCATTTTTAAGCCACTTAAGGAGGGGTATTAGGCCTGCAAAAAGCTAGACTCACAAATGTAGCAAAGGCGCTTGGTCCTTTATGTTTATTCATAATAGAGCTCAGCAATTTGCTGAGCTTGCTATTCTCTTTTAGCAAGCAGTAAATTCAACCAGAAAAGTACACCTTCAGAAAGATCTAGTGTTGGACCTTTGCAGCTTAAGTTTGCAAACACTTTTAAACAAAGAAATGCTGGGGGGAATATTGAAAGTACCAGGTATTTATTTTTTGAAAAGTTGACACATTTAAAGTTTATTGGGAATTAATGTTTTTGTTGCCTTTTTTTTTCTAATTTAAAATATTTACAAAAAGGTTAATGTATTTGAAAACACCATCTGTGTCAATATAAGCATGTTTCTACATGTGCACCTTGCTTTGCTCATGCATAGTCCATTACATTTTTATGATATTTTGTTAAAAATATGCAGAAGAGTCACAAATGCATTTAAAAGCAATTATCCATTCTTAATCAAATATCCTTCCAGTGTTACTGTAACTCTAGTAAAAGGCCATGCTTAATGATCAATGAGATCATTACACAAGCAATAATGAGATTTGCTTTTGAAGCAGGGCAGCTTAGAGAAGCAATCAACTATGGACAAGCCTGCAATTTTGGGGTTTTAAGTTTAGCTGATAACTTTCTTTTTCCTCTGCTCCTGGCAGCAGGGAGCTTTTTTGTGTACAATGAAAAGCATCATCTGAAAGATTCATCTTCAGGTTACTACATGGAGAGCCATAAGGAGCTGTCTGTTAGACACACTTCTTTATGTTCAGAAGTGGTCTCTTGTATTTATTCCTAAGTAGGAAGGTTCATAGCTACAGGTGGTTTTTTAATATGAAAGACCTTGCTCCAAAGTCCAGTAAAGCTGGCCTAAGGACTTGTGAGCTTTCATCTCGGGGGCTGGTTTTGCCATTGGGAATTTGGGCAGGATCATAATAACTCATTTAGGTGGAGCATTTGGAGTTGCCTTTTCTAGTGTGTTTGCCTCAGTCCTGAGCTAGCTGGCAGACTATTTGCTTGATCTTAGTGCTTCTATTTATGTGAAACTGGCCAAGGCTTAAAAAGCCACTTACTCTATAGAATGCATTTATCCCAGCAGCTTTTCTGCCTTAGCAGAGGACCCTCTTCCCAGCTCATAGGGAGTTACATGTGTACCTGACAATTAAGTAAAAATTCTTGATGAATAGCCAGAGAACTCATCTATTCAGAAGATGCAGTTCAGCACAGAGACACTGAATGGAGATATGTCAGCTGATGCCTGACCCCTACCCATATGAGGTCTCTATACTGAAGCTTTGTTTCCTATTACATCCTGCAGAAATTTGTCATGGAAATGAAAAACCGCATGTCCAGGTCAGAGCCGATCAGCTGCTTTTCTAATTTCAATTAAGGTTCTGTTATCTCTGTTTAAAAGGGAAGGAAAAGTTAAGTAATAAATAACTGTACAAGTTGCAGAAGATAAGAGAGCTTTGTTCCTCATTTTGTTCATGTGGTCAAAGTATTGATGAAAGCTGGGGATGCTGTCTGCTTACTTGGATAGATAAATCATGAGATTTCACCCCCTTGTGGGCCCTTGCAATTGTATCACGTTGCATGAACAACTACGTAAAGGAATCAGATGTGCTTTGTGAGCAGCAGAATAATCTGTGATTCACAGAAGTAGGTCAATGCAATTAGTGAAATGTTAAGACTCGTAATGTAATGTAACATGTGCTGTCTGCCTGATTCCATCCTCATCAGTTTCAGCAGGGATAACGTTAGACAAATGTGTTACTTAACAAGCAAATGAAAGCTTTTAAAGGGAAGCCTTCCTAAAAACATCAAGTCCCTTCATCTCATGCACAAGTACTGGACAGTCCCACTCAGAAGCCCCCAGGGAGCCCTGAGTAGGCACAGGACCTGTTTACAGATACATACTTGGAGGGATGAAGGAGGAGAAAACATTCGCTTCAACAATGTGAAATTTGAGACTTCTTTTAAAAAAAACCCAATCCTTTCATGCTGTCCTTTGTGATTCCACAAAACGAATCATTACATGTCACAATTGCTTTCAAGGAAACTAAAGCGGATTAAGAAGAACACGATTTAAAAACTTGGTTGGGTTTGGTTGTTGTTGATTGGTTGGTTTGGATCTGTTTGTGATTTTGTTTTTTCATTCTTTTGGGGTGAATCTTTGGGGGGAGTTTGTTGCTGTTGGTTGTTTGTTTTTTTTTCTTTTCTTTTCTGAATTATTGCTGTAGGAGAAGTCTTCTGTTCCCAGAAATATGTGAGGCTGATCTGTCAAAGTGAGTAGGATAAAAGGATCAATGTTGCCCTATGTCTCCAGCAGTGACCTTGCAGCACCAACAGCTCTAATCACAATGGAAACCAGTAAATCCAACATAAATTCACTAAGGGAATGCTTGTATTTTTTGTCCAGATGACAGAACGTAGCCAGTTCAACAGCCAGCCCACCTCTGATACTCACTGTGTCCCCAGTCAATTAGTATGGTGAAGGAGGTTAGAGGAAGTATAATAGATATTTCTAAAAACTATTTAAAATACCAGATGACAAATTAACTTGTCTAGCCTAAGCACTGGATTCTGTTCACTAAGGAGAAATTTTCAGGAAGAATTAGTGCCACTAGACTGAGGTAGTTCTCAGAACTTATTGCAGAGACAAGAGGAAGAAGGGGCAAATCTTTGTGCACCAGAAACAAATTTGAACTCAAAAAACAGGGAAGCTGTAGTGTAGAAGTCATTAAAAGATTAGTAGAATAGAAAATTGCCATGAATTTATGAGCAAGAAAATTATTTACTTGTTCTTTTGTGCTTAAGGAGAAAGGAACTTTGCATGTTTAGCTTCTCAAAATAAAAATAGTCTCGCATTTGGATTGCTAGCTGTTCTTCCTCCTCCTTGAATCAAGCAATAGTCTGAGATGCTCAAGCAGAAGTTACTTAGGTGTTCTTTGTCTGAATTTCTACTGGCAATAGAAAAAATCAAGAAGGTAGGTAAGGGCAGTTTAGTGTCCTCTGTTCCTTGCTCCTGTCATCTCTCTGGTGGTTTCTGGAGCTCTTACACAAGTGCAGCTCCACCCCTGTGCTGCCAGAGGATGTGACTGTGCTGTGTGTGAGCCACACGCAGCATGAGGTGACACTTCTGTCTGGCTGGGGCTCTCAGAGACTTCAGCTGACGTGTGCTGCCCTGCCCCACAGTGCAGTCCTTAAACTGACAGTGCAGTCCTTGGCCTCAGCCTTTCCTTTTCTGGGGGCATGCAGTGTTCAGACCTGCAGGCATGTCTTTAAGGGTGCTTGCTTCAAGTGGCTTGAAGCTCAGGGTGCAGTCCCCAGGTAACTGTGTGTGGTAGGCAGCTGCAATCCTAGTTTGCCCATAGAAAACAAAGAAGCACAAAGCTAGGGGCAGAGACCTGGAGGCCATTTCTAGTTATAAATATTTTACTTTTTTATCTCTGTCTTGTGCTTCTCCACAGTAGTTGCAGGCCCAGAGAACAAAGCAATGTCTTTTGTTTCGTGGTTTAAAGTACAGCAGAAGGGGTTGGGAGCTAACATTTGGTTGATGTTAGGCAGATGTAAACTATGAAATTCATTAAAAATGAACAACAATCACGCACAATTACAATAAGAATCAGTTGGGGGAAGTTCTTCAGGGAGAGAAACAGGGATTGCCTTTGGCTTTTTCTCAGGTGCCAGAGTGCCTAAAATAGCCATGGCAGCATGTTCTGGAAGGGTGATCTGGATCAAAATGCAGTTCTCAGCAGCAGTTGTGCTCCATGTTCCAACTCTGATAACCAGGCATGGAGGTCAATACGAAAGAGCAGAGCAAAAGTGCATTGTCTCTTCACATTGCTTCTGTAGAGGCAAAATGAAAATAAATACTGTATTTTCTAGTAATGTGCTCGTTTTAGCTTTGGGGACATATTTGGAGGTGTTATTAAGATGCCTGATACATTGGGTAGACAAGATGTGTCCATCAGCAACAAGAACCAGAGGCATTTACTCATAATGGTGCAGTTTCCAAAGTGGCAGAGATGGCCCTGAGCAAAGTGTCATAGCTAGAGGAAGTCTCTTCAGGGTAAAATGAACTAATATAAAACTAGTTGAATTTCTGTTTTCTACCGCAGCAAAATTATTCATCAACTTCAGTGATTTAATTCATATGGAGACCAGAGCTTACTCTGTCAGGATTCCTGGATTTACCTTCCTTTCTTTTCAGCATAAGAGAAAATAATGTGAACTGTCTCCAGCTTTCCAGAGATGGGATTTTCGAGGTCAATATCAGTACTTTTATTGCCTTGTGAAGGGAAGCCTGAAATAATCAAGGTTCCTGTCTGCTGAGTTGTTCTTAAGATGTTTCTGGTTTTGAGTTATTGGTTCTCTGTCAATCATGATATTGTGAAAACATTTCTTTCTACCCGCCCTTCTCTTTCCAATGTACTTCTCAGGAGATACAGATGGCAAAACAGTCTCTGAGAGATATTAAGACTTTCAAACAGCCACTCTTCCTTTAACTATATGTTCTTGTACCTTTTCTGCAGACTTTCAGGAGGTAAAAGTAGTAGAGAGCCTCCAGCTTTTGGCAGATGCTGCCGTATAACTGACTTCATCCATGCAGCAAATGCTGACTGTGACACTGTGAAGTGTCTACGCATATTTTGTTATTACGTTTATAGGACTTCTTGTTGTTGATTTCAAAATACAGAAAGTCTTAGTGATAAACTGAGTAGTATTTGCAGAGCAGTTCCCTCTTCCTGTTTGCTGTAAGTAGCATTAAATGACTTAGAAGATGAGAGAAGTACAACTGCATTTCAACAGAAAAGTTTCTCTGTTTGGGTGCAAGTTCTTTGCTGGCAGAATGAAAAACAGAACAAAAATTGGAAGTGCACCGAGTAAAAAGACCAAGCTCTGTCCTATTGTAGGCTTTGATATTTTTGTCATTGTCTAATGCAGAAAGGAAAAAAATCTTTGGATGCTAAAAGTAAAATTCTTGTTTTGAACATACTTTGGACTATTCTGTTTATCCTCAAAAATTGTAGGAAGAATAAGTTGCTCGAACTAGAAGATTTTTGGTGTTTATCCAAAATACTTGCTGTAATCTTAAGGCCTTTGCAACATCATCTTTATCAGTAAGTGTTTTTCTTAGCAAATATAGGTATGTTTTTTCCAAGAGTTTTAAGTACCCATGTAAGTTGTTATTTTCTCCATGATAATTTTTTATTTTACTGGTTTGATAAATAAGATTATTTCTTACTTGCAAACTGTTCTGATTCGATGACCTATGTAGAGATATTTTACTGCTGGCACATCGTTTGACACACTTTATGCCAAGCATCAAAATTGTGAGTGTACAGCAGCCCATGAGCAATGGAGAGTTCCCCCCAGTAGATACTGTTAAGTAATCACTGCACTTCTGCAAGGGTGCAATGAGAATCTGATAAGAGGTAAGCTGAGCCAAGAAGGTGAGACAAGATAATGTATCCATATGTTTTCTGTTCCATTGTGAAACTTTTCTGGGAGTCATTGTGAAATGATTCACTTGTCCAGATCCTGCTCCCTTTTGTTTCCACTGATTCAGAGTGCAGGAAGAGAGGAGCAGCCTGAAGGATCTGGCTGGGTTGTTGGGGTGGTGTTGAATGTCAGATGTAGGTCTGCATCAGCCTGGTTTTGTACCTAAAGGTAAAGCAGAGGTGTTGGTGCAACCCAAACATTACAGTCTGACAGGTTGCCTGCAGGCAGCTTTCTTGCCTTTCTCCCAGTCTCATGACCTGTCAGAATGAGTGATCAGGGAGGGTTTGCTCCTCCAGGTAGTCTTCTGAATTTCTTAGAACTAACCCAAGCCAACCTTTGTGGGGGACGGGGCAGGTATAAGTCCAATGATGTCAGGAACCCACGCCTTAAAAAAGGAATCCACTAGGCCGCGGCAAAATATCCAAATATGGATAACATTGTAACCAGACCAGTGAAGAGATTTTTGCTTTTATTTCCAGCACATCGGTCTCAAAATACAAAATGGAGACATGACAGCTCACTGATCCACACCAAAAATGTCTCTTCCAACAGCGCTGGTACAGCAATACATAAAATCATCTCAGACTAGAATTCAGCCAATCAGACACAGAAAACACATATTGACAAGCATTCTATCCAATCTTATAAAATATACGTAATCGTAGCTAAAACAAAGACTAGTTCATAAGAGACAAAGAACAGAGTTCTATTCATGCTAACCTTCTAAAGATATACATTAAATAACCTTGTTGCCATCCTAAAGCCAATTCCACAAAGACCTATTGTGGTTTGTCACGTCTACTGCTTGGGAAACTTTTCTGCTTGCATGGGAAACTTTTCTGCTGTATTTGCAATGCTAACAAAACTTCAGTCTGAGGCCTATACTTTTTTAACCATTTCCTAAAAACCCTCTAACTTTAAGGATTCCAACAACCTTGTCTCACAAACCCCTCTCACTCTCCCTGCTGATCTACGCATAGCGAGGGCTGCTGCTTTCCCCTCACTGAGCAATGGCAGCAGCTCAGACAGATCCCTGCTGGAAGGGTGGTTGGAGTTGCAGTTACAGTCTACATCTGAGGCTGAGTGAAAGCTGAGGCATTTGAGAGATGACCCTGGCATGGGTGCAGGCAGGGTTGTAGGCTTTGTGTACGCCTGAGAGAGAGGCCCAGAGCTCAGGCACTGCTGTCTCCTTTCAGATGACATTGTGCCCTTTTCCTGTTTTCCGCATTGCTGCGTTTCCCAACAGGAGAGGATGCTGTCACGCTTCCTTCTGTGCCTTGTGTGAAAAGGGCGGAGTCTCATCAAGTGGTGAACACTCTCTATCATTGCAAAATATGTGCAGAAAACATTGGATAATGTCTTCACCACACTGTACATCTCCTCCTCTGTACTAAAATACTCCCTGCTGAGTATTGTCTGTTTGGAACTTTCTACTTTTGCTAAGATTTTGTTAAACTTACTAAGTTCCTTTCACTTTTAAAACTCTGCCTGTGTACAGGCTTCCAGTAATACACTGCTGTTTTCCCTCTAAAGAAATAGCAAAATCACTGGACAGTTCTGACTTTTTTACCACAATAGTAAAGAAATTAAAGTAGCTTTGTGTTCTTAATGTATCATACTTTGCAAATTTTTGAAAGGTGATGAGTTAGTAGCTGAAGTAGAGGAAGTAGCTGAAATTAAAGACATAAATTCGTTTCAGAAAGATGCTATAAAAGCAAGAGGAACTCTGTTGTCTGCCTACACCTTGTACAGCCGATCTCTTACCATAATTGAACATTAGTCTGACGACAAAGGAGGTGAGAAGAGTCCACAGATTATGAAATCCAGCTAGTGAGGTAAGGATCCCTATTTTCTGGGTTATCTGTGGAAGTTTCTATCCCCATTATAAGCTAAAAAGTGACATTTCTCTTTCCAGCCCGAGACAGATCAGTTAGCTTCTGATTAAAAGGCCTTCAAGGACCCAACTTGAGAGACAGTGCAGTGCTCTGGAGTAAAAGTACAGCAAGAGTTTACCTGGAAGTAGCTGTATGTGCATGTTAGTGTTTGAAAGCACGGTAAAATTTTGTCGCCTTCAGAAATTGGTTTGTTGATTTGGTTAATCAGTGGCTCCAGAATGCATTTATTTGCATTCTTAGGGGGAAAAATTAAGGTAATGGATTTTAGTTCACATTCTCAAAGTGTAGCGCAGTTTACACTTTCTCACAAGATTTATTTTGCATAGATACTTCAATTTCTAAGCAGAGAAATGAACTGAAAGCAGTCACAAGGCAATGCAAGGATTATCTCTTTTAGCATAGCAAGTTACTGGAAAGAGGATTTGCCCTTTGTATGACTTTGGTTGCAAACTCTTTGGCTGACCACTAAAGCAGATGACATGTTTGTTCCATTGCTGAAGCTATCTTTGACCTCATTTTCTCATGTTATCCCCAACTAGAGGCTAATCAATTGGAACTATTTGGAGTTACTTGTACCCAATGAAAACTACAGACTGTCCAAAAATGGTGTTACTTGTGCAGAAACATAGCGGTAATAAAATGCCTTTAAAGTGTTGCTACTGCAGGTTATGGTGTTGATGATAAGAGTAGTTTAGGTTGGAAGGGATCGCTTGAGATCTACTAACCAGGCCAGGCTGCTTAAGCAGGGGCAGCTCAGGCCTGTGTCCAGTTGGATTTTTAATAGGTTCACAGCCTGTTTCTGTGTTTTACCACCTTTAGAGTTTAAATGGTGTATCCTTGATGGAATACTGAAGATGGAATTTAATGTGCTTTGCTGTCTATGCAGCTGTTTCTTCTCCAGGCTGACCAGTCCCAGCTCTTTCTTCCTCTCCACACATGACAGATATTCCAGTCCCTGAGATGCTTTACAGCCTTGGGCTGGTCCCACTCGAGTAACTCCACATCTTTAGACTGGGTTGCCCAGAACTGTGACTGGAGCTGGTGAAGGTACACTCACACTCACTGGAAGCAGCAATCTTAAACTGTTTGTGGACTTGTGCTGTTCTCTAGGCAGAGTTGTAATACCTAAGTAAATTATGCAAATGTGGGACTTATTCCAGGAAGGTGTTGTACAATCTCCTTTTCTGTGGCGCTTGATATGAGCTCTCAGCATTGAGCATAAAACTTTCAAATACGACACAACAGAAATGTAGAAACAATATGGCCTCGTCATGATTAAGTTGGATTTAACCTACTTATTCCTACATTACATCCTTGCAGTGCCAAATGGTGATGTTAATTTTTCATAAATTAAATAGAGAGGACAGTTCATCAATGTTAAAATCACTGGCATTATGACTCAACTTTTTTCCTCCTCTTCCCTATTGAGGCACAGTCCTGAAAGTGGCCTTTTTTCTTGGTTTCAAATTGGTGACTGTCTTCCCAGTCACAGGATGGGAGAGTTATTTAGCGAGTCCTGAAGCACTCTTTGATTCCAAAATAGTGAGGGCAGGAGCCTGGAAACAAAGTTTCACATTATTATGGATGATACACATGAGGAAATGTGATTCTCAGGTTATGAGTGCTGTATATATTCAGCCTGATGAAAGTTCATTAGAGTGGTGTTGTAAATAGATTTAGCAGAAGAAACATTTTAACTTGTTTCTAGAGATAACTATTGATCAAACAAAGAGATAAGACAGTGCTGAGTAAGTAATCCAGCCATGTTAGACCTCTATGCCTCAGAGAAATATTGGAAATTGATATTTAAGTAAAAATTTCTTCTAATAGCACATAAATTAAAAAAAATAGGAACTTTAAAAATCCCTCCAAACTCAATGGAAGCTATCAGTAATTTGGTGAGTCCAAATGTTTACTTATCCTCATTCCAGAAGAATAGTTTTCCTCTTGCAGAAGCTAAGGACATGCCAAATTGGCTTATCTAGCCTCAGGTATTCAGAGTAAGACCAATTCTTTCAGACTGTTTTCCAGTGCATCCCATCTGGCATTTACTACACTGTTCCTGCCTCCCACTACTGACATGTCACTCCTACATGGTAGGTAGGGCTCTAGTCAACATGCCAAGCATGCCAGGCCCCTTGGAGAGTCAGGACAGAGGCTGGATGTGAGCTGGTGTCCCCTGAAGGCAGGCTGGCAGCACTCAGGCACTGCAGTGTGCTCCTCACATGGACAGGGACATACCTGCTCCAAGAGGCTTTCTTCCACCTGACCTCAGCTTACAAACTTGGGGTTTTCAGTGGTCTGACAGGGTGGATTAAGGCAGTTTCTCTCAGGTAAACAGTGCAGGTGAATGCAGCTTCTGGGGCCTTGTGCTGGCACTGGACAACAGGGTAGTGGTGAAGAAGCTACAAGAAATGGAGCATTTATGTCAGGACCACTTTCCAGGAATGAATAGAAATGAGACCCTGACTAAGAGACACAGGGAGGATGTGAAACACTGTGGAATTCAGCTGCTTCTGTGTAAAAGACAGAGGAACACCTAAAACATAAGACACTGTGAGCTGATTTGAGACTAATATTTCTGCCTTGAATACTTGTAAATATTACTTGGCTTGTTGAAAACCAGCCAGTCACTCGTAGTTCCAGCCATTCCCCTGATTGGCAGGAGGGTACTTGCCAGACTAAAGCCAGGTCTGTGGGGCTGGTCAAATTGACTGGCAGGAGATGTCCTGCCTGACAAAGGCACTGGGATGCCTTTGGGAGTGCTTAAGTGTGGTTGAACATGCCCTGGCCTTTAGGACTCCAAAAAAATGTTTAGAAATAATTCAACCATCAAAAGCTGCCATCATATCAAGTAAACAAGATCATAATGTGAGAGGAGATGTAAATCTACTCTGAATTAAAAGGGGGAAATGTCATTCTGTATGCAGCAAGCTATTCCATATCTCTGCTTCTTTTAAGTCCTGGTGAATGTTCTTTGAAAGAATTATTGGCATTCAGCATCAAGAGTGGGATACTGTGCTCTAGGTGAAGCTCAGCTCTGAGTGCAGCTTCTACAGCTTGGGTATGAATAAAGAATGGTTTCAAAAGAGCTTCAAGACAGGCTTCTGTCAATTATTGACACCTTTGTCACCAGTTATTGACAAAAGTAGGGCAAGGGTAATGTCATTGGGCCACTGTGAAATAATATTTATAAATCACAGAAGAAGAGAACATGGCAGGTTATCAAGGAATGAGTGTAAGGAATATTGGATAAACCTATACATAATTAAATCCAAGATAAAAAAATATATAGTTGTTATAAGAGCACTTAATCAGGAAGGCTAAGGAAATTACTCTTTGGAATATGTCATTATAGTAGGAGTCCTAGTAAAATATATGTATTGAATAAGTGGCCTTGCCCCAATCCTAGTTGTTCTAAATGGACTGCAGCTGTGGTGTCCTTAATTGGGTTGCAGCTGTGGCTAATGAAGATAACTGGGATAAAAGGGGGTGGGTTGGGTGGTCAGGGAGAGCCTTGGAGGAGACCTGATGAAGAAGCAGGAGCAACACTGTTGTGAAGAGCTGTGTGTGAGAAAACCACTCAGAAGGTACGGGACTCTAGAAATATGATAACAACAATATGAATACAACATGTCATGGCAACTGGGACAAATGTTAATATAAAAAGAGAAATCAGTTTTCCAGCCCACATCTCTTGCAAATACTCTCTGCAGGGGAAGGATATATGCATATTTTTGTAGGGTTGAATCTTAACAACTTCTTTCCCTCATTGCTAATGTTATAATTCCATTTGTCTGAAATAAATGTTTTTAATTTTAGATTCATAACGGCTAAGTGCTTTACTGAATCTAGATGTAAATGAAAAGCTTGATAGATTGAAGTATAAATAACTTTATTAAAAATCACCCTCATTAGGAAACTCATTTGAGTGAATGAAGTGAGTGAATGATTCCATTTTCCATCAACATCCACTCACATTTATGAGTTGCATGGAAAATTAAATCACTATTGCACAGCCACCAAAGAACCTCATCGTGGCCTAACTTTTCCAGCATGTTGTAATGTTTGCCTTCATTTATTTGGTGTTGCATGCTTCATTTCAGTTTCCAGAATATCTCAGTGCTCTGAAGATGCTTCTGCTTTCAGCTCTGAGGAGACTGAGCTCTTGTGCTGGGAAGTGCTTGTGCACTGGCAAAAGGTGATGCTGAGGATGAATTTGTGGATGGCACTTATCTCCTTGTCGCAGGTTGTGAAGGCCCTGTGAAAGCAGGGCTTTTAGGCACTCAGGAAAGGCCCCTGGCCGGTACAATTGATCACCCTGCTTTGGATGGTCTGGTGAACTCATTCATGGCATTGGTTTGCATGCGCTGCATCTCTTAAAAATAATGCTGTTTTCCATTCTTACTGTGAGTGGCTAATACAAAATATCCTGAGTGCCTGCTTCTTTTGAATATCAACACAATATATTCCATAAGAAGCACATAAAATAACTAGGCAATGAAACAATTAATTGATTTTATAATGAAGCATGAAATCAAATAGACTTTGAGATAGAGTTGAGAGAAGCTGGTGTCTGATCTGATTAAGATCAATGTTATTTTCCGCTAGTTAGAGCCCAGGGGCCACTGGTGAAGTCATTTGGTCTTGGCTTAGTGGTCATAGAGCAGTTTGACAGGTTTGACTTAGTGGAACATGAGCGACAGCTCAGTCTTAGTGGGGTCATCAGTGCAACAGGGATGTGGTTGCTTTGATGTGGCCAGATTTATATCGTGGGGAGGAAAATGGGACCACAAATAATTCAATGGGTTCTGTACCTTTTGATCACATAAGAAGTTTTTCCTGAGCTGGAATGGAGAATTCATTGTCCCTTTGAGGTTAAACCAACATTTCTCTGCAGAAACGTTAGACATCAGTAGGATCACAAATTTCTTGGGTTTAAATCATTACCTTGAACAGCAGGTCCAAAGAAATTCAAGATGCTCAGCTGCTTTTGCTCTGTGGCGTGGCTTGGTTTTGTTTTTCTCCATCGTGCTTTCCATGCAGTTGTCAGCCTGGGAAAGATGAATTTAAGAGGGCAGGACTTCTCTGTCACCTGGTTCCCCATGAATAATGTTTGCACAATCAGGATGTAGTTGATAAATGTCTTTAAAAGACTTCTTTGATTTGTAGCCCAATAGGGGCATCTCAGCACCAGAAAACTGCAGTTGTATAATTGAGTGGCTTGGGTAAGGAAATGTTCTTAACCTTTAAGTACAAGTAGAAAATGTTAATAGAACAATTTCTAGGAGAGTAATAATTACACTGATGTGATGCGTGCTACGGAAATCTCTCAGATTGAAGAGGACTATTATGAGAGCTTAGCAGGATTTAGTATTTACCCCTGTACAGGAAAGTCCAGTATTTGCACACAGAGCTTTGTTGATATAAAATCCTCATGTTTCAAGGCTTTTTCCTGGGAATCCAAGTTCTGAAAGACCAGGAATTTACCAATGTAGAAGCATTTTCAACATCAACAAGATTATTTTCATACTTCAAAGTTTGTAAAAGACACATGACTTGAATTACAGAAAGGCACTTTTTAACTTCTCTACTCACCCAGATTTTCCCATTTTCAGTGCCTTGGAGGGGCGGCCAAAGGGAAAAGGTAGTTTTCTGTTTTGTTAACTGCTAGAAATTAAGCCATGACAGAAGCTCAAGAAAATGAATTGCACTAATTTCTGTACAAGCCAACCTGAAATAAAATAGGGGGTTTGGTTTTTTTAAAATATTCTAGTCTACTAGTAAACTTCCCATAAAATCTGTGCTTCCCTGGAAAATCAAGAGCTCTTGGTTAGTTCTGTGTGATACATTGAAGGTGTATTCAGTCCTTTGCTCAGTTCTTGATTTTAGCAAAGTTTTGAATGTTGATTGTATAAATACATCTCTGCAATATCTCACTGAGGTTTTTTTTTTTTTGCATTGCTAACTAAGGTATAACTAAGAAGCAGAACAAAATGTTTTATTTTTTTTTTTTTTGTCAGTACATTTTAGAAGACTGCTTGAGGGAGATCTTAAGTAGGCAAGTCAAAGCAAAATAGTTTTCACACAATCAAATATGGTTGCAAAAATTAATCAATTTAAATAATTTCTAGCACCTTAATACCTGTGTAGATATACTAAACTTATGATGATCCTATCCTTGATTTACCAGCAGTATTTTCATGTGAGGCTGGATGGCATTTTGACAGTGGGGGACAAGACTGTGACACTGACAGTGGGATGTAAACTACTGCAGGAGCCCCTCTGCTAAGGGAGGATATCTGTTTGCTAGATAAATATCATTTCTGAAGGGTGGATCATAGGGTGAGTAAGGTGTCAATCATGTTGTGAAATGTCCCTCTGGAATAGTGGCACTATTTTAAGAACAAAATGTGGCAGACACTTTACTATGGGAGAAGCCAACACTCCATAACTTATTGTCTCTTCACTTTTCACAGGTTTATCAAATTTCAGCAGTTCTCCTTAGCCCAGTGAAATCATCACAGATCCATTTTATTCAGCTGAGTCTTGCTGCTCTGTGTTCTTGTTTTGAGCTATGGGTGAGTGCAAAGCGGGTGAGTGTAACATCATTTCATGAATATAAAACCATTTCATGCTAGACCTGACAAACAAACAGCACTAGCTTTGTTTAGCAGACTTTCCTTGTTCTTTATACTAAGCAAGAATCCTGAGGGTTTGAAGCATCATGTAAATCTGTTAGCTAATACAGGCCAGAAGATTTTGAGAAATCTTGCTTTTACTACAAGTTTACAAGGCTGTTCCAGTTGCTGAGAAGTCAGAAGTCTTGGTTATAAAGACTCTTGGGAAACTGATCCATCAGTTTTAAAGTTTACAGTGCTGCTGGAAAAGGGCCCAGCACTGTAACACTGGACCCTGGAAATGAATGAAACATTTCTCTATTAGCTCATGTAGCTTGCAACACCGTGGTAGCTGAGTAACTTGTACGTGTTACTGCATTCACCCTTGCAGTATCTGAATAATCCAGGGAAATGCAAGTATAAGAAGCTATAAAAATATTTCCACCTCTCTTTTGCGGGCAAGGGCCCAGCAGGGGAAAATCCCAAAAAGCTTCCCTTTCCTGAAAGTTTTAAGCAATTTTTTTTGTTTAGTTAACATTAAAATTTTATGTATGGGTACTTCTTTGGTTTAATCAAACTTACTTTCATTCTGCAAAAGGTACAAAATAAATCTATATGATAAACTCACAGATTCCATAAATTTATGGAGACTATTGTTCACTTCTTGGGAGTACTTTGCTTTCTATAAGATGTGAAGGACATGCACTAGCTAGCATGCTCACCCTCAGAAATTCTGCTTTTATACTTCTCTCTAAAATCTGCCAAATATCCTTTCCTCCAGACCAGCAAAGGTTTAGTAGAGTGTTTTTTAACTTCAATTAACTTTAACCAAGAAATTTATCTCTCAGTATAAAGACCCAAAAACCATAGTTTCAGAAACTAAATCAAAATCTCAGGCTAAATTTCCTGTGTACATATTTTTCATACCTTGGAGCCAAAATATTTTTGGAAGATATTTTTGGAGCACCATTTGTAAAACTAGAATTAGGAGTTTGCTGACACCCTGTTGTTAAGGGTTCTGAGTCACCTCTTTTAAACAAAAATAATTATGAATCATCACAATTTTCTAAATCAAAAAGCAGTTCTACATATTCAGAGTTTTGACTGTTGTGAATCTTATAATGAGACAATTATTAAATTAGATCAGTGGCTGTAATTGTTGCACCACAAAGGAAAGAAAAAGATGCCTTCAACTCCTCTTCTTTGACTTGAATTCTTTTTTCAGTTCTCCCTGAGATGCATCCTCCCTGCATGATGAGATGTATGACATGACTCAGAATTACCATGTTCAGAAGAATATGATATCAATTCAACCTTATATTTCCTGTCCAAAAGTGACTGCTTCAATTAGGTGGTTGTAGAGGAGCTGTGGGATCAGATAAGAGGTTACAAAATTCTCTGGAGAAAGCACGAGGCTCTCTAGGTAACACAAAGTCAGTGGTGATCAGAAGCAGGGAAACAGTAATGCCAGGAAGTGGATGAAGAAATCATTATATGTGCCAAAACTTTTAAGACTAATAATTACTATTAGCAATAAGTTATGCAACTATCATCAGATCACAAGGAAATAGTGACAGCAAATTTAACATGATGTTTACGTAGTTAATTCTTTGATTGATGTTTTGTTTATAAAGTGCTACAATGGTAATGAACATGTTGTGCCTTTAGTGGGGCCTCATAAGTGAAATAAAAACAAGTTGGTGCATGGCTAAAATGGAGGCTGCACAGTTTTGCCTGATGCTGCCCTGTGCATCACGCCATGTTCCTGTTACACCACATCAGGGTCAGGGAGGTCTGAAGCAAGAGGTGCTGAAAGAAACAAGAAAAGGGAGAAGATACAGCCGCCTCAGTTGCAGGGGGCAGACTTTGGCCTATTCAGGATGCTGATCTGTGTGCACAGATGACCAAGAAAGCTGATGGCATCCTGGCCTGTACCAGGAATGATCAGCAGGATCAGGGAAGGGATTCCTCCTCTGCTGTTGGCACTGGTGATGTCTCATGTCCTGTGTCCAGTTCAAGGTGCCTCTGTTCAGGAAGGGCTTTGAGATGCTGGAGCATCTCCCAGGAAGGGCAACAAAGCTGATGAAGAGTCTGGAGCACAAGTTCTATCAGGAGTGGCTGAGGGAGCTGGGGGTCTTTAGCCTGGAGAAGAGGAGGCTCAAAGAGAGCTGTCACTCTCTACAGCTCCCTGAAAGGAGGGTGTAGCCAGGTGGCCATTGATCTCTTCTCCCAGGCAACCAGTGACAGGACAAGTGGACACAGTCTTCAGCTGTACCAGGAGATGTTTTGGTTAGATATAAGAAAGAAATTCTTAACAGAAAGGGTGATCAGACATTGGAATAGACTACCCAGGGAGACAAAGGAGTCACCATCCCTGGAGGTGTTTAAGGAATGACTGGATGTGGTGCTTAGTGCCATGGTCTAATTCACAAGGTGGTGTTTGTTGGACTTTACAATCTCAAAGGTTTTTTCCAATCTACTTGGTTCTGTGAGTAGCAGAGTACAGCTTTGTGTTGGACAGACTTTCAAAAAGTGAACCGAGTGAAGGATATAGCACAAGAAGGGCCAAGTCTCTCCAAGTAAGGGCCAAATCCTGGTGATTTGTGCCCAGAAATATCTCTGCTTAGAAAATGCAATAAAGGTGGTTTTTTAATGCATATGTGAAGATCAGTGTTGTAAACCAACTTCTGTTCTCACTATCCTAACAGAAATAGATAAGCCAAATGAAAGCTTGTGATATAACAGCAGCAGTTGGTTCCATGACTTAAGTGATTTATTATTCAGGACCAAAGGCTGAAAGGGAAGCTGACAAGAGGAATAATAAAACTGTATTTGTATCAACAGCTTTTGCTGAAAAGCAACTTAATATTTCTGCTGTGTATTATACCAAATCCAAATTTGCTGACTTTCAGCTCTACAAGTCTGAGATGGATAAAGTGACTTTTGGATTTAATTTTTTAATTTAATAATAACAAAACAACCATGGCAAATCTTGCCATTTGAGCACAGAACTTTTCCTTCCTTGACTTCTAAAGCTACACTTTGGCTGTGATGCTGAGTGAGATGTCTCATTTTTTTCCTGAGCCTTAGCTGCTGATTCCTGGCAGAGCTGCAACACTGAATTTAATGGTGTAGTTGGGCAAAATACTGCAATTCTAAACATACCTGAAAGCTCACAAACCTATGCTCTCTGCCAGACAGAATTTGCTATAGGCTGCTTTGATTCCTGAAGCAAATTGGATTATTTCTTGTTTCCAGTTGAATGGTTCCAGTGATTACTTGAATGGTAATATGCCATTCTGACTCATGGAGATGGCAAGAGAGAATGGATGGTCTAACTAGATTTTTTTCTGTCTCTGAATTTTTGGTTTCTCACTGGTCTTCCCTTAATCTTTATCTATAAATATAGAAGCATAGCTGTTGCTAAAGAGTTTAAGCCTCAATGTAATGTTCCTTGTTACCAGAGTGTAGCTCTAACAAAGAAACATTAGCTCCTATTCTTTGTGTCTTTTGGGATAAAGGTGGGGAGAATACTAGGGACTATTGGGAAAAGCTTAACAAGAATAAGGAAACTCAAGAATTTATTTAATACTGTTTATCTGTTGTAATATGCAGCTATATTTCATGAGTTTAACTGTGGCAAAGCTTACTTTATAATCTAACACCCCTTTATGCTTCTGAAAGAATGAAAAAGTGGGTTTTTTTCTGTAGGCCAGCCTTCCCCTGAGCTGAGAAGTTGGATGGAGAACTCAAAATTGTAACTCCCAGAATAAATGATCAGTAATGGTACAGTTAACTTGAGCAATGAGGACTGTTCCCTATATCAGGAAATATTTTTTTACTTAAATCAATTTTTTATCAAAGTGTGTGCATGTGTGCACATGCATGCGGGTACTCTGAGAAGTTGAGAGTGTGTGATCTGACCTGTCTATAGTTCTAATGCAAAATTTACTGTAGTATTTCTAAATAAAATTATGGTTTAAAGAAACCCCAAAACAATCTACTCTATTTAAAGTGTTTAGGAGAAATTCAAAACCTCGTTCAATCAAACATTAAATGGTCCCTTAAGGTGCCCTATGTAGTTCACCTGACAAAAATGTCCTTTTACCCTGCTGTTTTAATATCTTATTCTGTCTGATTCTCTGCCCTGCAGTTTTGAGCAGAAGCTTTGGGGAAAAGTATCCATTCCTGAAAGTCCCTAGAGCAGATTATTGTTTCTACATTCTGGCTATCACTTACTATATGTTTGGGGGGGAAAAAAAAACAAAACACCTAATTTCAAAGCTTTCTTTGTTAGTGGTTTCTAGACCAAGCAAAACTTTGTTTCCTTTTCAGGAAATGTGTACATTTGTGTTATGGTTTCTGTGAGAAGTGTGGGAAAGAGGCTACTTGTGGGAGTACCTGTTGCAAAGGGAAGAGGGACACCAGGTGGTTGAAGAAGCCCAGACTCCTGAGTGCCTCTCCAGCTTCTTCTGTGGTGCTCATCTAATCTCCTCATTTGTATGCCCGGCCAAGGGGTTTTGTCTGAAATGTTTCATTTTAGTGAAGTGGTGAGGTTTTTTTTAATAATATTTGTTTTGATGAGGAATGTAAGTGCCTCCTGATGACTTCTGTACCAGATGGGAGAGGGATTACAGGAACTCATGTGGCATTAAACCAGGAAAGCCGAGAAATTATCTCAGTCTGAAAGAGAGGGAATTTTAGACCAGAGAATGTTTGGTAAAGGGAAGAACACGGTTTTTATTAACAGGTTTTTCTGTTCTTTCTTCTGGAGAAAAACCCAGTGAATGTAAGTATGAAATCTTTTTCTGAGGTACTGCTTTCAAATAGCATTTCCTTCTTTTTTTCTGGAACAGAATTGAAATTTTTGAAGATAAAACGTCAGAGAGGACCCCATTTGAAAGAAAGATTAGACAATTTGTATTTATTTTCCTTAGCACCTGCATTTGAAAACCAGTCTCAGATTCGCATGTGAGATTATCATCCAGAAGGTATTAGTGATGGCTTCTTTTTCTAGCAGAGATAAAATTCAAGTTTCTTCTCACCTCAGGATGAATGTATTACTACACATCTAATTCAGTTACTGGAATTGCTTCTGTTTTCTGAGGTAAGAATCAGCAATGGTTTTGCTATTTGTCTGAGTCTTGAGGATATTCAAGTCAAGACTCAAGTCAAATTTTTAAACAAGTTTGTAGTTTAAATTTAATTTTTTTTTCTGGTTCAGCCAGTGCTTTAGGGCAATGTCATCTGAGGAGCAAGTCAAACCACAGGATTATTTGGCCTGAAATGGCGGAAGAAATTTTGGGGTTTTTTGCATCAGATATGCAAAAAAGATCCTGAGGAGTTTCTGAGATCTGAAACACATTGCTATCTCATTTCAGTGGAACCTGGATTTTAATTCTCCTGGTTTAGGAGGTGGCTGGTGGGAATGGGTCACACTGAAGGTTCCTGCAGAGCTAGAACTGGTGTCTGATCACTGAAAGGGTGAGGGCAGGGCTGAGCTCAGGAAGGTCACACCACACGTGCTTCCCTCCCTGTGCTCTGCAAAGTGCCATGGCTGGAACAGGGCAGAGCATCATCTGGAGCACACACAGAGCCCCTGTCACTGTGTCAGCAGGGACCATCAGAGCCGTGTCAGGGGCTGGGCTGGAGCCTCTGGAGCTAGCACTTAACAGGGCACAGCACTTTCTGCTAAGTGTTCAGGGCAGTAGCACAGCCAGTGCCTAATGTGTATTCCTTCTGCATTGGAACAATTGTCCCTCTTGCTCTTCAAGGACATGTGGGTCATAGCTGCTTTACATCCAGGTATATTCTTCCATCCTTTGTCATATAGGAACTGAAGACCTATAAGGGCTTCTTTGTTTTGGTGTCTCTTTTAAAAAGAATGTCTGAAATAGAGAGCCAATACCAAATTTGGTTTTTTTTTTTTTTTAACCTCATTATTTGTCTAAGCATTGATAGGACTGATTCATTCGGCTGCCAGGATGAAATCCTCCAGGCTGGCTTTTTACACAAAAGGATTTTGTTTTAAGCATTTAAAGTGTGAAAATGTTTCTATTTATAGGAATAAGTCACCTTTGACCAGAAATGGGAAAACTTCAGTATAGAAGATAACAAAACAACAACAAAATCTGTGTGACTGTCACTGCCATGACTTTGACAGCAAAAGTTGAGACTTTTAGGGTTTTTCCATGAGCTGTTGGAGAAAATTCTGTGATTGAATGAGGCCAGAGAAAAAACTTGGGAGTTAGTAAAAAGTCAGAATGTCTTTCCTGTGGAAAACACTGGTATAATGAAAAATGTTTTTAAACTGAGTGTTGAAAGTAAAAGAGACTGTATTTTGAGTAAGTTTACAGTATGGGTGGTGTAGCAAAATGTTAATCTGAGATCCCAGTTCTAGGACGTGTCCATTTCCATTCCAGTTCAAACAGCCTTTCCAGAGGGCACATAGCAGTGCTAGGAGTGGTAAATAAGAGCTCAGACCTCTGTGCCCAAGGTGCATGTCTCCCCAGAGCATTATGAAGTTGAATTATTCCCTCAGGTCATTGGACAGTTGCATTTCTTCCCCTGCCATTTTGTGTCTCCAGCAGAGAAAACATTCCTTGGCTGTGCCTTGGTGCTGAGGACCCTCTCCTAGCAGGAGCTTCAAAGGCCATGAAAATGATAAGCCATGGCTAAAAATCCTTTCCTGTACCTGAGAAAATGGATGTCTTCAACTGAGGAATGAGATTGGATATGGATCTTGACTGGGTTGTTCTTTCCATGGGAAGGACCCTGGAAAAGGGTAAGCCTGGGATGAAAAGTTGTGTCTGAGTCCTGGTAACTCATTGCTGCTGGTGGAAAAAGGCAATAGGAGAGATATCAGCCTCAGTGAGGGAAGGGGATAGGAATTATGCTGAAGCCCCTGTTCATACAGGGACCACCACCTCAGGTACCTTCAGCTTCTCACTCTTAGGATGAAAGCAAGCAAAACTTCTCTAGGCTTGGCAGAGGTGAAGGAGAAAGAAAAGAGAAATGCCCAATTAATCACTGCCATTGGCATGTGCTCTGTTAGTGGGGGAGGAGAAGTGAACAGTCAAGCTTGTACAGGTTTACATTTTTGCTAGGGAGTGACCTGTGCAAAAGATGTGTCCTAGATAAGCATTGTTGGGTCTTCTTTGTCCCCCAAAAACTGCAACTGAGAGATTTGCATTCTAATTCTGTGATTAAGTCTAACCCATGCCTTGATGGTAACTGACTGCATTCATATCCTAAAGCTTAGATTATACTGTAGAAGTTCAGTATTTGAAAAACTGATAGCCCTACCTGAGAAGCACTTCACCAAGGAGCTTGAGTTTTTCCAAGCCCTAAAGTTTCTACAGTTGATTCATTCACACTCAGCTGGCCTGATCCATGCTAACACTTTGTTTTTCTTTGCAATTAAAATATTTCAGCTGCCATGTGAAATATGTGAGACTTTTTAGACTTGTCAGAAGCTCAGCAGGATGGCATTGAGTGTTTGCACAGCAGCTTATAACAGTCCCAAGAATAATTCCTGGATCAACTTTCTGGCTATTTTTAAAACAGTGAAAAATATGAACTGTTGCATAAATCCATTTTGCTCCTTGGCATATGATTATTTTCCCACTTTTTATTTCACTGTTGGTTACTTAATAGCTCCAAACACATTTCCAAACATGCCTCTCTTCCATCCCAAAATGAACATGTGACTGTGGATTACCCATCAGACTTTGACAGTCTTTTGGTCCTACAGCACATCTGGAAAGGGGTTTCTATGTTATTTCTTTTCTTTTTAAAGCTAGAATGTGCAGGTTCACTGGCCATGTGTTTAGTTTTCATTGAACTTTTTTCTTTCAGTTTTTGTTGTTTTGTGTATAGTTTTTTAATAATCATGCTGTACTGACCTTGTGTTTTGTTCTTCAGTAATCAGAGCATCAGTAGCCATAAGTGTATCATCAGTAGCCATTGGTGGACAGAAGGAGGACTGAGATCCCTGATGTGACTGTGAGACAAGGGGCAATGTGAAGCTCACTCCCATCCCACTGAATCTGGAGCCTGGAGAAGCTTTTCAGTGCAATTCTTCTCCTTTTGCCATTATACATAGTAGTCTGTAACTGAATTTAGCCTGCTTTGCTAATCTCAATGTTCAGAGATTTCCAAGGAGCTGGTCAGGCTGTTGACATTCCCATGTGCCTTAGGAAGCAGCATATATGGACAGTCTGTGTGTGAAACACCTTTGACACTTTGTGTTTCCAGAAATACAGCTGCAGTGAAGGAAAGATGACCTTGGCTTAGATCAAAATTGACTGTTTAAATCAATTAAAAGGTGATTGGTTTAGATTACATATAAGAAAAAGGTTTTTTATGATGAGAGTTGGTAAAGCACTAGAACAGGTTTCCCAGAGAGGTGATGAATCACCTGGAAACATTCAAGGGCCTCTGATCTAGTTGAAGATGTCCCTGCTAATTGCACCTCTAAAGGTCTCTTCAAACTTGAACTGTTCTATGATTCCACATTTCTCAGTGTGCAGCATCTCTTGATTGACCACTGGGTCTGTTTTCGTGCCTGGATGTTTACAGTCTCTCTCTGCTCTCACTCTGTCTGGTGAATATAACACCCAAGTGTTGCAAGGAGAGGGACTGTGGCCTGTGAAGGCACCTCATGCTGAGGCAGGTGCCCAGAGGAGCTGGGTCATGAGACAGCCTGCCCTGGGCATGGCAGCTTTGCAAGATCTGTGGTAAAGTCATCATCACCAGTGGTAACTGGAGAAATACTAGCAGACTTCTTCTAACAACTGATTAATCCAGGATTCAGCACTAATTCCAGCTGTTGACAATTATCCTCTCCCTGTGGCTTTGCTGAGGTGTGGTGTTTGTCACAATAGATCTAACCTGTTAAACAAATACTGCTTTTTGCTCCACCAGGGATGCCTTTGGTGACAGATAAAATGATTCCAGTGTACAGAGGACAAGGTCCTTCAATTTGTTAAATTTGCCGACTGCATTGGGAGCCTGAGGGCTGAAAGGTGTCATAGAAATGTAAAGTGCTATTACTCATCCAAAAGCACTCTGCTCTGTTTTCCTAAAAAAACCTCCAAACAACTACAGATACTTCTTTCCTGCATTTTGTTCAATGTTTGGTTGGTTCCTTTAAATCTGCACACAGAACTGCTACCACTTAGCGCCTGGATCTTGAGTGTGTCTCAGGCATTTTATCTGACCTTTTGTTTGGCAGTTATTTCCCTTACCTGTTTCTCCAGTTACTTGAGCAATCTGTTTTCTGTGACTAGTTTTAAGATACTGATTTTTCATTGCTTTTATTTAAACATGCAATGAGTTTAAGCATGCAAGTGAAGTTCATAAAGCCCAGTGAGTCCAAACACTTTGTCTGGTTGTACTCACTTGATTGGTTTACTGTATTTTCCCATGTCCTAGCATTAATTACAAACAGCTGAAATACGAAGACCTAATGAAAAACTAATCTTGATGTGAAAGCAGGAAAGAGAGATGTGTGGGACAGGAATTCAGTAATCCCCTGGCTGGAGGTTTAGTTGTACCTAAACACTGTCATTCATGGAGCCAACTTAAATTGTCAGTCAAGAACCTGTCAGTCTAAACAAATCTGAAGTGTCAAGAAGTTTGCTTTAGTTGGCATTTAACTTGTCCCTTGGCATCCAATTCTTAGCTTTAATCAGAATATCTCACAGAAGATAGGGTTCAGTTTGATCCAGCTATGTGAGGTATTGCATGTAGTTGGCTTGTCCTCAGAGAAGTTTCGGCTCCAGCTTGCAGACATGGGAGTGAACAAAATGAGCAAAGAAAGCATTTCCTTAGAAAGAACATCTGAGCAGTTTTTCAGGTCTCAGGTTTCAGAGAGTGGCATTTCTAGTATTTTATCTACTTCTGTAAGGAAAGGGAAAAAAGGAACCCTCCTGTGCATTTTAGAGGGCATGATAATAGATATATGGGAATAGATAATATAGATAGTAGGGTTAGATAGATACTAGAGTTACATAATTTCTTGTGTGATCTCTGTTACCTTACAGAAAATTTAAACCACATTGGAGATAAGAAACAATATTAGCCAACAAATTATGAATCATCAGGTTCTAAAACTATCATTGATGTATATAGTAGCTCCAATATTGTGTATAGATTTTCCTCTGAAAGGCAATATTTATGGAAAAAGTTGTAAGGTAACCAAAAAATGTAACTGTAACAATATTAAATGTACGTGTCACTTGGTGGATTTGAACTTGGAGCATATAAAGTTATGGAAAGAAGTGAAGTTCGCTCCCAAACAGATCTACAGCCAGCAGATGACAGGGATCAGGTCAAGAGGTGCACCTAAAAGGTAAAGCCAACATACAACTGACTGAAAGATACAGCTAACAACTGGGCATCTTCAGAGCAGGGAAGGAGAACCTCTCAGGTCAAATGATGGAATGGAAGCAAGGTAGTTCAGGAGGGAATGAACCCCAAGGATGAAGTAATAATGACCAACAAACAGTACTGGTGTCTAAATAATGCATGACAATGACGCCATAATTTGACTTTTATAATGCAATGCATAACACTATACTGTGTTTTCACCAAATAGATTTGAGGTTTTTTTCTGTTCTGGCTGACTGTCCATTATAGTCTAACATATTCATCTTGTCTTTGGGCTATTAAATGCCAAAGTAAATTTTGTTTTGAAATCTAGGTCTCCAGTCTAGGGATTTCAGCAGTATTCTCCAGCATTTGCAGATTATCCATGTGGTATATGTTCACCATTCTTGTGAATTTTATATCTGTAGTTCAGTTTCTACTATCTTTAAAATCATCAGTTAAAAGGGTTAATCTGTGGGCAGAAATAGTTTTAAGATTCTCCTGAGGAGCTGTGACTATTGTCATGCTCTGAATGGTGGAGGAGGGGCCATATAAGTTTCTTGAACTTTGCTTAAATTATAGTTTCTACCTCCTTTCTCTGCTACTTTGGATTTTTTTTTTTTTTTTTTTTTCAGGTAAAACTCATTCTCACACATCCTTTCCATTCCCCTTTTAAAAGGGGAACACTGAAACCAAGTATGTGGAAAATATTAATACATTGAAAATAAAAATGATACAGGGATAGAAATATAACTACTTTTCTGATCTCTTTCTGGCCAGAGTGCAAGAGAGGGCTTCTCAAAGAACATACCTGATGTCAGATCCCTGCTCTTTCCATCATGTTCCAGTGCCTCTGAAATGCTCAACTTTACCACCATGACACCAACAAGTTCATGTGAGGTAAGAAATTCCTGTGACCCATTCACTGCTGCTCAGTAAACTTTCTGTGGCTATTCAAGCACTTCTATGACAGGAAATGCTTGAATGTTAAGGCATAATTCTGCAAATGAAGTTTTGGTAACTGCAGGCTGAGTTGCTGGGAAGTGGCTCTGTTTGATACCTTGTTTCTTGACATCCTTGCAAGAAACCCAGCTATGGCTTAGGCATGTTGCTGCTCACTTGTGCAGCAGGGCAGAGCCACCCTAAGCTGGCCAAGGGGGCTCATGGGCTGTGGGGATGGAGCACAGAGAAAGCTTTGCAAAGGGAAAGCTGGAGCCAGGTTTGGCCAGCCAGTAGAGAGTGGGAGAAGAGGGGTGGTGAGGGGTGCCCAGCTGCTGTTTCCAGGCACCTAAAGAAGGGTTCCAGGGAAGGCAAAGCCAGGCTCCTTCCAGCATAACCATAAGAGGCCAGGGGCATGAGTTGGCGCCAGAGAAATCCCAGGCTGCCTGCCCGGGACTGCAGGGCAGCAGGCACAGCCTCAGGGACTGACTCTCAAAGGGTGCCCAGCCTTGGTGGTGGCACCAGAGGGGCTCCAGTGCTGCCAGGATGAGCTGGGCTGCCCTGGAAACGAGCTCCTCTGGCTGCCCATCTGTTTTAGAAATATATGTATATATTTAGAAATATATGCACACACATATATACACGTATATGTATATATATGAACACACATATATATGAGTGTGTGTATGAGTATATATATATATATATGTATTATTTTTTGAATTGTGAGGTATTTGGGTGTGGATAGGGTTTGTTTATTTGTTTGTTTCAAGTCATCTGTTTGCACGCTGCATTGGAGCAGCGGTGGTGTGGCCAGTGAGGGTGACTGACGGGTCGGGTGGCTTGCTGGGGGCGATGCTGCGCTTCGATCGCTGCCGGAGCTGGCAGCCCAGGAGGGGCTTGCGAGCGGCTTTTTAAAGCCTGGGATTTCCAGCGCTCCTCAGGATGAGGCGCAGCTCGGCAGCCCTGCACAGAGCAGATGTGCGCAGGGGAGGGAAATGTTTTCGGCTGAACCCAAAAAGTACGTGCCAGGAGGAAGGCTTCAGGCAGTGGGAGCTGGGCAGGGAGGAGGGGACGGGGCATTTCTCTTCTGCTTCGATTTCTAAGGAATAATTTAAATGGATTGCTTTTTCTTTAAAAGGAAAATCTCACTGAAGTTGTTTTAATGTGAATTTTTATATTTATTTTCTGTGTGTGTGTGTTTATCTATTTTCTTTGTGCTGTTTTGTTTAGATTTTTAGGACTGATTTGTAGTCTTGGCTGATGGGAGAAATGGTTGTGCAAGGGGTTGGTGTAGCAGGAGGTTGCTTACGATGGTATTTGTTGCATCATCAAGAGCTGACTGATTAAACCTTATTGGCTCTGATCCATAATAGCAGGAACATTTTTATGAAAAAGGAAATATGAATGAAGTCCTAAAGCAGATTTCAGAGCTGTTATCCTTTTGTGGAACATATTAATAGAATGTAAAGTGACCTAAATGAAGTGCTGTAGAAAGGCTTGTCAATAGTTTATACATTAAGCTAGGATTATTTGAAGACATTCATAATGAAAAGAGGATTTTGTTGTGCATTAAAAATTAGTTATGATGATTTGAGGCAGAAGACTGAGATAAGTCAGCAAGCTAAATATAAAGAATTTGTGTATACTGGGATAGGGCTGTCCTCATACAGCCCTACCCCAGTATACCCTGACCTTATACCATTACAATATTTTGTAGAGATTTTAGTACAGAAGATTTACTGCTAAATCTTTGCTAACTTGTGTGGACTTCGTTTTATTAGCCAACCTAGCCCTGGCATTCAAAGAAGTCTATGAGGAATATTTGTTTCTAGTCTGAAGAGTGGAACAGAAAAGGAATGCTGTGGAGAAACTGCAGCTGGGAGGGAAGCTGTGGATTTTGTTTGATTGCAACAGGTCCTGGAATAAGTGAGACAAAAAGTTGGAGCAAGCTTTTTACAGAGTCGTTTAAAGTAATAAATAAGTGACAAATGAAAAGGAATTTGAGTATATAACTCATAACTGCAAATTATTTACCAATATTGTGTTCTGGCACTGCTAAAGGTCTTAATTTTCAGTTGGTCTTTTTAATCCCTTCTTTACTGCAGTGACCCATTTTGCTCTTAAATTTTCTCTAAAGTTTCCGAGGAAATCCAAGTTTTATTCCCTGTCATTATATACTCACCAAATTTTCAATTAATTCACATCCTGTATTGCTTTCTCTTGTCACAAACTTAGCTGTGCAAAATCATGCGTATGTGCAACAAGTAAGTTGATCAAGGGATCTGAAGTTGAAATTTGGTTGACTTTATTTGGCTGCCTTGAAAGGCAAATTATCCTCCCTTAGGATGTCCTGTGTTTCCAATGCCCTCAGGTGCCAGCCTGGAGAAGAGAGGTGGTTGCTGAAGATGATCTGCTTAGTCCAGCAGGTCCTGGCTAAGCAGTTGGGAAGCAGAATTCAGTGCACAAACAGGACCCAGGGTAGAGATGTGTGTCTGCATATTGTTGTAGGTGGTTAATCGAGGCTGGTCACAATCCTAAACCCCCAGGGCATGACAAAGCAGTGTTGCTGCATGAGATGATTCAGCCTTTGGTATCAATGTTACAAGAGAATTTCAAAGTTATTCAAACTTAATAGAAACATGGAGTTGCAAGACATTGCAGCTGCAGTACAAGTCAAACTCTCTCAGTCCTTAAAAGCAGGAAGTCTTAGTGTATAGGTGCAAAGGAATTTAAGTAGCTACTCATAATGCAGCTGAGAGAAAGCACCAGGCTGACTTGCATAAATTGGTTGCAGGCTGCTAGACACTCTTTATAAATTCTGTGATGAGGACAGCCACCCTAGGAAAGGTTTAAATAAAAATATATTGGTCAGACTTCATATGCAGCTTTGGTAGGCACTGGGGCTTGAAAGCGTGCTTGGCAGGTAAATAAGTCAGCAGTCAGAAGTGCCTGGTGCAGGTGGCAGTCAGTGCCTGAACATGTGATGGGGCGCATGCAGAATGCAGGGCACGATTCAAGGATGCAGCCTGGGGCTGCTGTGCAGCTGGATCACCCTGTGTGCCTGGGCCAGCCTGTTATAGTGAGGGCTGAGCTGGGAGTCAGCAGCTGATCCTGCTGACAGCAGCCCAGGCACACGGGGTGATGGTATCAGCAGCTTCAGTTGACAGCATTTGCAAAGTTTAAACATACCCTAAGCAGAATGCCCAAGAAATAGGGAGATGGACTGTTATAATTTTTGCTGATCCCTCTGGACTGACTGCCATCAGCACAGCTGTGCTGCCAGTGAAATGACTGAGTAGGTGAAACCAAGTCCTTGCTGGCTGCATGACATAAAGGGCAACATTTAAACTGCTCCAGTTAATCTAAGCCTCCTAAAGCAACAGGAAAGAGCTTACTTTGTGCTTTGCAAAGTTAGCAATGCCTAAAAAAGAACTTGATCTCAAGTGAGAAGGAAATTTGTTTGGGTTTGAATTAAAAAAAGGACAAAGTACTTTCATTTAACTTTGTGCAACCAATAATGCAGTGCTCAATAAATTACTTGCCTTTTGTTGAGAAAGAATAATGTGCATAGTTTCTTATATACCTGGTATCTTTTGCTACAATTTCTGTACTGAAACTCGTGCAAGTACTCAAATGATGTAATTGACTTTACTATGATAGGGAAAGGGTCAACATGACTTAGAAATGTGCAGTGTTGTTGTCCCCATGCAGTCGCTGTCATTAGAGGTCCCACCCTTCATGGTGCTGCAGAGACCATTGCACACCAGTTGAGTGATAGCAAATGAAGGTGACTTCAGGAGCACCAGGGAGACTCTTAATGAGTCAGTGCTGGCACTTTGGAAAGCTCCAGTGGCACTGCTGTAGGTAAGTGCCAGTCAGTTACTCCTCGAGCAGCTGGTGAGGGAAGGCAGTATGGCTCAAATGCTGGAGGGTTGCAAGATCTGCAGTGTTTGCCATCCCTCCTCCACAGCACAGGATGTAGCAGTCTGATGATGTTCTGGGTAATGCTTAAAAAATTTAAATAACCCATTTGTAACAGAATTACTTTGTATTTAGAATCAATAGTTGTCAAATTGCTTTGCACTCTGTCATTAGCTCAGTGTTTGATACCACAAAACTAACAGCAACAAGCTTGCTGAAGTTCAATGCAATTTTGCAACTAATAGTAACTATTTGTGTTCAGTGGGCTTTTACTCTTGGAGAAAACTTGAATATCTCTTACCCCTGCAGCAGTTGTGGCAAATTGTTCCTTTAGCTGTTTTTCCATTGAGAGATGCTCTTTAATGTGATGCTTTTCCAGAGTTGGATGGACAAAGGAAGGTCCAGTGTGAACTCAAATCTAGCGTGGACATGTCTTGAGGCAGACACGGTGCTTTGTTAGACTTCTGTTTGTTTTTTGAGATTCTCTGATGCATACTACTTTGCTGGCTTTTTTACATCCTTTATAACATAAAGTTTTTTATATGTTTTTTTAACATAAGTGTTCTTTTCTGTAAATGGCACTTATCTTCTTAACTCAGAAAAGGGAGCTGCCTTGTGCTGAGACTTTCTGTTCTGATACTTCATCCTGATTCCCAGCTGATATTGCAGAAGCAATGTAGGAGATGCTTCAAAATCTACCCCATATCCAGAGATTATCATGAGGGTGAGAGGAAGATGATGTTTCCTAACATAGATGTGCTAAAATTTTTGTTAGTTTTTGTAGAGTCATGAAAAGTGGATTGTAGAATTAAAACAAGGGACTACATTACAATAACTGCATCATCCCTATTTTCAGTGGGTTAGACAGTGCAGTGGAGAGAGAAAGGATGAAGCTTCCTTCACTGTTGAATCAAAATTGTCTTGATGCTTCTCCTAACCAGTTGCTTGCTTCTGAGTAAGATATTGTTTCTTCTCCCAGGACAAGCACAGCCATGAGATAATTTTCTGATACAGACATTACTTATACTATACACACCTATTTCCATCAAATGTGTCAATTTATGCTTTGTTAGTTTAGTGCTTTAGAAATCTAAAAGTCTTTTGTTTGCTGTAATTTATCTCTAATTATGCTCATATTTTTGTTTTGTATTAGTTTGCAAGTGTTGCTTCAATCTTTGAAATGTCCTCAGTGCTGCAGTAGATTTCTAATTGTAAGTGGAGCAGCCAATTTCACTTGTTCATTTGGAGACATTGGTCTCTCTTCCTTTAGCAATGCTAAATCCACAAGAAATGTGTAAGTTCTTCAGCCTCCATAGGACTTGAAGAGCAATGACCTCCTTCCTGGATGAGAGTTTTACTCTTGTTTTAGAGAGTTAAGGGTGGTTGTGCTGCTGCCAGAAGGTTTCATGTGGGAATAAAGATTTGCCTTTTGATGATGAGGTTGGTCTCCTTGAACATATTTCACCCAGTAACAATTCTCTCTTCCCAGTCATCTTGATTATCTCCATTACCTGTGGTGGCTAGATGCTTTATGCTGAGTGTCTAGTGGGAATTTGTCAGACTAAAATGCCTTAGGCCATTGGACTTAAGATTGTATCAGTGATCCAGTGAGATTCTCTAAAATTAATCATGAAACACCTTAAAGGTGGATTTTTGGGATGCTTAGGCACCTAACAGTGCAGATAAACACCAGGAAGTGTTTTCAGCACCTCGGGAAAGCAGTAGGTGTTTTGCCAGCAGTGCAATCAATAGGTGTGAAGTGCCTAAGACCTCTGGAAATCATTCTCTTAATGTGGGATTTAAAGGCACAGTAGCAAAAAGAGTTGCAAATAAAGTGGAGCGCTTAACTGCAGCCTCTCCATGCAAGAAATATTGTCTCTGCAGAGATTATCAGTTGAAAGCATCTAAAGTCTCTGGTATAAAACAGCATTTAGGTTCACTTGGCTCTTTATGTCCCCAGTTTCCTGTGAAAGTAACAGAAGGTAGGTAGGAAGATTTTCAATTTACTGAGAGAATACATGTCCTCAAGTAATTGAAGTCATATTTCATTTCACTTATGGCTTTAACCCTTATCTATTAACTGTGAATTTTGAAGGTCTTATTGCTGGCTTTATGGAATATTTTATGTTGGAAGGGTGGTTGGAGCAGGTGGAAGGACTTCACAAGCACAGCTCACTTCAGCGTTTTGACATTCTTTATGTTCTTTCCCTGTGCACCTCTGGGAAGTGTCTGGCTCTGCCTTCTGCACACTCCACCTTCCATGCACAGAGGGATATTAAACAGACACAAGCAGATGTAATATGGAATAATCCTCAGCTTAGAGTGATCAGACAGTTCTTTGATCTAAACAGAAACTGAATGCTATAGTGTTTGTACTAAAATCATACATGTGCTTGAAGTTAGCAGATTAACAGTGTTCACTTGTTCTATTCCCCATGTTCTTCCTCTTAAATCTGTTGCTAGACTGCCAGGTGTGAGACACAGGAGACATGGGGCTCTGATCTGACTACTTTTAGCAGTTTTCATGTTCCCAGATGTACATGATAGAATGACCAAATGGCATCAAGAAGTTGGGTTGCCCTCCACTCTCATCCATGCTACCCGTGACCAAAATTTCTTTTTGAAGTATAAAAATTACCCTGGTTGGTGAAGAATGTCTCTGGTTTCAGACCTTCAGCTAAGAATATTTCCTGCAGAAGAAGTGGTTTTTTAATAAATAGTAAAAAGTAGAGAGGGAAATCTACAGTTCTTTATGCATAGCCAGTAAAAATTGTAAAAAAGCTTCATTGTAATGTAGCTAAAGAAGTGTAATTCTACTATTATTATAGTATTGTATTTCCTTCATCATTCACCACAGTTCTTCATAGGTGACAGAAGAATTCTAGAGCAGAGAATCCAACAGGACCCAAATGACCACATTGGTGAAAATAATTAGCGGTTTGTATTTTAAAAAAGTAGCATTAGAAACACCATACAGGACTAGTAAAAGTTGTTAACATCTTGCCTTAGCTGATTTATTGGGATGTGCTTTCATTTTGTAATCAGCCTTTGAAAAGTCAATATCAGCTGATGGGATTTTTTTTCCATGATCCTTAAAAATAAGCACAATATTTCCTGGGATCTTTTTAAACTGCAGGGCACTTTTCTCAGACCAGTTTCCATGCACAAATCTTCTAGTAGCAGTTGAGGGGGTCTCCCCAAGAAGCTGAACAGTGGAATGAAAAGCCTGCTAATATCTAGACAAGGTGCATAAGGCCAGAGGTAGCTGGTGAAGGATGTGCTTTCAGCTGTCAATAGTAAAGAAGAAATTTTATTTTTTTAAATTAAAATATAAAAATCCATCTGTCCAAAAGCCAGAGTTCATGTTGAAACCTCAGAGCAGAGCTCAGAAACCACTGGCAGAGATCAGAATTTGTGTGTTGCCAACAGCTGTGGACAGGCAGATATTTCACCATGTACTTCTGTTAAATCCAGTAACGTGAGCCTCACATGGGAGTTGAGCTCGTGCTTCTGGGGCTGATAGAGTGGGAGAGGGATTGTGCCAGGCTCACCATGGGTGCTGTGACATTGCCTTGTCAGCTGTGGCAGCTGATCAAATGGCTTTTGACATGTGGTGGGCAGGCTGCAGCAGCATCCTGGTACAAGGCCTCTGTGGCTGATGAAATGGGAACAGCAATCATCTGTTGATGCTGAGATAGGATGGGATGAACCAGAGCAGGATGAGATACAAGAGCTCAAAAGAGGCAGAGGAGGGAGATGAGCTCAGGTGAAGAGCCCAAGTTATACCCAAGGGTTACAGAGCTAAGTGAGGTCAAAACACTCTCACCCCCAGGTGGCAAGCATAGAACAATGAGATTTCTTTTTTAGGTGAATTTTATGTGATTATTAAAGAACTGCAGTTAGCAGCAGGATGCTCAGAAGGAGAAAAATAATGTATGAAAATATGCTACATAGTAAGATTAAAACAAATATTTGCTGTACCTTCTGCCTGCTGATGACTGCTAAATTTCTTATATTGAAGGACTTAACCAACATATCATGTTCTGACCACCCATGTTTTTAACTAACATGCTCCAAGGCTATAAAATATATATATGTCCTGAGATTTCTGCCTGCTGCTTTGTTGTTGCACTGTGCTAGCAGTCATCTGTTCCCTGGTGGCCAAACAAATATGCACTGAACTGTGATCGTCCAGCTAATTTTGATGCAATGTCAGCATTGATTAGATTTGTTCAGTGTGCTGCCTGCCCGAGCATGTACGGCTTGGGCTGGGATTTGAGGTGCATTTGGACAGAGCATCAGATAGTTTTGATGTCATTTATGGCCAAGGGCACAATGTGGTGAGTGTCTCAAGGGTCACATTAAGGAACTGTCTGTGCTGGCATGCAAGCCTGTGAGAGATGACAGGGGAAAGATGGACTGAGCCCCCAACTCAATTGAGTGTGAGCAGCTTCTGGTAGTGGGTTTCTATTTGCTTGTTTTTCAAAATTTTGTAAGCCATGATAGAATTTGTTTCTTTTATGTTTAAGACTAGAACTGGATGCATTTAAATAGAACATAAAGTTTCTGTAGAAGAAAATGTTGTGAAGGCCTCGTTAATGTTATCTGTGTGGATTATACAAGTGCACTAATACTGGGACAGAAATGTTCTCAGGAAACATGCCTTTGGTACCTTGGCTTAAAATTTTCAGGTCTTGAAATTAAAGTCCATTGCCTCAAGGTTTGATTCTAGTGGCATGGATTCAGGAGAGGAAACCAAGTGCTAATTATTTGCCAGGTCTTTCCCACAAAGTAAGGCTGGCTGTGCAGGCATGCTCCATAAAAAAAACTTGCAGAACATTGGGTAATCCCTCTTTTTTGCCAATCCCTGCCCAAGCCATGCAGAGAGCACACGAGCTGGAAGACAAGTTTGTTTTTCAGCTGGGCTGATATTTGGGGTTGGATTTTTTTTTTTCTTTTGTGCTCTGATAAACAAATGTAGCTTTTATCACCAATTTCAGCAATGTAGCTGAAGATGTACCTAGAAAGCAATGTCTCTGTGATTTCCAGAAAGGGCTTTACATTTTAAAGTTTAGTCACTCTCTAGAGAGATGAAAATATGCCCTTTGAGAGCTTTGCAACTAGCAGACATATATTAAAACTTAAATTATTTTTAGTCTCATTGTTTGCTACTGGTTGCTATGTTATCATTTTAATATATCATTAATTTAGAAAACATCTGAATTATTAATATCTGTTGCTTTTACTGACTCATTAGGCTGGATACGTAAAAATCTGAGTGTGCCTGCTTTAAGTATCTATCTGATTTATTCTTGTATTGAGAACTTGATGAGGTTTTGATGGTTTTCTCTTTGGAGTTTTTTGCGGGAGGTCAATGTTTATTGCTGCCATCCCCAGCCATGCCTCATTAGATTGCTTACAAGAAGTTTAAGTACAGATATTAGGGGCCTGAAAGAAAGCATCTCATCAAAGCAGAGGCTATGCTAAACATGAGATTTCAAGGATACAAATGAGTCCTGAAATCCAGTGCTTTGTTTCAACTGGCCAGAAGCTCAGAAGCAAATTGCTGGAATGGAATCAACTAGATACATACTTTATTGTAGGAAAAAATTTCTCAAGGTTTTCCCAGAAATTTACAATGACAGTCTATGTGAACACTTGCCTGGTCTGGGGCAGATGCCTGACTTTGCTCCTTGCCCTGTTATACACAGGCAGTTCCTGTTCTTCTTTGTGACTTTTGGATGGACTGCATGGAAGTCACACACATTGAAGTCCATTTGCTAAACCAGTTTTCATTTTGATTAAATGCACGCTGTAAATGTGTGTTTGAGTGCTCCTGGCTTTGGCATGTGAACTGACTGGAACAAGTGTGGAAGAGGACTGTCACCCAGAGGCTGATAAGGAAAGCAACTTCTCCACATGTGGGTGATCACGATTTGACTGGACTTTCTAAGGGCCAAATTAATCTGACCTTACTGGATGGTCTTGGAACACAGTACTGTCATCTAGAACAAGCAAAGTTGTTGTTTTGATTTTGTTTGGGGCTTTTTTAAAAGCCCAAAGTTATTAACAATATTTTCCAAAAATCTTCATTTTAAATATGCCATCTTTTGTAAAATGTCTGAAGATCACTAGTTCTGCTATAGTCTCTGCACAGCTTTGACCTTCTGTTTGTTGTTCAAGAGTTCCTAGTACAAGATATTTCATTAAGCACCAAATTTTGTTGTAATTTCAAACCAGATGGTGCTTCATACTGAAATTACCTGGATTATATGGACTATCAGTGAAATTATAAGGAACTTGGCAAGTACTATCTGCTAGCTAGCATGCTTGGATTTCTCCCATCTCAGCTAACATAGCTAGCGTTGTTTAGTATTTTTCTTTAAAATTTTCAGGTGTAATGGTATAGACAAGATTTTGAACAGCAATTCAAACTTCTATGCTGTGAATCCCTACAGCAGTTCAATGCAGGGAGGCTGCTATGTTAATTTATTTCCTTGTTAGTGCACATTAATCCCCCATGTAAGCAAGGCCTTCCTTAAGCTCATTTCAGTGTAAATCATTTCCACAAGATGAGCTTGCACCCATGAGCAAAACCAGAGGGTGAATAAAGCTTTGGATAATCCTACATCCACCTAATGCCAATCATACAACCATTTCAGTCCATTTTCTACCCCTACCCTTTGATGGAGACCTGCCCTTGCCCTCCTTTTTTAACAACAATTTTTTTTCTTCTGCATATAATTAATTTTGTCTTATTTATTCATCTTCACATCTGAAAAGCAGAAACAGATGGCTGTAATTATTTAGCCGTCATTTCATCATTAAACATCAAATTACAAAAGCTTTCTTAGAATGACTTTGCTCATCTGTTTCATGTTTTCCATCTTTATTTTGGGAGAAATATGGGAGAAAGTTGATTTTTCTATCTGGTGCCTGCTTCCTTTGCCAGATAGTTGAGGGACAACTGTTAATTGTTTACTGTCCATTTGCCTGAAGATCTATTAGCTACACTCCCAGGAAAGCCCTCCAAGCAGCCATGTAGGTGACAGTGTTTTGATTTTATAGCACTTCATATGTAAGGGTAAGGCCACATCATAATTTATGTGAGTTGTCAGGTCCTCCAACAGCTCATAGAGTCAAAATGCAAATGGTTGTAGCATTAATTCAGAAGGAGTCAGAGTGAGGACAGGGTTGGCAAGTATGCCAGGAGCTGGCCCTGATGCAATTGCTGGCATCTTCATGGGCTGCTTGTTTACATTTGGATTTTTGACCTGAACAATCAGGTCATTCTGGATGGTGCCTTTAAAATGCTCACTCAGGACATGGATGTGTCTTCAGCAGAGTGCTCAGGATTCTGTCCCAGGACCAAAATATGGAGGGAGGCAAAGCAAGTCTGGGGGGAAAATGAACTGGCGGACTCATTTCAAATAAGCACTTGAAAACTTGGTTCACCCAATAAATATTCCATATATTGAGTAAAATGGAATGCCTTCCTTCATTATCATTATGTTAAATCACATCCTTAAAGAGAAGGAGCCACTCTACGTTGCATGGCTGTGATGATACTGAGCACCCATAAGTACAGTTGAGATAGGTGTGTTGAACCCAGGTCAGCTGTACATCACCATAGCAGTGTGAAACAGCTGAAGGGGAACTTCTCCCAAAGTATCTTTTAATTTTTTAAGTTTTTTTCTGTTGCATTCTCAAGAGGTCTAAATTTGGAGTTAATAAAATAGAAGTGATCAGGCCGAAGTATAAAGTCAAAGTATTGCACAGTATATCTTGGTGACACGAGATGGATACAAAATCTGTGCTTTACCAAGCCTAAAAGGCAGGACCTTCCTCACAATACAAACTATTCTTTTGCTGATTCATGGCAGCTGTCACTGACCATTTGATACACAATTTTGGTGCTAAGAGAGGCTAATATGGACATAACACAGTAAGATCAGTGTCTATAGTGAGTGCATCCTGCTGTATGTAACTGCCATCCTGCTTACCAAGTTATCTGGAAAGATTTTTAATAGTTATTCAAATTTTCTTGGGTTAAAATACTCATGGTAGTCTGGAATATTCTCCTATGATTTCATTGTATTCTTACTGGTTGTGAAAAACTAAAAGTATAAAAAGAAATGCATAGAGTAGTAACAGCTTTTGAGAAGATATGCAAAAACCAGCTTCTGCTCAAAGCTCATCACAAAGCTTATAATTTCTTTTTTATATTTCTAACTCTCATCTTTATATGGTAAAATATTTACATTGGCAAGTATTTCTCTTGTTAACTAAAACTGCTAAAAGACCAGTTTCTCAGAGTTGACACTAGGAAAAGAGAAAAAGCCTAAATTTAATTAATATCTAAAACCTTGATCATAGTGCTACTTGCCTCCAGCTGGTCTTATGCTGTATGGAAGATGGGTTTGTATTAGAAAAGCAGCATTTGTTCACCATAGTAGATTTTAAATTCTCAACTTTAAGAGTATTTGAATCTTTAAATTTAAATTTTTTCTATTGTGAAAATATGCCAAATTGGTGAAATAGATGATGTGAGTAAATAGAGGTATATATTCTCCTTGATTAGCCTACATCTATTTGTTTTGCTTTAGCCTGTATTATTTAGAAATTTTCCACCACTTTAATGAAATTATTTTTCATCCAAGTTGAGGTTTTCTGTTGAAATATATCTATACACACACACGCATAGATGTGCACATTTTCCCTCTCAGATTCAAAGGACAGTGTTATAAATTGCTCTTGGTCTTTGTCAGCTTGTCCCATTTCATTCAGCTTGGATGCCTGCCACATCCTGCTCTCTCAGGGTAACACCAGCAGAGGGAATGAATAGCTGTCTTTCCATTCAGATATGATAGTTATCTGACTGCTATTAACATTGGGGCAGAAGTGGCCATGGTATTTCATGGGCTCCCCTGGGGGACAAGATCCAAAGTTTGTGTAATGTAAACATCTCCCACTTTAACTTCTCACTGAGATGGAAGGCACTGTGTAATCCCTGCTATTTTTTGCTTTCCAGATTCCACTCTGTAAGCATCAATAGTTTATATTTCATCCAGTATTGCCAGCAAACTGTAAGCTGAGTTAAAAAATGTGTCGTGTTGAGATATTTTTCAGCTTTTGACACAGCTCACCACCCGCAAATGACTAAACGAGGCCAAAATGTTCAAGTCAGCTTCTCTTCAGCACAGAGATAAGGTGAGACACCTTTGGGTGTGAAATTCATAGTCCATTTCCCAAATGAATTTCTGCAACAGTGAATTCCCATATGTTGAAGTAAAACATAAATCATACGACGGGCAAGTACTACTTGCTCTGAATTACATTTATATAATAGCCCTCTATATAATAAACCTCCAGGTAGAATCAAATCCTTGGCATGCCTAATAAATAAGCTGGAAGGGAAGAAAAAAATGAAGCCTTTTCCTTTCTCCACAGTTTAGTTTCTTTCATATGCATTGCCAGAAATGTGGCAGGGTTGCAATTCAGTGCACACACCCTGCTAAGATTAATAGGTTTGAGAGAGAAGGAGAGACATTACCATGCTTAACTTGCATGCCCAGGCAGCCCTGCTCTGAGAGCACGGTGCTGGCTCTGCCTGGTGCCACCAAACAGCCTGCTTTCTTTGCTGGGCCACCTCACTGTGCCCTGCCTGCTCTTACGCGACCTTTCTCAAGGGTAAATCCTACACATGGTGGCATTTTTTATTGCTGCCTAAGCACTGGAAATAACAGTCATGGCCCCCAGTGCAACCAGCATCAGCAGATGCTTTCTTCCATTCCTTCCTACTTTTACAGTGATGTGATCTCTGTATGGTGAAGTGCCATATAGGCAGTTGCCATCCTGTCAAGAGAAGAGTCTGTCAGATGACTGAGAAGGCTTGAAAGGATGTTCCTGCTTTGAAGCCATAGCTTTTGTACTTTTTACTACATCACTTCAGTCCAGGAAGCTTTGCTGCCAGCATTTCTGCCCCAGACCTGCTGCTGTGTGGGCGCTCAGGGTGTGCAGTGCACTTCACCATGCCCTCCCTATTGCCAAATGCAGCCTCCCCAGGGCAAGCCCCAGGAGAGTGGCAGAGTTGGGAGGATAATGCCCTCAGCTAGGACTGTTGTACAGGGAGGGAGCTGTGCTATGTGCACTTCACACATGAGTGAGGAATATAAGGCAGAAAGGAGAAGCAGCAGTATGGGAGATTAGGAGGTAGCAACGGGAAAGAAAGGGTGTACTCATCATTTTAAAAATGGCTGCTTAAATACTGCAAGTGGTTATCATCACATAGTTATCATATTAACCTATTCTGTCACCCAACTCCTCTCTCACTGGCCAAAATCAGCCTTATCACACACTCTACACATTGCTGGGCTGTGCAGCAGGGAAAGGGGGTGAAGTGAAACTGGTGCCCAGCTGTGGAAAGGTATCACACACCTTTAACTCAGCTCTCCAGCTCTGATGGCAAGTGTGAGGCTTAGCTGCTTGTAACTGGGTAAATAAGAATCTCCATGAGGCAATTTGGACTCTTCTCATTGCTAATGCTAATGTGAGCTGAGTGAATTAGCTGTAGGCTGCCTTGCTGCTGAATGTAGCCAGTGATAAATCTGAATTTGATTTAAAAAAAAAAATACAGAGGGAGCCTATTCATATCCTGAAGATACAGGGCAGTGAAAGAGATGTCAAGACTATTTAATGTATGTTTTCTTGGATGGGCAATGCTAGTGCTGCTATTATACCTCTCATCTCCTCTCTTCTGCATGGAGAATTCCCAGGTTTTGTAGCACTGAATTAGTGTACAGTGAACCTGGGGAGACCAGGGGATTTAATGTTTGTAAGTGTGGGATTTGTTGTCATTGTTTCTGAAAAAACCAAACTGTGACAAGTTATTTCTTGCTGCCAGTCTGTGTTGTCAGCCAGCTCTGTGCCCCACAGTGCAGCAGTTTCCCAGAATGAGTTTTATGCTCATGCTTCTTTGCTCTTTTCACATCATCATCATCACTTCCTTAGTTGTCTTTTCCAGTCTGCTTTCTCTGTTGCTCTTTTCTTAAGATAAGTGTCTACTGTCAAAATTATGAAAGTTATCTGAGGGAAACTTGGTTACAAGGGATGTGAAAAGAACTCAGAAGCGTGCATTTCATTTGCATGAGCTATGGAAGTGAATGCCAACAGCCTGAGCATGTGTTCCATGGACTAACGGTCCCAAATGGGTTAACCTTTCCTTTTCCTCTGTTTTCCATTCAGGGTTTGACCATGAGTACCCAGTCACACACTGTGACCAAGGCAGAGATTCCTGGCCATGTTCTTTACACCGTAGGAACGTGTGTGCTCATTATTGGCTCCATTGGCATCATTGGAAACCTCCTAGTCCTCTACGCATTTTACAGGTACAAAAATTCCTTTTGTGGTTGATCTGAATGGTGTTGAGTTTCACCTGTGCCCATGTGCAGATTTCTGCATTGCTTTCCACTAGGGTGAAATCTAATGACAACAAATAAGAGGGGAAAGAGAGGAGAAGGCAACCCTACATGGATGAAAACACATCTCTGTGCATCATTGACAACCTCAGTGTAAATTCCTGATGGTTTAAAGAGTCAAATAAAATGAGAAAAAAATTGTTCTCTAAACAATTTCCAATTGAAAGTTTAAAGAATAGTTTAATACTTCTAATGATAGAAATGACAGTCTTGCAGCTGTAGACTTCTTCACTTACCCTGTAGCATTTGCACAAATACTTGTCAAACAGTGACACACTTCCCAGGAGCCCAGTGGTCCTGAAAGGACCAAGAAGGGAATCTGCTACATGAAATGAGCTCATGCCACCAGTGTATTTCCTACTTCAGGTAGATCATAGGATTTCTGTCAGTTTGTGTGCTCTCTTGGCAGAGAAATATGTAGCCAAAGCTACTGCAGCTAGAGTATGCAAAAATCTCATGGAAAAGGGAAACATTTGCCCTCTGTCCCACAATGCAACGATGGATTTCAAAATCCTCTGCATTCACTGCTTGCTGTCATTATGCGTGGTGATGCAGCAGAGCCTTACAATGCTAGAGACACCAGTGGGGTTATGAACCAAGCATTGGTTTCCTATTCTTAAATGTTTAAGACAAATAAATTAGTTATTTTGAATAACCAGCTTCTAATGTGATTTAGAGAAAATTAATTCCCACAACTGTAGGTACCTTCATGACTTTTTAAAATGCAGCACAAGCTCTGTATTTTTCTTGAAATGTGTGCGGTTCATCTGGTGTAATAAAAGCATTAAATTGTCAAAGGAGGAATATCTGCATGGGCAGATTAGCACCTGGGAATGTATGAACTCTGCACTCTCTCTTACCTTGTTTTTGCAGACAGTTATGAGACCCAAGAATTTACTAGAATTGCAGCAGCACTGAGATGGCTTTCTCACTTTCTTTTTCAGTATTTATCAGCACAAGGAAAGAAATTCTTGTTAGCTGCAAATATCGATATCGTAAAGCACATCAGAAAGGTCTCAGTTGTTTTCCTTGGATAAGCTTTGCTTGGAGATCTCTGCTTCCATACTCCTTGTTGTGGTGTTTAATGTTGCTTGTTCATCTGCAACTGATAGGTTTCATTCTCTCTTATGAGATGTATATAAGCAAAAGCACTTTCTCCAAATCTCTGTGTGTGCTCTGCTCATGCTGTAGCACTTTGCAAAAGGTCATTTAGTTAGTGGTGAATCAACCATTTCAGGCCAACTGTGTCAACACACCACCTAAGGTCAGCAATTTTTAAAATGTCACCAGAAGCAGATCCTTTGGCTCTGTAACTTTCTTCAGATGTTCCTTATGTACAGTACAAGCCACAATCAATATCACAGCACTCCTAGGGAACTGCTCTTCTGAACAAATCCATGTTTATCAAGACAGCTGAAACTCTCCTTAGCTTGAAGAGGAAACAATCTATTTTATGGCTCCTGGTCTTTTCAATCATTTTGAAATGACTACAGCTGTAGCTGCAGTAATTGACTGATGATTAGCAATTGATTCACTGCAAGTAACCATTGATTTCAACCTGGACAGCATTTGTTTTTGCTAGTAAGCAAAGTTAACTTTATAACTTTCCACTTTGTCTTTTTAAAACCATGTATTTCTCATGTTTTTAAGCAACAAGAAGCTGAGGACTCCCCAAAACTACTTTATAATGAATTTAGCTGTGAGCGACTTCCTGATGTCGGCTACTCAGGCACCCATGTGCTTTGTCAACAGCTTGCACAGAGAATGGATACTTGGAGACATAGGTACTTTTCACCACTAATTCACACCTCACCAGCTTTGTGCTGCCTGCACTCTGTTTCAGCCACAACAGCCTTGGTTTGTGCCATGGCTGGAGCAGCACAAATCTCTTGAGTCACAGCCCTAGACATTGTCAGTCAGTGTGATGTCACATGTTTTGTATTACAGCTGTGATTCTTTTATCTTACATATTTTGGAAAGGAAGGAGTCACGATTCATATGTAATCATGTCACCCTTTAGCTTGTAAGGGAGGTATTAGGACTGAAAATAGGTAGCAAAGTTTTAGTAAGTTGTAAGTGGTTTTTTCTGTGAGTTAATACTTTTATTTAGAAATGTATGTTGATATGCATTTGCATGCCTCTAGGAATCTCATATTTAATTAAGAGAATTAAATAACAGTATTGATTTGAGGACTCAGCAAATTCAAGCCTTTTTCATTCCAACTGCAAGAAAGAAAAGGTGATCTGTGCTGAAATTAATGTTTAAATGTGGGTATAGCAAGAACCTCAGAAGGTTCAATGCTGGTCACTGCTCCTCATCATTTATGGGTGAAAACTTGCACCCACTGGTGGCTGTACAGTGGTGGAGCAAGCCCAGACACCATGTACTGTTCAGCAGCACAGAAGGGACGCTGCCTTACTTTGAAGATATTTTTAGTCTTGCCCCTTAGATAAAATCAGTGCAAATTACCATGCTGTCACAAATGAAGCATTTGATCTGGGTTGAGTAGGATTTGGTCCTTGGTTGCAAGTTACTTGTATAGACTGTAGAATTCTGCTATAAGGTTGGATCTGGTGTTTTTGCTGCCTGTCACTCCTGGTAGGGTCTTGTTTATAACCACCCGGGCCAATGCAAGATTTCAAAAAATGGATGATCTTTCCACAGGTTGCTCCATTAAATTCAGTGTAACTTTTTCCATCTGGTAGTGCAGTGCCTGAATACAGCGGGGGTTAAGAGGCCTGTTTCATGTAAAAAATGTCAGTTCTTTTAAATGTACTGCCATTAAATATGGGAATTGGAACTATGTTTTACAGTTGGTTTCTCAGTCATCAAATTCAAACCATTTCTGCATTTTTATGCCACATAAACCAAAGTAATTTCTTGAACCACCCATCCATCATTAACAGACAGATGTCTGCTGCCGCATGTTAAGATCGATATATTGGGCAACAGTCCAGGAAAATATAACTTTAATTAGATTGGATTTTCTTTGAGGCAGTTTTCCATTGACAAAACATTCCCAGTTGCAACCTGCAGTGAAGTAGGACTCATTTAAATACATATATTTGTATTTTATGTATATTTAAGCTTTTCTAATAAACACTAACTATGAAAATGTGAAGCTGAGAAAAATGCTTCTATTGAGAGAGAAGACCTGAGCAGGGAAAAAACAGGGAGATTTATTACGATGAGTTCTGAGAGAAAGCATGGCTCTTTTCAAGAAAGCCCCTGACATTGCCATTTCCTTCTCCAGGCTGTAACCTGTATGCTTTCTGCGGGGCTCTCTTTGGGATAACCTCGATGATGACTCTGCTGGCCATCTCTGTGGACCGCTACCTGGTGATCACAAAGCCCCTGCAGTCCATCCAGTGGACTTCCAAGAGACGCACCGTGCAGATCATCGCCCTGGTGTGGTTCTACTCGCTGGGATGGAGCGTGGCTCCACTCCTCGGCTGGAGTATGTTGTCTGCTCTCTCTCTCCAGGCATTCCCTGTGTGCTCCTTTTAGTCTTGCTTGGGGTGTAAAAAAATGAGTTCTCTTATCAGTCATCATGAGGATGCCCTGCCACCACCCGATGGTTTGTTGTTGTAGCACACATCTGCACCTACTGCACTGCACAAACCTCTGCCCCCCTACACCCAGGGTGTGTTAAAGCAGAACAACTTATTGCTTTGGAGTATTAGATGTGTACCTTCCTTAGAGTTCAGTAGTCAAGACCTCCTCTCCATGTGGGCACTCACTTCCAGACCTCCTATATGATGTGTGCTTTGGCTGGCACTTGAAGGCCACAGATAAACCCGCAGACAGGGTTTATTTCAATCACTTAGTGGCTGGATCAGCACCTGCTCTAACTTTGGGTACGTGTGTGAATAATGTGTTCCATGTATTCCACAGGTTCCTATGTGCCTGAGGGCCTGATGATATCCTGCACATGGGACTATGTAACCTACTCCCCTGCAAACAGAAGTTACACCATGATTTTATGCTGCTGTGTGTTTTTTATCCCCCTGGTAATAATATTCCACTGCTATTTATCCATGTTCCTGGCCATAAGGCGCACTGGCAGGTAAGCAATTTAGCTGAAAGAAGTACATATCCCTTTTTGTGTAACAAGAGATTTTCTCAGTTTCTTTAGCTGCATAAAAATCTGAATTAAAATTTAGTCTGAATTGGGATTGACAGCTGTAACAGGAGAACTATTTTTTGCCAATTTAAAACTGGAATGGATGTATGAATTTCAGCGAAAAAGAATTCTCTGGTGGTTCTAATTTTATTCCACTGTAGTAATTAATAGTGCGTCAGACACTTGGATTGAGTTATTTGCATTTCAGATTTGCACTACAAGAAACAATGTCCTTGTGTATTCCAGCAGTTTTCAGCCTCAAGGGATAATAAAAACATGTAGCAATGGGAGAATCATCTGTCTTTGAGCAACTCTGTAAACAAAACAGTCCTCATATTTTTTGACAGTTTTATTTAAGGCAAGCATCCCAAAAACCATTGTGCTTCAATCAAGCATCACAACTAGATGCACAATATTTGGCTATGCTTGCTAATATATTTTTCCCAAAAAATTTTTGGCCTGTATTTGAAATGAAAAATCAGCAGGGTGTTAGATCTGTAAACTAACATCATTCTTTCAGTTATTTTTGTGCTAATGAGCACATGGCTTATCTTTGGTCCAATCCAACACCAGCTGGTGCTGTGAGTCCTTCCTGCTGCTCAACTGTGTCATCAGTTCTTGGCTTTTCTCTGCTCCTGTGTGCAGGAACTTGCTGAAATAATTTGGCTTCATAAGCCTAAATTCCACTTTTATAATTACATTTATATATGCCTAAAATGAAGTTCTTTCTGACTTCTATTTTTTGGCCTTTGTCTTGGTTTTTATTGTGCTTTATGTATGTATACTTGATAGCAAGCAAAGGAATGCATCCTTAAAATAATGGTGCTTTGCACACCCATGGAGCACAGTGGACATAAGGTTTTTCTAAGCCTTTTGCAAGGCCAGGCTGGATGGAGCTTTGAGCACCCTGGTCTAGCTGAAGGTGTCCCTGGTCATGGCAGGCATTGGGACTAGATGGTCTTTATGCTCCCTTCCAACCCAGGCCATTCTGTGTTTCTTTGATTCTGTTCTATATTTACAGTGTGCCAGCAGGGACTTTGTTACCCTTCTGGCTATTAATGTCTTCAGCCTGAAATATATCTCCATTTAACAACACTAATATTTAAAATGTGTTATTTCTAAGCTAAAGAATATAAAATGCCTACCTATATAAAACATTTAAAATAAAATGTGGGGTGTTTGGTGTGAGAAGAGAATTTGATTTTTCATGATAAAAATATTAGGACTGCCTGTTGTACCTCCCACTGAAAATACTCTTGAATAAATAAATCTGGAGGTACGTAAAAATGTCCTTGCAAGTGTTTGGGACACATTTCTCAAAGCTGTCAGGATATTCCAGTATGTGTTACCTCATGAATTGGAATTTCTGTTCCTACCTTGAAAAGGAAAAGACATAAGAGTTGATTTTGCCATCCAGCTGTGCCTTTTCTTGCTGCGCCTCTAAAAGCAGCACAGGGCAAGAGATACCAATTTCTGTATCTTTGCAACCTGAAACCCTCCTTGTGTTAGGGAGAAGGACACAGCAGTCCTGTCCTGTTGTCCCAGGGATTCTGGCTCAGTCTCACAGCAAACATAACACTTGCAACTACATTAATTACCTTCTAGGGTTTTTAAATATCAGGGGAGAAAAGAACTGTTAGAGAGGTGAAATAAGAAATTTTATTCATTTTGCATATTGCTGAGAACATATTAGAGCTATTGCGTTTTTTATTGTCCTGCTGAAATATCTGTCTTTTTCCCTTCTTACAGAGATGTTGAAAAGCTGGGGTCCTGCAGCCGGAAATCCTACCTCTCTCAGTCCATGAAGAATGAGTGGAAGCTGGCAAAAATTGCTTTTGTGGTCATCATTGTGTTTGTCTTGTCCTGGTCTCCATATGCTTGTGTCACCTTAATTGCCTGGGCAGGGTAAGTGGAAGAACAGTCCAAGCAGCAGGGGTTAAGCAAATAAGATTAGTACTATCATCCACATGAGGCAAATCTTCTTTTTGAATGGGTCTTAAATAATACTACGTTAGAGGTGATATTTATTAGTCATATATCCTTGTGAATAAAGCGGAAAAGGGAGTATTTGTCTATGCATTTTGCAACTATTATGACTTTTTAGTCTTAATATTTGGTACACAATGTTTTCTCTCCCACATGAAGCTTTCTTTGTGTAAATTGGAAGAGTTAGCTCCTTTATCTCGTAGTACCCTCCTTCCTTCCATACGCTGTTGTCTCCTCCACCCATTTTCTGCTCCAAAGGGACCGGGTGTTTTGTCAATGCACGTTCTACTCTTCAAGGCCAGGTTGGATGGGGCCTTGAGCAAGCTCATCTAGTGAAAGATGTCCTTGCCCATGGCAGAGAGGTTGGGCTGGATGATCTTTAAGGTGTCTTCCAACCCAAACCATTCTGTGATACCATGATATTAACTGTGCTTATGCTGCACTGACATTGGTCACACCTGACTGACTGTGGGAGCTTAAAGTCTGAAGGGTAGTATTGGTTTCAAACCACTTTCAGTCCTCTCTTGCTTCTGCAGTGTTCAGAACTGAGTCACTGGCACACATTATTGTGCAGCACGCATGCTGCTGCTGAAAGATTTTTTAGGTTTGATTCTGTTTCTATCACCATTCACTTTTCCCAGATGGCCACACTGGGAGTTCTTTTGTTGGGGTTTTGGGTTTCTTCATTTTTGTCTACTGCAGAAACAGGGAAGGTGATTATTTTGTTCCTAGTCATCCTAAAATTACTTGCTACGTGTCTTTGGTCTTCTTTAAAAGAATGAAATTACTTGCTACGTGTCTTTGGTCTTCTTTAAAAGAATGAAACCAAGTACATGCTGTCAAATTCAAGCCTTTCCTCTGAGCAAAGAAATCACTGGAATGAGTCAACTTTACAGGTGTATTTCCTATAAAATGATATTAGCACAAAAACAATTTTAAAGAGTAATATGTTTTAGTAATGTAGTATCTATGCAATCCATGGCATAGCTGTGTGTAATGTTTTTGCTTTGTTTTAGTCGAGGCAACAGCCTAACACCATATTCCAAATCTGTGCCAGCAGTTATTGCCAAAGCTTCTGCAATCTACAACCCCATCATTTATGCAATAATTCACCCAAGATACAGGTACAGTAAATATATAGGTATGTGTATAACTGTACGTGCAAATGTGGATCTTTTACACATAACAAACTACCCTCATTCCTTCAGCCTCACCCTGTGCACTGTATGTTCCATGTTCCTGTGCTGACCAGGCCATGATGGGCTCCCAGTGGTCAGACCCAGCTGGTACATGGCAGCTCCAGATATGGCCTGGGGAGTGGCCAGAAGAGAACAGTCCCTCCCTTCACCTTTCCTCTCCCTCAAGAGTCCTGCTCTGCCTTGTGGGGCTGCACAACACCATAACTGACAGGAGGAGAAGATGATGCTCAGGTCATCTTTCATCATACAAGAGACAGCCAATACAGAGAACTGTCTAGAGAAAAAATTCCAACCAGCGAGGCTCCAAAAATCACATCCTTACCAATTTTAGCAGCTCTATATGCATATGTGCAAGGTTTGGTTTTCTGAAGCATTTTTTCACAAAAAATTTTGGGACACTGGCAGCAAAAAATACTTTATTATACCAAGGGGATATACTTGTTACAGAACTGCTATCCTGCATACCTGTAGAATTTTTTGCAAGTCTTTCAAAGTGTAGCTACCACAAAGTGATGCTGTGTCGTAAGTTCTGAGAAAACACAGGGATGCCATGGTGGGAAATATGATAAATGTATAAATACCACTAGATGGCAGGGTGAGTCGTTGTTATGAGGCTTGTTTCACCCAAGAAGTGGAAAAGCTGGTGAATTCCATTGCCTGACAACTCAGCACTTGGGATCTGGAAATTGAGCTCATTGTTTAGGATGTCTGATGCATGACAGTGTGGTTGTAAGAAAAATGAAGGTTTCTCAGAAGGCTGGTCGAAACGCACTGAAAAAGAGTGAAAACCTTTCACCCTATGACTCATAGAATCATAGAATGGTTTGGGTTGGAAGGCACCTTAAGTATCATCACGTTCTCACCACCTGCCACAGGGAGGAACACCTTCCAGAAGACCAGGTTGTGCAAAACCCCATCCAACCTGGCCTTGAACATTTCCAGGGATGGGATATCCACAGCTTCTTTAGGCAGCCTATTCCTGATCCTCACTAGCATCACAGTAACTTTCTTCCTAATATCCAATCTAAACCTTCCCTCTTTCAGTTTAAAGCCTTTTCCCCTGTCCTATCCCTACATGCCCTTGTGAGAAATACTTCTTCAACTTTCCTGTAGCCCTCATTCAGGTACTGGAAAGTGCTGTAAGGTATATCCATAGCCTTCTCTTCTCCTGGCTGATCAGCCCAACTCCCTCAGCCTATCTGCAGAGGAGAGGTGCCCCAGCATTTGGTTATCTTCACAGCCTCCACTGGACTTGCTGCTACAGGTCCATGTCCTACCTGTGCTGGGAGCCCAGAGCTGGTGCAGCCCTGCAGGTGGGGTCTGAGCAGAGCAGAGGGGCAGAATCTCCTCCCTCCCCTGCTGCCCACACTGCTCTGGATGAGGACATGATCCAGGACACGTTTGGCTCTCTGGGCTGTGAGTTCCCCAGCCTCTCACCCACCAGCACCCCCAAGTCCTTCTGGGCAGGGCTGCTCCTGATCCATGCTCTGCCCAGCCCGTGTTTGTGCTTGGGATTGCCCTGACCCACACACAGCACCTTGCACTTGGCCTTGTTGAACTTCCTGAGGTTTCTGTGGGCTCCCTTCTCCAGCCTGTCCAGGTCCCTCTGGATGCCATCCCTCCCTCCAGGGTGGCACCCACATCCCACAGCTTGGTGTCGTCACCAAACCTGCTGAGGGTGCTCCCAATCCCACTGTCCCTGTCACCGACAGCGATGTTAAACAGGGCTGGCCCCAACACCCACCCCTGAGGTCACCACTCTCACTGAGCTCCACTGGACACTGAGCTATGGACCACAACTCTTTGGGCAGGACCACCCAGACAGCTCCTCATCCACCAAGTGGTTCATCTGTTAAATCCCTATTTCTCCATTTTGGAGACATATTTTGTTTGAAAATGTATGTTATCTTAACTAACACCTTTTTGCATCGTCCAAAAACGATCTGAGTTTTTTGAAGTCTGCAGAGCATTTTAGTTTAGAGTTGGAGAATGCCCAGTTTGGTTGCAGAAGTTCAATGAGAAGTTTTGATGGCTGCCTGCTGTGTTTAGGACCCATTATTTGTTTCTGAACAATATTTTGTTCAGAAACAAAAAGTTACTGTGTTCAGATTATTATTTTTGGCAGTAACAGGTTGCCCAGAGAAGCTGTGGATGGTTCCCTGGAAGTATTCAAGGTCAGGTTGGATAGTGCTTTGATAGTGCTCTGGTCTAGTGGAAGGTGTCCCTCCCCATGGCATCAGGTTTGGAACTGCATGGTCTTTGAGGTTCCTTCAAGATCCCTTCCATCCCACACCATCCCATGGCTCTGTGGCAGTGAACTGCTTCAGTCAGACTTTTTCCTATCAGCAGTGGCTTCTTAAGACTGTTAAGGAAAAGACTGGAGTCCACAACAAGCTTTCAGACATTTTCTTTATAAGTATCTTGTTTTTATCTTGTTATATTTTTTTCCCTGCTTTCTAATCTGTATTTCTAGACACATCAACAAGAGAAATTTTTATGGATTTGTGAAGACATTTCATGCATTTGGGAGCGATCCAGTCAGGAAAAGAAGTAACGTTGGGTCCCTTGTGGTGAATCAAGTATGCAGTTTCAAAACTGAAAAAACCTTACAGTACACTAATAAGTCAGTTGGTAAAAATATGTTGGCAGGACCAATTTTGCTTCAACAGTGAATAATGAATAGATATATGTTAAGGTTATTGTTTCTGGATAATTTCCAAATCTTCTAATTATTCACGTTATGCCTTGAAAGTAATTTATTCAAGCACAGATAAATGGGCCAGTCTGTTCAGGCCAAAGGGTTAAGGGTTTGAGCAGGGAATAATTTGTCATTTTATATTGGAACTACTGAACCAAATTACATCTAAGTTATTTTCCAAATCTTTCTAGAAAGAGGCATCCAGAAATCAGGATCAAGAGTGTTCAGATCCAGCTCAATCCCTGAGCAAAACAAGATGCTTTATTGCACAGAGAATTCCTAACACTGCACATCTTAAAATCCCAACAAAACCAAGCCTTTTTGTGGGGTTTCCTTACCTTAAACAATGGAGAAAAAAAAAAAAAGTACATTTTAGTGAATGTAACTGAAAATGTTACAGTGACCTTTGTGGTAGCACTTGGCTTCTAAGAACTGGTTTGAGAGTTTGTTATATTCCTCCTCATCTACCCACCCCCCTGCCCACTCATTCCCTACCCACAGAAAGGAGAATAACACCTCTCCTTAACAGGACTCACAGGAGCAAACAGTGAGGAATGTACTCAAAGTTTTAATTTGTGAAATGCTCTCTGTGGGGAAGAAAGCTGTCACATCTGTAACAACTTGTGTTGTCTCTATGTTCCACAAGAACTCTAACACATTGCTGTGTTAGAGTTATTGCAGAAACTCGCTTACATTTTGGAAGTTTTAGGTTTTGGAATCATTCTTTCATAGCAAGCAGGAAATTCTGCAGCTCCTTGTTTCCAGCTGGCTCCCAGGCAAAGCAGAATTGCACAAAAAATATTGGTTCAAAACTCCTACATCATAAATAATGAGTAATCACAAATAACTTTGAGTTGCAGTATTTTTTTTAAAGTTGCTTGCAATTACTATATTACTCTTACTATTTAAGAGTCACTTTAGGTGACTCTTTTATTTCAGATTATAGGAATATCATTAAATAAGTACCTCAGTTTATGCCTTTTTTTTCACACTTACAATATTAAAACTCCCTTCAAAATCTGTACTTTCATCCCAACCAGCAAAATGTCCCTCAATACTCCTCCCAAATATTAGTGAAATAGAAATTCTGGTCCCTCAAGACCCTCAGAAATGTTCATATATTTTCCTTGAAAATTCACCATCAGACATGTATTTCCTGCATCTCCATCATTAGGAGACCTCTGTGCCGAACCCCATTTAATAAATGGGATGGTGTGTTTTACATACCATGAATTTGAATTTGTCAGAGGGAAGTAGTTCAGCTTAGCTGGGGAAAAAAGCTGGCAGCTGCTTTTCAGCACCAGACTGACGTCTTCAGCCTGAAAGGAAATTCATGGGGGCTTGACATTTTCTCGTGTCCTGTAAACCATTTCTCAGGGCCCTTTATTTTGTGCACAGCATTAACCATCTTTTTTTAGCCAGCACCATGTGAGCAGCTTTCTGCCCCAAGCAGTTCAGTGGCCCCTGCCTGGTCACCAGCAGGCATCTGGGCAGGATCAGGAATGATGGTGCAGGCAGCTTTTTCCAGTCCTTATCTCCAGAGCAGACACAGAGCTGCTGTTCACTTGCCTTTGAAACTACAGAGGAAAGAGAGGCAGAACTATTCAGAGCGTGGTGATGATGCCAAATATTGAGGTTTGGTGGTGGTGGGTTTCTTTTTTGGATCACAAGCAAGTGACCTCATTTCATTATGCCAGAATCATGTCTCTTAAATTTTAACATGAGTGATCTTTTGTGAGAATATAAATGATGATTTTAAATGTCCTGATTGTTCAACAGCCCTGGTAACTATAGAAGCAAAAGACTTTGCAACATACATCTGCTTGACCTGCATCTCAGTGTAAAGTCAATGTACTGACATCCCCCAGTGATCCCCTGCATCAGTTCCTTGCCATATGCCTTGTTGCTGCCTCACTTTTTGACCTGTTCATTTATTTTTTTTTTGTCCCCATTAGCTTCATCTGTTGGGCTTAAATAATGGATTGAGAAGTGCTGGGGAGGTGTTACACCAAATGAGGCATTCTGGCTAGCATTGCCCTGTGAAGAGGAAGGCCAGCTGGCATTGCCTAGGGGAGGCTCTTGGACACTTCTGCTCCATGTAGGGGCACGGTTGGGGTCAGGAGAAATAGACTCACACAATCATGACTGAGATTATTATTTAATGAATAAGGCAGATTTGGGGTCTAGACCATCCTTCTTCTCAATGCTTGTACAGTGTTAATTTTCAATAGGAGTTTACAGTAGCTGTTGTGATATAAGTAATTAACAACATCTGATTCTTCTGGCCCTCTTCCTCTTCCCTCATTTCCACTCATTCTGTGTTCTTGCACAGTAAAGACCTTTGTACCAACTAGCCTGAAATTTTCTGGGTTAGCATTTTAAATAAACCATATACAATCATGCTCTTCAAGATATTTTAAATTCTGATCACTTACCTCTGCAGCTTTTCTGTGTGAGTTTTGACACAAGGCCCAGAAGGACCTGTTATTTTCTTTTCTGCCTGTTGAGTTGTTTGCACCAGCTACCATGCTGTTTGCATGTAATCTTTAAGACCCCCTTTATCAAAACAGAAGCTGTGTTGATGTGATGGAAAGAGACAGAATTTTCACCCCATGAATTTCAAAGCCATGTCTTCAGTGTGACAGATTTGGCTTTTTTTTTCTTCTCACATTTTTCCTCAGGAAAACCATCCACAGAGCTGTTCCCTGCTTGAGGTTCCTGATACGAATATCAAAGAATGACCTCCTGAGGGGATCCATAAATGAGTCATCCTTCAGGACCTCTCTCTGCAGCCATCACTCTCTTGCTGGCAGGACCAAGAGCACTTGTGTTTCCTCTGTTTCTACTGGAGAAGCTGTAAGTCTTTTCTTGTTTCCATGAAAGAAAAAGAGTATAACATTTCTCAGACTCTAAATAAGCAACACTATAAATACATATTCAAAATTAGAGAACAGAAACAGGGAAGGGGGAGAGTGTAGCTAAATATTTTGGTCATGTAAGGTAATTTCTGCAAAGCTGGAAGTTCATGGATGATGATTTACGATCATAAAAAGCATTCAGGCCAGCATATCTGTGTGGTTCTGATGACTGCTGAGACCAAGGATGTTCAGATTAAGTCTTTAATGTGAACTAAAAAGAGCCATTGTCAGGCACTTCCTGTGTCACCAACCACTGGCCATGTTAGGTATCTCGATGGCCTGAAGGACAAGAAAGAAATCTTCCATCCAAAGTTTTATAACTTATCCAAAAGCTCTCTTATTATTTTAGAATAAGTCCATTTTCTGTAGGATGGGAAATTTTTGACTTCTTTACCTGGATTTTAACCATGAGGAGTGAAAGGCTCCTGCCCCTAGAGCATGGTGGGGTGCCATATAGGAACATACCCCAGGCATCAGTAAGGATGGTCACCAAGTGAGATAGAAACCAAAGAATCCCTTGGCACTCTTCACAGCCTCTCAGTCACAAGAAGCTGGCCTTGCCTGCAGAGGTGCTGGGAAAGTAGCTCCTCAGGGGGATGGCAGCCACAGCAAAGTCTGGGCTGGGGCTGGCCCTCCTGGGGACCTGTGCTGCTCCCCCTCAGTTTGGGCATCAGAAACCTCTCAGAACTGCCACCAGTAACCTCTCACAAAATTAGAAATTCTAGGTATAGCTTTTATACCTTTATAAATACCTTTATGTATAAAAACCTAATTTTTCTCCCATTGCTCCTTTGTTTGATGCCAAATGAAGTAATTTCAGCTGCATCATCCTGATCCAAGAAGCTTTCTGTTCCTCACTGTTGTTCACTACTCGGCTTTGGTTTGTTCATGTTAGCAGGTCATTGCATGTATTTTGATGTGGGAGCTGCTTAAATAGACAGGACAATGAGGGTAAGAGGCTTCAGCTTTTGGCACAGCTTTGGCTTAGGAGTCTCTTTTAAAACCCCTGCTGTTAGCAGTGCACAGCACTGTGCTGTGCTGAGTCGATGCAGCCAAAGGCAATTGTCCTTTGGGGCAACTGACAGCTCAGTTCAACAGCTGTAGAAGGTTTAGCTGGAACAGCAGCTGCTGAAATAAAAGCTAAGCTTGATGACTTTGGCATGACAGCAGGACTGACTGAAATTTTGGAATGCTTCAATAAAACATTGATGGTCAAGAAATGACACCAGGAACACTGTAAAAGATGCAGCTGTTGCCACCAACATTTTCTTCTGTGTGTTGTGTACATGTTAGTGAAGGGAATGAACATATTTGTGATTTGTGTCTAGGAATGTTTCATCCAAGGAGTTTTATTCAACAGGTAAGGGGAAATAAACAGGTGACCACACACAGATGTATGAGCAAGGTGATAGAGAGGAATTATGCACTATCTTCCCATTTGTGTGGAACCCTGTCTGTCTGCCTGTCTATCCATATCTAAAAGCTGGTGTTGGAGTGGAATGATTTCATCATTGATACTCAATCAAAAAGTCACCGCAAAGTAAGAGATAACAGACAGCCTCACCCCAAGCCTGTAAAGGGAACAGCACATTTGCAATGTCCCATTTGTGCTTCATTTCTGACATACTCTAAGAAAACTAGAGCAAAGCCCACCCACAGTCTCCCATGTACCAATGAGGGTTTGTAAAATCAGCAAGCTCATGCAGATTGAGAAGCCCTTGGTGTTCTGGATATTCTGCTGGGATGTATGCAGACATGGTTTTGGATCTGTCCGTGTCCAGGGTTTTGTATCAGCTAGTGGTCACACAGAATGCCACAAGACATATTAAACAGATTGTATTGGCTCCCATCTTTAGAATTCAGATACTCTGCAGGTATAAGTGTAGCATAAGCAATGAGATAAAAAAGGGTGGAAAACATTCTGATGTTTAAATAAACTTTCATAATTTCCAAGTTAGTTTTATTTTTGGTCAGCAAGCAAAATAGTCCAGGGTAAGTGACAAGACTGAAAATAAAGCCTCTCCCCAGGGGAGTTGTGAATATGAGACCTACGTTAGAATGGCTTTACTTTTCTGTGAATGTGCATGGGTTTTGCTAGAGTTTGAGAACTTAGAAGAATTTCAGAAAGGATGCAACTGTCTGAAATCCTTTATCAATTTGTGATTAGACCTGGAGCAATGTAGAGCTCAACCCTGTGGAGCCAGCTCAAGAGAAACTGAAGCCTCGCCGAAGTCATTCTTTCTCCACCGGTGTGAGACAAGAGAAAAGAGACCTGCTCCCAAAGACCTGCAGCTGTGATGCAGCCACTGCCCCAAAGGTATGGAAAAAAGTCTCAGCTGAGGACTCTCCATTATAGTGCTAGTCTTGCTGCAGGACATGATCTCTGGAATGATAATTCAGCCTTTGCCCATCTATTTCATCTATGGGCCTTATTTATAGTGATTCCAACATCCTCCTTCTACTTGCTGGGGTTTTGTTTGTGGTTTGTTTTTTTTTTTCATGTCTCAGTGTGACAAGTGAGAGTGCCAGTAATGCCTAATTAACTTTTTTCATTGATATTTGCCTGTTTTTGGAAAGCCAGCTGTGCTTATAGCTCTGAAGCTGCATTAAGGCAGAGTCAATAGCATCAGATGGAAGAAGATTAGTTATTTGCCTGTTTATCTACCCCAGCTTTGGTTCCTTCCATCATGGTCCTTGTGTCCATACTGTGGTAGTCTCCTTTTAGAGTAAAGACAAGTCTGCAAAACAGATTTTGACATGATAGAAGCCACCCTCTTCTTTCTTTTCAGTGTACATTAAATGTTTTATTTTTGTTGAGGGGGAAGATGAGAAAGAAACTCCCATTTCTCCCTAAGAGTGGGAGAGTCTGGCAGCTGCCACCCTTCCCTCACTGAAAGAGCAGATGGTGAGTACTCAGTGCATCTTCTGTGGATGCATCACCCTCGTTGGCCAAACCACTGAGGTTTGGTGCCCTGTTGTTGAGGAGCACCCTATTCCCTGATGGGAGCAGTAGAGCTGACCCATAAGTCAGCTTCTGCCAGATTGTAACACCAGTTTCCAAATGAGTTTTTGTATGGATGTCACAGTGTCAGGCATACACCAGTGCTGTCTTCTCAGGGAAAGACTGATGTGGCTTACAATCCCCTGTATGAGCCTGGACTGAGTAGTACCCCATTTTTTGAGGGGCATCCTTTCATGGGGTTACTCTAGTGCATGTAGACAAACACCCACACCTTGGGCAGCTACAGCATCTGCTTCTGTCTCCTGTGCTCCCTTGCAGATTTGATGGTAATTGTCTAGAGACAGCATAGTTTAAAGCAGGAACTGCTCTGAAAATTTCCAGCCACCCCATCACCCAATTCCTGCATGCCTCTGTCCTGTCTTCTTTCATGTGTGTCATTAAGATCAAGTCCTGAGAAACCTTGTTCTTTTCCTGTAACTGTTGTGAACAGTATTGGAGGAAAAAACAGCAGCTTCAAATGTGGTGTCAGACAACGTGGGCTCAAATCTCTTACTTAGTTTTGCTGCCTTCTGTCAGCAGCCAAATGTGTCCAAGGTTGTAGGCAAGTGGCAAAGGATATTGTCTCTAGGTTCTGGAGAATCACTGGCTTTCTGTCTCGCAAGGAAGGAGAAGGGAAGTAAATCTCAGGTGGTCTGCATGAACAGTTCAGCAATAAAAGAAATAAATCTGTATCTGGAGTTTAGCAATTGTGTAGCCTACAAGAAGGCTCGTGTGCTATACTTTGCCTTTGAAAGACATTTCTTGAATTACTTTGATAAATAACCTTTTAGACTTTCAGTGGCATTCACTGAGCTAGGAGTTTATTTACACTGAATATTTGCATTGAATGTTCAAAGCCTCATTTGCTTCTCTTACTGTTTTCAGCAGAGACTCCTGTGTGTTGTGTAGATCCTTTGTGTGTTCATTGTAGCTCAATGCAATGCATCGCTATTCATGCTATCAGAGTAAATATTTTTTTGTCAAGCTCAGTTACAGTGTTTCACAATAAGACCACCCATTTATCCTTAAAAAACAAAACTCCAACAAACACTAAAGAAGCACCAATGCATTTTTAAAATATTTATTTTAAGGTTTTAATAGTATTACTGGATTGTCTTTGAATTCCAATTAGAGTACTTCCAAAAACACTCAGTTGTGGACAAGCCAGTCAGTGTCCCAGGTTTGGTGCATTCCAAAGCATAAAAATGCATGTGACTGTTTTCTGTGCTGCCACAAAGATATGATCCAGCCCCATGACTGACTTCAGTTATGATACTAACAAACTTGATGAAGGCTAACATCTGGAAATTTAACATGGCAGTGAAGAGGCTTTTCTGGAAGTATTAAAATGGGAGTTTGGATATTTGATTTCAAAAAGAGAGATCAAATGTCTCCTCTGCAATCAGGTTTTGTTTCAAGGGGGTTACCCGATGTCAAAGCTATTAAAAAATCTTGTAAGTGGGTGTTGTGCCTACCCAAGCCACATCCAAAAAAAACCTGTCTTTCTGTTGCAGTGTAAACAGCACTTGAAACAGGAAGGAGCAGTTTTGGAGTTTGGATTTTTTCATTCTATTATTATCTTTCATATGGAAGAACTTTTCTTCTCTCACACTGATTTAAACCATTTTTTAAGCCCAGTGTGCTTCCCTCCACTTGGTAGATACAGCAGCTGGAGAAATCATTATCAATGGGGATTTGTGAATGATTCCTGCTTGTGGAGTAGAATGACACAGAACTATGGGAATTCACATGGAAATGAAGTAAAACCTGCACTTTACTTTAAATATTGATTTTCCCTAGAAAGCAGGGACTTCCAGTTTATCTCTCCATCTGACACAGTGGTTTTATCACCTTGATTGTAATTTTTTTTAAAGAAGCCCAAATTAATTACTTATGCCTTCTCTTGCCTGCGTATTTGAATATTAACTGACACTTTCAAAGCTTACTTAATTGACTCTGAATTGCATACTGTGCACAAGACTTATGGAAAGAACACAGAGCCCTTGCCATCAGAGCCAAGTTAGAAATCATAATTCTCTCAAAATAGATAAGAAATTGTTTGCAAAGAAAGTCTTTATTGCTTATTTCTTGGAGGAAGCACTTTCCAATGTGCGAATGCAAGGCCACCAACTTCCCTGAGGTAGTATCAGGAGCCTTGGGGAGAGACGGAGATTGTCACAAGGTTGACAAAACTTTAGGAGAATAAAGAATGAAATGTACTTGAGTCTTATCTGAGATCTCTTCCATGAAAAGAGAGAGAAGTGCAATTATCTAGTACCCTGATACAGTAAGATCTGTTAAAAATGAAGTAATACCATTTAATTAATGATTAAATAAGTCAGATACAACCATGAGTTTTTGTTTTCTTCTTTTCAGCCTCTGCTGATATTTGAGTGCATCTTATTTTGTTCTGTTTCATGTTCTGCTTTCCAAGCAGTACGTGTTAGCACATCATGATTTTCCTTCAAGTTAATGATTCAAGTATTTAGAAAATTTGGCTTGTGGCTCAAATATTGACTAGTGGCAGTGAATATTCCAAACACTGTTTTCCACAGCCCCATGGTGTCTGACAATGCTAAATCTTATGTCTACTCCAGGTTTCACTGTCCTCCAGTTCTTTGGAGAAGGTGCTTGGGCAGCCTGCCCTACCCAGTCCCTCTGCAGCACTCATGACCAGCTCCCTGAGAGCAACTTCTCTGCCTGTCAGATTGAATAGCAGCAGTGTCACCAGTGGAGACTCCAGTACTTCCCATATGGCAGCTCAAGGAAGTCAAGTGAATGGAGTTGTGGATTCTCTGACTAGCAATGCAGTCCCTCGCATCATCATCATTCCTACCTCAGAAACCAATCTGTTTCAGGAAGAACTGGAAGAGGAAGAGACTGAATTATTCCACTTTCATGACAAAAAGAGCAATCTGCTGGACTTGGAAGGGCTTAGCTCATCCATGGAGTTCCTTGAAGCTGTTGAGAAATTTCTATCCTAAGTTTGTCAAAAGAAAACTTTCCGGTAATTATTTTCTTGGCATCTTCTCCACTTAATTATACCAAATAACTGAAGCCTTGTAGGTTAGATCATCAGATTTTTTGGTTTTGTATTTTTATATAGTAGTCACTAGGCAGCCTTCACATTTATCTTTGTCCAAACCAGCTCAGGCATGGAAACAGGCTTTCTTTCAGATTGTACTGCAGGAAATGAGCAGTGGAAGATCTGGCAGCAGGACTGAGTGGCATTGGTCAAGGAGGCCACCTGATCTGGTGCCACTGATGGTGACACGGTGGGGGTGCCACTGATGGGGGTGCCAGCAGAAGGGAAAATGACTGACTGAGAGCAGGGTCAGCTGCTGAATTCTTCTGCTATCTGCACATGGAGCAGCATTCCTGTTTTGGCAGCTCTGCTCTGGACAGCGATGGGAAGCACTGAGAGACTGCAGCATCTACCAGCCCCAGCAGTAAGGCAGATGGCTACATGACCTCAACTAGAGTTTAATCAAATAATTCTCAGCATTGTTTTTGCTGTGTTTTATTTTTTAAATAGGGAGCATGCTAAACATAAGGAAAGAAACTGGTGGTTTTTCACTGGGAAGTGACTGATTCCCAGCTTCCAATCCTCTGAAGTTTAGTGGTAGAAATCTGGATTTTACCTCAGCGTTAGCATGGTCACCTAAATGTCAAAATGCAAGGTGCTATATGCTAAAACATACAGTACTGTAGAAGCATTCAGAGTACCTTCAGAGTTACAGTCCTGACTAAATATGTATGTATCCTAATGAGTCTGTGATTGAAAGGGTGAATGCTCACAGCTGGCTTGACAAGTCATTGACAAAAATAAAGCCTTGGCTGCTGTATATCACTTGTCAGTTCAGAGGAGGTTCTCATCTCCTCTAAAACAAACCAGCAGATGTCTTTTACAGGTCACTTACCAGAGGCCTTCAAAGTGGGTAAAACATCACCATGGGGAGAGAACCACACAGTACTGTGATGTTTGCTACAGGGTCTGTACTTAGATCATTATCTGTGGTTACTCATTGTGCTCATTTTATCTGTGCTTCACATTATGGCTCAGGCTCACAGGACTCTCCTAACATTTTAATCCTAACTGCACTCTTCCTTTTTTTACTCATCTGCCCATTTCTCCATGTCTTCCTTTTCAGTTTCTGATTTTCAAATATAGATAACAAGTTGAACTACATTGTTCTTCATATAATATCAATATATATTAGTAGAAATCAGGTGCTTCTCTGGATATAATAGTGCAAATATTTGGTGCAGGGAGACTAATAGCATTCAGACATTCAACAAGAAAGTGAAAGTTTATGTCCATAGTCTCAGTTTATTTCCTTGGCTGTATCCTAGATTGTGCAGAGAACAGTGAGAGAACTTCCAGGTTTTGTGTATTGCACTGCCTGATCTTGGGAAGTAATTTCTGTTTGCCCATTTTCCTGATGCAAAAACCAGATGGGAAGCATAAAAGTGCTTTTAATTACTTTTTTTCATTACAAAAAAAGGTAACACAAATCTTGTTTTCAATGAGCTAGACAGGACCACCACTAAAGAACAAATTAAAACCCAGAGCAGCACAAGAGAGTGAAGAATGCCTCCAAACTTGCACATCTGAGGCTCTGCAAGGTGCCAGATGGTTGAGAGGACTGACACTTCCTTTTGATATAGGCTGTACAATTTTTAGAAAAGGAAAACAAAACAAAAAATGGCACTGGCAGGTTACAGAGGTGATTGCTGTGACAGGCTGCCTAATGCAGTTCTGATACTCTTAATGCTGCCATTCTCTGAGGTGCTCTGCTGGCTAGAGACCCTCATACTTCCTTACTGTGGAAAGCAGGGAGGAAATCTAGGATGGTGCCCCATCATGCAAAGACTGCCTGTGTGTAGCCCTGGTGTGTGGTGCTGGGGACCAAGGCTCGGCTGGGGCAGCACCAGGCTGTGCTTCCTGCAGCCAGACTGCCAAAGCCTGTGCCCATTGTGTGCTGAGTTTTCTAACAGGGACAGGAATCATGCCAAGGTCATCTGCAATGAGCTCAGCAATTCCAAGGGCAATTCCTCCATCTGAAGACTGGCACAGTGAGCAGACAGTGCAGGACAGCTGCCGGGGACTGGGACAGGGACGTGCTCACACATGCAGTTCCACAACGTCACGTTTTCATCCACTGCATAGTTTTGGCCACAATGAGTAATCAAATGTTAATTATGTATTATGTTCATGGGAAATGGGGCAGGCTTAGCCCTAGACTAAATGTACTGCCCTGCCATCTTGGATTCTTGTCCTTTTTTTTGCTGAACCTGCCCTTTCTGATTTTTTTTTCCTACACCAACTGTGCAGTCAGTGACCTTCTTGCATTTAATATCCTCAGCTACTGCATCTCTTTTATTCTTGATCCAGATATTAGGAAGCAAGTGTTCTTTCAAGGCTTCCAAGCCTTAGACCTGACTTGTACTGTTGTAATTACTCCAAATAACAATAGAAAATGCATTTGGTGTTCCATGTTATAAAACATACTGGGAAGGATGTAGGCAGTGTATTGCTATCGATTTTGGCAGGATGAAGAATGGAAGACCTGAAGTCACAGCCAACAAATTCCTCCATATCTGAAGTTTTGCTTTCTACCTGTTAACCTACATAAAAGCTCTCCAGTGATCTCTTGTATGTGTTTGGTACTATTAGTGCTGGTACTGTGAGTGTGTCTCAGAAAATTAGCAGGCTTGAGGTATGTGCAAACAATGTTTCACTTTAATGCTGTTAGTGTCATACACTGTTAGTACCATTGCTTCAGGACCTGCTATCAAGATTACTGCTTGTCTAAACTGATGCAGGCTAAAATACTAAATTGTATAATGGTAGAGAGATAAAACCCAAAGTTGTAAGAAATACCAGATAGATTTACTGCACTTACTGTGAGACTTGTGCAGAAACATCAGTCACAGAGTAAATTAGTCTCAAATTGAATTATACAATGCAGGAGAATTTTGCAAGCTTCTCTGTTTCCACATTAGAATAGATGGCACATAAAAATGTACACTAATTCATGTTGCTTCCCGTTTCACAAAGGAATGTATTGATTCACTGAAATGGAATAAAGCATTCTTAGGAGTTCAACTGAATTATCCATTGTTTGTTTTTCTTATTTAATCATTATTTTTTGAGCCAGGATGAGGAATAAAAATGTTGAGTCAAAGCTTTTGAAACCTGTGCTCTGATCCAGTTAATTAAGATTATGTATACATATGACTTTATTTTCTAGTCAATTAGACTGCTCAGGTGCAAGCACTCACCTGCTTGAGTGCATAACATCTAAATTTAGAGTTCACTGGCTGGGTAAAACCTGAAGTTGCACAGCTACTTTTGAAATACAATGACTTCAGCTGGGATGGCATGTATCAAGTGAACAAAATTGAAAAAATTAGCCAAAGTCAATACGTCAAAACCATGATAGCAGACTTTGATCTTTGACCTAAATCTGAATGAAAGTTAATGAATAATTGTTTTTTTCTGCTAAAACTCTGTATAGCACAATTATAGGATGTGTTCTAATTTTCACGATTAACAGAAAATCCAGACCACAAGTGTAAACACTTTATTTTTTCAAGGGCAACGGTACTTTTTAATAGTTAAATCAATGGTTAGATAAAGTTTTCAAATAAGAAAATTTACTTACTTGAATCTCAATGAATCTTGCAGCTTTGGGCTGGTATGAAACATGACCTAATACTACATTCTTCCAGAAAGCTCACTCATTTCCCAGACATCCACCCATTTCCCTCCTTTCAGGAGGCATACCTGAACAAGAAAATTTTGGCACCAACATCTAACCTTATTTTGTTTAAATCACATTTTTGGTTGTATTTTGAACCTTTCTGAGTTTGATCCACTTTATTTGCTGAGACCTCATTTCCTCTGCGCTTCTGTGTTTAAACCAGACTGTAATTTTTCTCTCTAGTTTAAAATAAAAAAAAACAGCAGTAGACAGTTGCATTGCCCTAAGGATGCCATTTTTGCCCTCATGGCAGCAGGAGCAGGAGCAGTCATCACACCAGGCCAGCAGCAGAGCCCTCACAGGAGGACAAGAGCACCCCAAAAAGGTAGGGATGGCATGTGCAGGCTGCCATCTCCAAACCCTCTAAGGGCTTGGGGGCTGAGGTTACACACCAGGGGATTGGGTTACAGTACACAGCAGCAGGTCTGGGTACAGGCAGGGCAGATAGTTAGGGACCAGGCTCCATAGCCAGGGGTCAAAAGCCAGGGACCAAGGATGAGGGGTAACGGATAAGAGTCAAGGGTCAGGACATCAGGGATCAGAGAGCAAAGAAAATACTGCATGGTAAATACCTTCTTTTTAAATTTCCTTACTTTCCCCCCAGCCCTTAGAGGGTTTTTTTGTTGTTGTTATTTGGATTTTTTGTTTGGTTTTTGTTGCTTTGGTTTTTGGGTTTTTTTAAGTGTTGTTATTGTTGTTGTTACATCTGCTCTTTACTGCTTCTCTGTGCAGGTTACCCTTGGTATTTTTTGCCTGGTTCTTTCACAAGTATATGAAAGCAAAGTAATTAGTGGGGAGATGAAAACTTGGGTAAATATTACGCAACAGACTCCTTTTTCACATAGGAGTAATCAGAACTGCCCACAGTGCTGGGGTTCAGCAAGTGCATGGACCAGGTGACTGCAGGGGGAAGCCTGGCAAGGTGGAAGCAGCCAAGATGCATCTCCTGGTTCATCTCAACCCAAGCTGATGATCAGTTCTTGCTCTGCACGTCATCCAGAGCCTCAGTCTATAATCAGTGTTGTCTGCACCTTGAATGGACAAGTATTTAGTGAAAAGTTTGGTGCTGGGATGCCTTTGTTGTACCTGTCACTTCTACCCATGTATTAACATACACTACGGCTTACTAAGAGTTCAAATGCCTGTCCATTTGCTTTATGGTGTGTCTGCATTGCACTCTGGTTGTATTTGTTAGTGCTACAGGTTGTAGCAGGACATGAAAAGCTAACTGCAAAATGTCAAAGCCAGGTGTAAATCCACTGTTACTGATTCTCCCCTCTGCCAGCACAAGGAGATGACTGTGTGCCAGCAATCTTGGTGCCAATATTTCATGGTAAAATCCCCTGGGAGAAAATTTCTGTAGGGATGATTGTCTTATACAATATATTGACTTTTTTACTCTGAAGCATTTTTCCTCTGTATTTCAAGCTATGTATCATGTTGGTATTTTTATTTAAAAGGTCAGGTGCATTCTTCACCTTAAAGCAAAACACCAGAAGACCCTTGTCATCTTCAGGACCTTGTTCTGGACTGAATCAGTTAAAGGCTAATTAGGCAATAGGAGGTGAAGAGATGGGCTGCTGCTGTTATTGGTGGTGCATCGTCCCAAGGGTGAGGCATCCCAGCCCTTTCCCTCCATGCCAAGGAGCAGGTCTGTTCTCCTGGAACAGCCAGACATGTGCTAGTGGGTGCCACATGAAATTGGTATTTTCCAGACATTTACAGGGAGCTCAGTGTGAGTAGATTTTCATGGGGACAGCAGAAGATGCTTCCCTAGAGTTTCTCCTTGCCAAATTTCTGGTTCCTTTCCACTGCAAGCAGGTGGCAAATCTCTTCAAAGGAACAGATGGATGTATTTAACATTAACAACTAATTTTCCACAGGCATGTTCTTGGAAATAAATGTTCTTGGAAATAAATAATCTATTTCCTGAGATGTAGAAAAAAAAACAGCCCAGAGTGGACTAAAAGTGTGGAAAATGTGAAACTGAACACACTGGAGTTCGGTTAATGCACAGCAAATGAAAACAGCAGCTTAGAATGGAAACTGTTGATCCACCAGAAGCAACAGAAGGGCCAATTCCATCTCCATAGAAGATACAAAAAAGGTCTATCCAAGCACTTAATACAGCCAGGTCTTTTTGCCTAAGCCCATCTGTGGACAATCCAACAGAAGTGAGCTCAGAGTCAGCAGCAACTTTTTCATTCTTGGGTCGCTGTGACCGTCTGGGCACCAGCATGCGGAGAAAGTGGGATGAAAAGTTTCTCTTACAGGACCTAACTTCATTCACCTTGTTAAATGCAGCAGAAAAAGACCAAGGGGGATGTGACTACTCTTTTTACACATCTGGGATGAGAAATATTCAAGTGAAGTGTCAGTGACAGACATCAGAGGCCAGTCTCAGACACTGATTGTGCCAGCAGAATAATAATAAATTCCTAAAACTGCAAATACCTACAAAAATAAATCTTGCTATTAAAAAAAATGTCTTGAGATGGTTTTAAACAGGCTGACATTGTTTTGAGTCTCAGTGCTTGTGTGACTGTCAGGAGTCCCGCACAAAGCAGGAGTCCTGCTGAAGAAACGCAGTAACTTTCCTGACAATGCACAGCCATTGAACAAGGAACTGCTTCTGATTTGCTGAGGAGGAAAATTGCCAAGAGACCAGTAGGATCTCTGTTATCCTTTTTGTAAACTTTAGTGCAAAAATTGCATGTCCCCTAAGATATTTTGTAATGTGGAAATAACTTGAACTTCAGCTGCCTGGCCGGGCTGAGTCCACATTGTGCTATATTTTCTTCCTCGCTGTCATGCTACCTAAAAGCCACACACTTTTCTTGGACTGGGAATTGAGGTGGAATTGAGGTGGTGTGGCCTTTTTCTCCTGGCACCAAATTGTCTTTCCATCACAGTATAGCTTAAAACCTTGTTTTGCTGCATCAGAGCCCAGCAGCAAGTGTTGAACTCCCTGACAAGCCCCTGGGGCTCTCTCCTATGTGCCTTGTCCCCACAGACTTCAGTCTGCCAGATGTGCTGGTTTGAGAGGCCAAGAGAAATGGGCAAGTAAAAAAAAGACTTCTATGCTTTTTCAGGATTTTACTATCTTGCCTATTTTGGGAGTGACTGAAGCTTCTCTTCTCTCTTCTCTCTTCTCTTCTCTTCTCTTCTCTTCTCTTCTCTTCTCTTCTCTTCTCTTCTCTTCTCTTCTCTTCTCTTCTCTTCTCTTCTCTTCTCTTCTCTTCTCTCCCTTCCTTTCCTTTCTTTTTTTTTTTTTTTTTTCACATGGATGCTTTGGCATACATCCCTACTGGCATAGTATGCTTACTCAGAAAGTTTAGTTTTCTGCTGGTCTGATTTATTTTTCTCTGTGATGATTCTTCCTGGAGCAGCTTCTGAGCAGTGCTGAGGGTGCCTGGCAGATGATCCTTCACAATTGGGTTGTTCTGCCATACTCTGGTGCTGCTGATGCACCAAGGCATTTGCTTTTGGGCAAAGCTCTTCCTCTCCAGCAAGAATTAACAACTAAACTTTCCAGAGGAGAAACTCCCATGGCATTTTTCTGTTTTGGCTGATGTGCTGTTTCCAAACTTGTGTAAGAGTAGGTTTTAACCATCCTGCAAAGTCTGATGGTTTGAGTCTCTCTTCTTCACATGCCTCTGTTTCAGAAGACACTTGTGCACTTTTGGAACATCACTGCTGTTAAAATACTGAAAACTCCCATACCACAGGCTACAGAAAAATCAGCAGTTTCAGTAACCCAGGCTTAAAAAATGGAGAAAATCAATCTGTAGGTGGGAATCAATGGAGATATCAAGGTAAAAGGCAGGTGGTAAGGAAGTCCCTTCCATTTGTGCTCCTAAAATCTGGGCTGGACTCCAGCAGACATGGTAAGGCTCAGGAAAAGTGATCACGAACAAACAAGACAGACTCTTAACATTATCATCAAACTGGATAAAAAACAGAGGACTACCACAGTGAATTTTCATGAGTCTTAATCTTTTTTCAAGCTTGTTTCTCCAGCCTGAATGGATAGAAACAAGACTTTTTTTGCACAGATAAATGGAAGCCCCCCCCAGTTATACATACTCAGACCAAGGGTTCATGGAGTCAGTATCTTGTCTCCAACAGTAACCAGCTATAAGTAACCACAAAGAGAAGCAAAAAAAGGCACCGATACTTTGCTGCTCTGCTCTCCCAGAACTTCTGGTGATTCTATGCCAGAAAGGGTATTTAATAAGATTTCACAGACCTCTTTGCTTCCATGGATTTATGAAATCACTCATGTGAAAGCCTAATTATGAAAACATCCCACGGACTCTGCAGTTCAGTTGTGATTTATACAAAACAGAGCCTCCCTTTGCTTGCAATTTCATTCAGTGCCCTCCAGTTCTTGTGGGGTGGGGGAGAATGGATGATCATTGCTTCATGGGCACCTTCCTTGTAGTCCCCCTGAGTCTGCACCACCTCCACTCATCATCTTCTCTCCCAGGTGAGTGTCCCACTCTGTCCACCTGAATCCAGGACCTCCATCCCCTTGGCACAGAAAGACAGGGAAACCACTGCACGCCTTGGGTGAACTGCAAAGCTGCTCTGGCTGCTGATGCCAGGAGGACATCCTGTGTCATTTGCCCTTGTCCTTGCCCCAGACATCCTGCTCTGGGCCCTTGCCTCCTCCTCTCCCGCCCCAGAGTATCCCTGCTCTTATGACAGCATTCCTTTGAAACTGTGCAAAAGTCTGAAAGACTTGGAGTAGAAATGTGACTGACGTATTTGCAGTTACAGAGTGTTCACAAAATATTTACAGACTTTATTTAAGCAGCTGGCAAGCACTGTGAGGAACAACTTATCAACAAGCTATCTCTTAGGTCTTCTGAGAGGCAAGAAAATGTTAATTATCCTCATTTAACATAGGCAGAGGGTGGGATAAAGCGTGAGCAGACAGTAGCAGTGTTGCCTCCTCTCTCCAGCCCAAGCCCACATACTTCACACTCCCTGAATGCAGGATGTGGTCAATATCACTGAAATATCTGGGTTTCAACTGTATGCATTACATCAGAAATACAAAGCAATCCTCTAGATCTCAACAATGCAACAACTGAAATTTGGATCCCAACTGGGGTCAAAATTTTGCCACTTAATATTTTTGTCTGTATAATATGTTGAATTTCAATGACAGATTCAAATGCAAAAGCTGTAATTGTCACCAAAACATATGCCTGGGACCTTCTCCAGGAATAATGAATAAATAGCAGGCACTGAATTAATATAATCCTCACACCTTAATCTGGCATGCCTTATGGAAGTAACCAGAAATTAATATAAACATTGTTTTTCTAAGGGCAGGGGTTCCAAGTCTTCTCTCTCAAAGAATATAACTTTTTTAATAAGCAATTTGGAAGAAGTATTGCCCACGTTTCTATTCCAGCCTACAGAATGTTTCCTTTTATGTTCAGTAACTGAAATGTCTCATCTCACTATTATTTAAGCACTGGCAATGACATTGAAAGTCCCAGCATCTTATGAGTGTCCCACATGGAAAAAAAAAACATAAAAATATTCTTAGGAAATCAATATTATTCTTGTATTGCCTTTGAAGGGAAAGCCCATGGGAGCTCAGAGGGCTGTCCCAAACACAAGTGAGTCAGGTCTTCCCTCACACAGGCTGGAAGGAGAGAAAGGCAGGGGGAAGCTGCTCTATTTTTAGCTGCCTGAGGCATGCAGACCTCATGGTGATGGGGAGCTGATAATTACATAAGAAGTCATACCAAGCTTTGCTATTTAGGTCTCTCTGGCCTCTTCCTTATCTCAAGTGCCGTACTTGCAGTTCCCGCTGCGGGTATCCGTAACCAAAATAAAACGTGTTTTCCTGGAATCCGTGCCATGAAGTAATGGGCTGTTTTACAGCAGCTCTTTTCCACAGCCTGCTCTTTCTGGCTAATGATTACAGCTAGGCTCTGCTGCCGTGGCTATATTGGAATCACAGCATCTGCTCTAGCCCCACCAGAAAGCTGTGAGGTGACTAAAAGAGAGTCGTTTACCTTTACTGGGGAGGAGGATCTGTGTTTGGACAGACTTCCAAACACTGTGGTCATTCCCTCCACCCTGCTGCTGCCATCCCTATTGAGGAGAAGTGTTTTACACAGAAAACCTTTCAGTCACTAACTTCAGCTCCTGTAGCTGGATGCATCCTGGGTGCTTTCACGCTGCTGGGGCCCAAAATGCACCCACCCATGTGTCAGGGGCTGTCTGCAAAGGCAGGGAGGGACTAGAGTTTAGTCACTTCTTTTCCACATCAAGGGTCTTTCAGGTATTTCTTCAATTCCTTGTGATTAATTTAGGGATTTTCATGTCATGCCTGAATACCTATGTCCCACCGGGCCCCTCTCTATGTCTCCATGCCTGCTCCATGGAGCTTTTTCCCAGTAAAAATGTTTTTTTCCCAGTTCCACCAGCAGCCAAAGAGGCAGGCAGTGGAAGCAAGGAGATTGGTTTATAGGTAATGGGCAGGGGAAGCTGTAAAGCCCTTTAGGGGCAATGTATCAGGAAAAGCCACGTATGCTAGTGCAATTTGAAGAAGTGATGGTTTTTACAAATATAACCTTTTATTCTCCTGCTGCTCCAAAGCACTGAGAGGAAACAAGGCCATTAAAAAGGAGGCTGTGGCCTGCAGCTCCTGGAATGTCCTGTGCCACATGCCACAGGGGTGTTCTTGGATTTCAGGTGTGCAGAGGCCATATCCAGCTCCCGGGCACCAGGGTGAGTGGAACCACTTCTCCTCACATTATTAACACAGGGCTAGATTCCAGCTGTCTAAATGCAAACAATTGGTTGAGAGTTTGGGGAGAAACCAGAAATGCTGGCAGCAAAGGTTTCTGTCGTATTACACATGAACAGTGCTAGAATTCAAAAAAAAAAAAAAAAAAAAGGGATGAAAGGTCTCTCTATTTTTATATAGCAGAGTGAAAGTATTGGGTATCTGTGGCAATATTTAGTCCGAAGGAAAGTGTAATTGAATCCAACTGACATAATGAGAAAGTGTCTGGCAAAGCCTTGTCCAGGGAAAAGTAGCAGGGATCATTGCCATCTAAAATTTAATTTTCTAGATGAATACGCAATGGAACGGAAAGCTCTGCTATGGCTAGAAGCTATTGTATAGTAGGAGTACACTGTTTTGTGGGCAAAGACAGAGGTGTTGGCATTTTAAAGCAGGAAATGTGTGGACCAAGAAGTGAGAGAGAACATTTTAGTGTTGTGGCTGAAAGTTGGAAGATTTGCTCAGAACAGAGCAGCAAGCAGGAACACAGTAGGGAAAAAGCAAGTGCAGGTTGACAGAAGGCAGGATGAAAACTCCCTAAAACTGGCACAGCAGGGTAACTTGGAAAATAACACACAGTTTCTTTCAGTCTTTCAGACACCCCTTCTTCTCAGCTGTGCTACCATGGCAGGTGTCTCAAGTTAACATCAGGCACCACCTGAGTGCTTTTGCTTCCCCTTATAAATTGGGACTGCGAGGGGGCTCCTGCAAAGACATAGTTCTGGGAATGTTTTTCTTCCCTCTTTAAGATCCTGAAAGACATAAACAGTGGAGTGCTTCAGTGTGAACAAAATAAAATGGGTGACGCAAGAAATCCTTCAAATACACTGGAAAGAAGCATTCAAAAGAACAGGTGAATTTGAGGGTGCAGAAGATGTGATTGCAGCCATCATCTCTGCAGCAGTCTAAGGATGTGTCTGCAAAAGTGGCCTTTAAATGCTGCACATTATATCTGTATGTCTGATGGATGCAAGGGGGAAGGATCTGTTGGAGGGACTGGTTTCTCCCTGGTGCTCTGTCTGGCTGAGCAACCTGCTGTAGCTGATTTTACTGTGAGCTGCTGGTTGCTACAGCCCCACTGGCCCTGGCAGTCCAGGCAGAAAGTGTAACTATTAATTGTAGTTACTTGTTTTCCCACTAATTGCTTTCAGTGTCTTTTGTGGGAGAGAATGCAACTTGGCATTGGTTGTGTTCAGAGACACACAGGAGTTTATCAAGAGAAGAGCTATGTGCTAATTGAAGAGCAATTGGGCTTCTAAAACCAGGCATTTTTGAAGTGGTGCTTGTCTCTCTATTTGTAGTTTCCCATGCTCTGACCTGCAGGAGAAATGCAAAGTGAGCACAAGAAAGGAGAAGTGAAAATCAAATTGCTGATTTGGCACTGGCCTCTTTCAAATGTATCTCATTAAAAAAAAAAAAATATATATATATATATAGACACGCATATATATATGAAAGCACATTGCCCACAGAGAAGCAATGCTGCCTTTGGGAATGCCAGAACCCCTTTTATTTTCCATTTTTAACTGGTAAACAGTGCTCCAAGACCTGACCTTCCCCTCCCAATCCCATCTGTTACCTAAAGCTGAGAGATGGAAGGACTGGAGGTCAAAGTTTGAGTTCAGCTTCCTGTGAGAAAGCAGAGCTGAGATTCCTTAAACATGTTAAAGCTTTGCTTTAAATGGATTGTCTGTCTCTCAGTTGTTATGAAATACTTCTAAAGGAAGTATTTACATCTTTAAATTCATTCTTTCTTGTTTTGCATGCTTCCTCACTGGAGTTAAAAATTAACAGCATCTATGGCTTGGCAGTTCTTCTTTTTTCATTTTTCCTTTTGCTGTTTTTCAGTGTTTTCCTAAACATAGCCAAATTTTGAAAAGCTGCAGTAGAACAAAGCAAACTGATGGAAAAGGATCTCTGAGTGTAGCAGAGTGAAGGGGGTGAGCAGAATGAAAGAGTACAACAGGAAATCCAGGCTTCTCTACTTTAATGGAAAAGAAACCCCAAAGTTGAAAAATCTATTTAGAACAGTTTTCTGCATTTAGGTGTTTTGTGAAAAAATCGAATAAAAGAAAAAAATTAATTTTGTGGCTTATCTGTGTCCAGCTCTGGTCCTGGTCCATGAATTCCTGGTCCCCTCAGAGTTTGACCAAGACCAAATGGAGAGACAGTCTTAAAATGCTGATAGCCTTACATGATTTGAGCAGCTGAACTGAGCTGCTTGGTTACGTTTTTGCAATATTTATATGCAGCATTGAATACTCAATGGCTATTTGCCTAATGGAAAAGAAAATGGAGAACACATGGATGAGATTAATAGGGGGGAAAATGGACTTCTTTTCCTTTTTTTTTTTCTACTGGCTTGCTTTCACCTACTTTGATGGAATTATTAATGATTTATGTTGCCATGCAACATATATAGCTAGTAGAATGATGCTTTAAGTAGGGCTAAAGTGAAAGAACAATGGGCATTTCAAGTGTATGGCAGTTTTGGGCAGGGAAGTGAGCGAAGGAAAAACAGTAGGGGGAAAACAGTCACGAAAATTGTGCCTAAAGTTCATTTTTCTCTACAATAAGCAGTATAGTATCCCATTCTCCTTCCTCTGCTATCTGGGAGAAGAGATCCTGGAGTGTCTCCCTTTAGGAGAAGGGCTTCAGGGCCTCTGGCTGCCAAAGGGGAGCTGTACATTGCAGGGAAAGGAGCTCTGGAGGGAGGCATTTCTTCATTTAAGTGGCAAAAGTAGAAAAGCTACACTGAACCTTTCAGCTTTTGTTTGCTCATCTATGGAAAGACAGAGCTTGACTCATGTGTTGTTAATTGCCGTTGACAGATAAACCGGAAAGAACCAACCTAGCTGAGTTATTTGTATTCTTTTTTCCAGTTCACTTGAACTGGAAATCAGGGAGATGCAATAAATAGAAAGCCATGAGGTTATCATTCACAGAGCCACTTTCCTAGCAGAACTGGGCTTTAAATCAGCAGGACTATCAACCCCCTGACACAGCCAGGCTGTAAATACTCAGTTATCGCTTCATTTGGGGTGCAGGGGAGTGGTGAGAAAGGAATGACCGAAAGCTTTCCCAGAAATATGCTGCCCTGAGGATTCATTTGTTGAATAGAGGCTGTGCCAATGCATTACTCTGCCAGCCTTGCACCTCTATTGACTTGTCTCTGCTGATTTATTCTCACTCTCTGCGTTCCCATGTGTGAATGCTGTACCTTTCTCCATTTGGTTTCAGTATCTGTAGACTGAGGCTGAATTTTACAGGATTCTGTGTGCAACAGGGCATGGCAAATGCAACTTTGGCCTCTTCCCTTTACAGTTAGTCTCAGTGTTCAGTGCTCTTCTCTTATGCTTTAAAAACATGTTATTTTTTTTTTTTTTATTTTTTGCTTAAAGAAAATAATAAGAAGGTTTTAAAACTTTATCCGCTGTCTGTAACTCTGCAGGAATTAGTCTGGATACTGGCCTTTTGCAATACATGTGACTGGTCCTGATTGTTTGGGTTGGTATCTGAGGATTAAGAGATTTGGGAAAACTCATTCACTCTTTCATTCTTTCATGATCCTCTCAGATGCTTTGGCTGATTTTCTGCCTGCCCAAAATGGGGAAATGGAAACAAAGACGTGGGACTCTTTACACCATGCTCCTCACAGCCAGGAAAACCTTCCACTTGTCACTTGGCAGGAAACAACAGGATTCCTGTATGATGGATTTGCTCCCACTCCATATTTTTCCTAGCTGTGATTTTGGACTTCATATTGCATACATTCATGCTGAGCCCTTTATATCAGATGAGAAGTCTGACATCAATTTTTTCTCCCACTGTGCCATTGTACAGATGCTAAATAGGAATAGCTGTGTCAGGAAACACAGTTGTCTATCTGCTGCTAAAAGCATTCACTGTTAAATTCATTAGCGCTGCTTTTTCAAACTGGTAAAAAGAGAAGTTTCTGTTCTCAGGATCATTATACACCCGCAGCCAAGAGCCCATTTCGTCTACTGAAGATCAGTATAAACCACTTCTTGCACCTCCAGTGGTTTTCATTAGCAGAGCCCGTGGGAGGAGAGGCCCCCTGGGTGTCCCTCAGAGGAGCCTTCTCTCCTGGGATATGGGAAAACACTAGGTGTCAACAGTGAGGCTTCCTCTCCCGGCAGGAACACATCCATTCGAGAGCCTACAGCCAAGGCTAGATGGGCTTCAGCTTCCCAGCATCCATCTCCCCAGGATCCTGATGCATTCTTATCGGAAAGCCAGGGAGAGTCTCTGAAATCCCTGTCTCAGACAAGTCTAGGCAAGGCTTCAGGTTGTCCAGTAAAAATCATGTCAGGATTAGGCTTGGTTTTTAGGGCTATTTCTTAAAGCCCACTTTTATGAAGAATGAAAACATTATTAAAATACCAAATGAAATAGTATTTTTTTTTGTCTTTCCGTTATCAGTTAGATCTTACTGAGGACTTTTTTTTCCTCTTCACTGCTGCTTTTTCTCTTCCTTTTTGCACAAACATCTCCCCATAGTGCCCCTAAAATAAAATGGGAATCGCTTTCTTGTTCAGAGAGGCCATTTTCTGCTGTTGAGATATGAGCAGCAGTGTACCAGGTGCACAGGGAAACTTTCCCCAAAGAGGGCAGGGAAGTCACTAAAAATTATTTTTAAATTAAACAAAAAAGTCCCCCAAACATAATAATTACAAGGAGAACAGAGAAAAATCTAAGAGGCTGAAACTGCTCCAACTTTCGAAGAAGTTCAAACTCCTCAGGCAAGAAAAGAAAAATCTGCTTTTGCCTCTGCTATGATTTTGTTGTCCTCTACTGAGTCTTCCAAGCCTTGGAGAAAAAAAGGGTCTTGTTTTGACCAAAAGGAGATAGAATCATTGTCTAGAATAATAATAATAAAAAAAGTAGCCATCTCCTTTTCTCTCCCTCCTGGTCATTTTCAGTGCCAAAGGCTACAAGGATGGAGGTGGCAGCCAGAAAGAGGCAAACTCCAAAAACAGAGAAACTATTTTATCTACTTTCCACTTCTTTTCCTAGACATATGTGAATTATTAATGCTAAAGAGAAGAGTTTTTTTCCAACACATTTTAGGTAGCTAGAATTTTTATATTCTTTTTTGAGATCTACTCTTGGAGCTGGTAGGAATGAGGGAGTTTCATCTGTTTGTGTTTAGGGAATAAACTTGCCACAGATGCTCCAAATCTTCCATTCAGTTCTTGCAGGTGACAGCTGTAATGGCACCAGAGACTTGCAAATCCTGGCACCCACACAGTCTAACCATAATTTTGGCCCGTAAACCTCTACAACATCACATTTCACAAACGAGTGTGCATTCTGGGCTGAAAGAAAACCCTTCTGCCTCCCTTGCCAGTTTTGGCAATACCTCAGACACCTGCTATAAAAGAAGTGTGGCTCAAGTGGTAGCAGCTATAAAACTAAGATCTATATTTAAGATAAAATCTAATTTAGCATCAATGAAATTAAAGCAGACTGTTTTCACAGAGTCTAAAAAGTAGATATATGGCCAAGTCCAGATTCCCTTTGCTGACTGGTGTGAATCCTGGATTAGACAGAAAGAATACAATTATCCTTTGGAAAAGAAAAAAAAGAAGAAGAAATTCAGGAAATTGTGGTGCTTAAGGAGTTAGCTGTAAGCCGAGAAGATGGCAGCATCTGTGGGAGAGAATGCTGCCATAAATAGCAAAGTGTGGCTTAAAGAGTTGGAAATTATGAAATAGCTTTCTATTGCCATTAAGTGGAGAAAGAGTTTTTGAGTCAGTCCCATCAGGAGAACTGTCACATAAAAAAACAGTAGCTGACATGATCCTGAGTCATGCCCTGCAGTTACCATCAGTTTCTGTGGCTACTTCCTTACCAAAATGATTTCTAAACAGCAGTTTTTTCATTAAATCACAGAATCATCAAGGCTGGAAGAGACCTTTAGATCACCAAGCCCAACCATCCACCCAGCACTGCCACTGTAAGCCCATAAACAGTAAACCAGCGCCAGATGGCTCTCAAACACCTCCAGGAATGGTGACTCCACCTCTCCCTGGGCAAGGCAGCCTATTCCAATGCCTGACCGTCCTAACAGTGAGAGAGTTTTTTCTAATACCTCCTAACCTGAGGAAGAACTAGACTTTTCTCCAGAGTCTGCCTCACCTTCCCAGCCAGAATGGCTGTAGGTGGTAACTCTCAGCCACACACACTCCTGAGGGCTGGCTGTGCCTCACAAAGCCAGAGGGAAGGTGGGCACTGTGATCCACAAAATGACTGCAAATAAACACTGAGTAAACCTAGGAAGAAGGTCAGTGCTTCTGGAGGTTGCATTGGAAAAAATCACACTTCACTCTTCATGCTTTGTCCTCTGTCAGAGCTGGTAATTTTTTCAGTTCTTTGTCTGTATCTGTGCCTCAGCTTCCAAAATAGTCCTTAAGTAACAATGGACCTTGCACATCTCTCTTAAACTAAGAGATGCACAAAAACTATTGTGGACCTATAGGATGCATTAGCTCAGCCTTTTCTCGGCTGCATTTTTCTCCTTTAAATTCAGCTGAAATGTTACTTATTCTTAACTGATTTATTTCTATTGTTCTCAACTTTCTATGTACAGGGATGGCAGGGCTGCCTCTCACTTAGCTGCCTCAGCTGGAGAACAACAGACAGTGTGGAGCGAATCCAACAATTTCACCTGCAAGCCCCATGATGTCTTCTCCACACCCACATCTGGCACACAGGTAAGAAGCTTCATTTCTCTGATCCTTATCTGCTTCCCCATTTTCATTCTGTTTCCCTTTCCCTCCATATGTTGTTTCTATCCTTGCAAAACTGTTCACTTTAGCATCTAAAAACAAAAGAAAAAAGCTCAAAAGCCCTATGGCATGGTCCTTCTTCTTTCTTACCATTCTTCTAGTAAGCAATCCCTGCTTTTAAAGTGGGAAGTGTTTGTTTTCAGTCCTTTGCCATTGTTCCTCTGCTCCTGCTGAGATATTCTGGAGTTGTTCCTTTTGGAGTGCTTTTACTTATCTGCAGAGTAAAGAGTTAGCTCGATTTAAAGATGGTCAAGATCCATTTTTGAGGAATGGGAAAAGGGAGGAATTCTTCAATCCTTTTTATCACCAGATGAGCTTTTTTCCACCTCTGTGGCTAGTGGCAAGATGTTGGGAAGAGAATGTGGCTCTCTGGAGAAGGGTTCATAACCTAATGTCAGCAGAATAGCTCCACCCTGTCCCCTGTACATCTTACAGAGAATACCATTCCTTGCTCTCACTCAAAGCCTTGGGGAATTTGTGGATGCACACATACATGGCCAAAACATAGTTTTGAGTGGAAGTGAAAGATGAGCACAAGCAAATAAATAGACACTCAGAGACTGTGAGATGCTTTTTAAAGCACGAAGGGTCTACAGCTATCTTTCCATTCAATCCCCTTCGTCACTGGGGGGGCTATTCTTAGAACAAGGGTACACAAAGTTTTCTGCAACCATTACATAAAGGCTGTGAGTAATTCTTGCTCAGTTCCTTGCTGACCTGTGCCACTTCTCACTAGAGCAGTTTGATTATTACCATGCAGTTGTTGACTGGGTCTCTGAGAGTCTACAGCAGGAGTAAAATGCTGCCCTTCTAATGTGAGATGTTTTGGCATTTGCTGCAGAGTTCTGCCCAAATGAACGTGCAGGCAGCAAAAGGACACTCTCCCCCTGCCTACGTGGGAGGTTAGATCAAGGAGCAGAACTCCCCCCAGTTTGTATATAAATAGAATTGTATGTAAAATCCCAACACCATTAGCTTACACAAATTGTGTATGCCAATCATTCTAAAAATTCTTTCCAAGCAAGCAAATCCTCTATAAATCTAAGAGATAATCGAATACATGTCTTGCAGTCACTTTACACCTTTGGTGATCTCATCAAAACATTCCAGTGCTCTGCCAAAATCCATGACTGTCTGTAAATTTTAGCTGTTCCAGGAAGTTTGTGCACCTGATGCAATGTTACTTTTATTAAACCTTCTTCTTGCTTTAGCTCTTTCTTTTAACTTAGCTAGGGTTAAGACAGGTGTGTGGCCATTGGAATTTAACTGTATGTGAAGAATGATCACTACTGGAATGCTACATCCAATATCTTGTCCTTAGCTAGAGAAATGGATACTTTCCAAAGACTTGGGGAAGGGCAAAAGGCCATAAACTAGTCATTTATTCCTGCTATTTCAAAAATTTCAAGGATTAAAGATTGTATTCAATATCACACATTTTTAAGCCAAAGTGATAACACAAAATTATTCATACATTTCCTTTATATTTGATTTCTTCTACAGCAAGGCTGTTGCACAGCCTCGTTTGCTGCTTTCCTATTCTGCTCATATCACTCAGTCCTTTGTAAAGAGACTAAACACCATCCAGAAGCACCAGTGATGTTTCCTTGTCCCAGTTGCTCTGGAGTTTGCTCCAAGATTTCAGTCTTGCAAGGCTGCCAATATCCACCCTTAATTTATTCCACCCTCTCTCTGGGATAGGAAAACCCCCCCTAAGGTTATTTATCATCAAAAATAAGAAAACAGATTTTTGGCATTAGCACAGTCAATGGGACATCTAATACTTTCTGTTTCAAAATTTACTCTGCGTAACTCTGCAAGAAGCCCTCTTACAATCCCATGCATACTTTAACATTTTACAGACATTAATTTCTTTTAAATCCCTAGTTTTTTGAGAATTTTACCAACTTAATTTTTTTTAGCCATCCCATTTTCTTGCAGTTTGTTTTATAGCTTACCATGCAGTCCTAGATCTGATGTTTTCCTGAACTTTAGGGAGATAAAATCTATTTCATTTCCGCAGTCTGGCAAAGGAACTCCTGTATTCAGGAGAGCTGTGGAGTGAGTCTGACAGTCTTTTTTTTTTTTTTTTTTTTTTTTTTTTTTTGCTAATATGTTTCATTTTGTCCTGGTTTTCATTGACATCTGTATCCACCTCCATTATATTAAAAGCTTCCTCACCGCCCTGCATATTTCAGGGCTTGAAGTAACTATATACAGCTCACTCTTTTCCCCACACATTTTCTCTAAAGTCAGACCTTACTAACAGGATCTCAAGCGACTGACTACAATCCCTGGGTGCCAGAGATGTCCCCAGTTTTGGCAGTCACATTTTGGTGTGCCCACCTTGCTGAATTCAGCCCCCCTAGCTGGCACTTGTGATGAGAGCTGTCCCTGGCAGCACAGGGACCTGCCCCAGCCCCTAGGCTTGTTGTGTGCCTACCCAGGGATCAGTTCATTCCTGACTTCCTAAGAAATCACTAGGAAGGTCAGACAGAGCACTGTGCAGATGAACTGCTCAAATTCTTGCAAAAAGATGAGTGAAACAGGGTGGAGGAAGTTATGGAAAACTCTGGCTAGACAGACCCCCAAAAAAGGAAAAACATAAGCTCACGCCCTCTGTCTGGTGATCCTGATGACTGAGCAACAGTGGAAATGCATTTATTTGCCAAAAAGAGCTTCCCTAGTGCTTAAAAGGAGCTGTGTACACTCATCCCTGTCTTTGTGGTTCTCTTAAGCACTTGCATCTCCAGTGCAAGGAATGAAAGGCTGGTCAAAATTCGTCACTGGAATGAAATGTGAATTTCCTGCCATCACTCATCCTCTCCCTCTTCCTTTCTCTTTGAATAGATAAGGAGGTGGCTCTCTCCAGAAGGGCTTGTTTGCTTTGTGAGGCATTTCAATCGAGTGCCCGAGGCTGTAAGGTTAATGCTGCAGGACAGGGTGTATTGTTTCTCAAGTCAAGTTCTGATTTGTGCAAGAAGGAAAAAAGTCATTTCTCATGCTGTTTTCCCTTCTTGTAAACAGAGATGGTTAGAAGCAATTTTTTGCAAAGGTTTTGGTGAGACATGGAAAATGTACTCTGTTTGCAATCAGCCCTTCTCATATTTTTTCCTTCTACCCAGCTATTTTGAAATAAGTCTGATTATCCTATTCCTAGCACATATTTTGGATTATGGCATTGTAAAATGTTTCGTGGTGTGTATGTACTGCATACACGATGTATTATTTTCTTAAATCTATCATCAATTACTTTTTTTCCTTTGGCACTTCCTGTCAGATAAACAGAGATAACTGAATTTGGATGTGAATTTTATGGGTGGAGAGGGAAGGAAAAGAGGAGATGGAGGGGGAAGGAGCAGCAAATTGTTTTGCAAAGAATCTCTGGGCTGGAGCCATGCTTTTGTTTGAAAACATAGATATATACCCAGTGACTGCTAATGGTAAGAATAGCATAATGGCAATAATCTATGAGGAGGCCTGAGTTATAGGTCATGTAGCTATTAATGAAAAGCACCTATGGCTCCCAAGTGTCACTTGCCACATGTTGGATTCATGTCTCAGTCCCAAAGGTTTGTGGGATGAGGGAAACCAGCCCATAGAGGCTAATCTGGTAATTCTTGTATGTGCCTCTGTCTCTGCAGAAATTTGTCATAATCCCCTGACTAGCCCAGTGGGAAACAAACTGAGCTTAGGTGAGCATTGCTGCTCAGAGGCCTGGGGGCAGTTTGGGCTGGGGGAAGGAACAGGGTCCATGCTTAGGATGTGGTTGTGCCCCATGGAGGGAGTTTTTTGAGATTTCCCCCTGCTGGGCTAGGAGTGGTAGAAACCTTGCCCACAAAAGAGAGGTGGAAATATTTTTATAGCTACTTGTACTTGCATTTCCCTGGATTATTCAGATACTGCAAGGGTGAATGCAGTAATACTTGCAAGTTACTCAGCTACCACGGTGTTGCAAGCTATATGAGGTAATAGAGAAATATTTCATTCATTTCCAGGGACCAGCTCACTGGCCCTTTTCCAGCAGCACTGTAAACTTGTAAAACTGATGGATCAGTTTCCCAAGAGTCTTTATTACCAAGAATTCTGACTTCTCAGCAACTGGAACAGCCTTGTAAACTATTCAGAACATGCAAGATGCTTAAAACAAGCTTGCAATTAGCATTCCCCAGGGTCTTGTGCTGGACTTCTTTTCCCAAAGACTCTTTTCTGTCATATTTAGCACACAGAATTGGATGAGGCTCTCTTGGGGCTTATCTCTGTCAACAGGAAAAGGGCACTTCTAAATGAAACTAAGTACTACTGCTCCCTTCCTCAAAGGCAAAACCCACTGCAATGACTAAGTTATGTCTCCAACCAGTTTAAAAAATTCCAAACATTGGGATGACCTGGATCTGCTTCCTAAGGGACTTAGCACAAATATGTGTATAACTGAATTTCAAACATAGTTCTGCATGTGAATTAAACTCCACAAAATGCCATTACTTTGGCTTTTGCCATGTAAAATATGAACTCATGTCTCTCTCAGCTGTCCTACTTTGATATCCTTGTCCCTCTGTGTCATTAAGGCAACTACTTCCTGAAGGAAGCCATCTTCTGTTTGCTGGCACCTGGAGCACAGACCAGGTGCATCATCATTACACATGGGATACTGGATTCATTTTCATTTTGCTAAAGGTTGTCTTTAGAGAGATTCTGTTTTTGAAAGTTTATACAATCTGTAGACAACTAAGGATGATAAATATGATATATATATTATATAGAATATTGTGTAAATACATATGTGAGATAGATGAGACAAGGCTATTCTGGTAACGCTATTTTTCCCCACTATAAAGGAAAAAAGAAAAAAATTGCCCATGCATATTTTTGGATGATGAAAGCCACAAGCTGTGCCCTTCCCCTTCAGTTTCAGGCAAATAAAAAAAAAACAGGAGCAGAAGAACCACTTTGTTCCCCAGCCCTGCCCCCAGGTGTATAAATAGCAGGCCAGGCGGTCCTGTGCCCCAGTGGCTGCTGGAGTTCCACTCATTCCAGGCATCTTTGGACACCCTCTTATCAAAACAGAAAGGCTGACTTCACTCCCGCTCTCCCCTGATTGATTTCATGTTGGGAACAGGTAACACGACAGCTTCCATTGTCCTTGAATTAGCCACCTACTTCCAGAGGTCAAACAAACAGGCTGAAGGTCCCGAAACTCACTTCAGCTAATTGCTGCCAAAATTCCTTCTCGGCAAAGTAAGCAGGGGCTGGAGCAGTCCCTGGTGACAAATGCTCTCCAGAGAGAGGGACACAAACCATCCCAAGCAGGCTAACGAGGGGTATCGAGCTACAGGGCTGGGGAGGAGGTGAAATGCGAGACAAAGCCCAGTGCCAATTTTAAACTCAGGAGCCAGAGCCACAGAAAGTTCCTACTTGATTTTAATAGGCTTTGAAGTTTTGGTCAAGCTGAGGTGGAGCTGAGCAGTGGCATTAGGACATGGCTGTCAGATCGAATCCTGGAGCTCTGGAGGCTCAGTTTTACACTGGGCACCAGCATGGCCCTTTAGTTGCTGAAAGCTTTCTGGCATCAACATTTCCTACCCGCTTTCTGCTTTTGTATTTTTAGAAACAATGTGAGTTTAGACGCAATAGGTGGTGGCTGGAACTTTTCACTCTTCTCCCTCTCATTTTCACTGTTTTCTCTTCAAGCTGTTTTCAAGCTGTTTCTTTAACTAGTCTCTAATATATTTTTCTGCCACTTAGCACAGACTCTGCAGGTACTGCTGTGCAACCTGTGTCATGCATTTCAACAGGTACACCGTGCCTAAAAGGATTGATGTCATTGTTCTGCCACTCCCATGTATTCTTTAGAGTGAAAGCTTTGAGAGGATTGTTTCACTGTGCTTTGGAGAGTGGTTCTCGTGCAAAGAGAGGGAAAGTGCAGACGTGTGCCCAGATCATAGCTTGCAGGCACTTCATGTTCCTCCAAAGTACTGTCAGCTCCTCTTTAACCCTGGACTGATTGATGTGACTCCATGTCCCACCTGCAGGGGCACAGACGCTGTGGACAGGCAGCTCCTAGAGCCAGTTGCATCAGGTCCTGCTTCACTTGCTGTTTATATATAGCCTGACCTCTACAGGAAGCGGCTGGTACGTTTTTCCATATGTGGGTATAGTAAATAAGCTCAGAGACCAACTGACCTATCCATAGGTTTGATTTTTCCAGGTTAGGTGACCACCTTGCTCATAGGAAGCATGGAGAAGAAATACTTCAACAATAGTTTTTTCTTTCTTTTCCGCTTTCCTTAAATTGTCTAAGAGAGTATTTTACCCTTGCTTTAACAGCCTTAAACTCTAAAATACTGTTTCTCCATCTTTCTTTTGTTCTCTATCCTGTTTTGAAAAAAACAGGGATCTTAGCAACCTGATTTAGTTGAAGATGTCCCTGTTCATTGCAGGAGGGCTGGACTAGATGACCTTTTAAGATCCCTTCCAACCAAAACTAGTCTGTGACTCTGTGACACCGCTAAGTGCTCTGCTTCTGCTGCCTTGCAAACATCAGCACAATGATGTTCTGCGTCTAAGACATCGTGAAATGTAATTTAATACTGGCTCTCTCTGTTTCCATCTCTGCTCAGCCCTCTTAGCAGTCTTTGACTCCTATGGCTCTGGTCTGAACATCTCTCCAGACAGAGCTCACAGCACTTCTGCACTTCCCTCCCAGTACAGCTTCTTCCTCTTGCCAAGGGCAGCCTGTGTCAGAGTAACCTCACAGCTGTCCTGTCACCGAGGTTATAAACAAAGTCAATGTGTCAGATTTCATTCATCTGGGCTTCAGGACAGCATCTGATGTTCTGCTTCAATCCTTACACAGCCAAAGCCATTCATTTTCCTGCCAGGTGAGCAGGAAGGCTGCAGCAGGGAAGACAGCAACAAGAAGTGTGATGCAGAAAGGTAGTTACAGAGTTTTTTTACATAATTGTATATAATTATATAAATATATGGTTATAAATTAAAAGGTCTTGAAAGCTTTCCTGCTTAACACTCTCACAGTAAACTGGGCACAAAGACTGCAAGTTTGCTAATGATATCTGTGGATGACAGACGTTGGGAGGCCCTATCAGGAGGGAGGAAGATCTGAAAAATCTTATGGGAAGAACAATGTAATGGAATTGAATTCAGAAGCATGGACAAGAAAAGCTCACATATGGCTACAATTTATCAGTAAACTGAAAATAGGAGAAAAATAGGAAAAAAATAATCAACTGGGCAATTCTCCAACACCTTTGGAGCACCATTTTGATTTTCTTTGAAGAGGGAAATGTCATTCTGGGACAAGTCAGTCAAGATGTTTCCAGTGGAAACACTAAATCCATGGCAGAAGATGACATCAGTAAGGTGTTCTTAGGACACTACATATGATTTGGATGTCTCATGCCCATGGAAAATACAAATCCAAACAGGTGTAAGGAAAGGCTACTGAGATCACCAGGAGTGCCACGGTCTTTCCTTACAAATGGAGGCCGAGGCAACCTCGGCTTGTTCAGCCCAGGAAAAATGAAGGTTGACAGGGGATATGGTTTCCCTCTAAAAATACCCAGGAGTCAAACAGCAGTGAGGGAGAACTATTTAAACCCATATGTGACTAAACTTAGTCTGGAAATAAGATGCAGGTTGCTGGCCATTAAAACAAACAGAGGCAAGAACAGCCTTCCGATGGGAACAGCTGGGACCAGAAAAGCACAAGCACTTCTGAGATGTAAATTCATTTGGGAAGAAATGCTGTAGCATTTCAGGAGGAAAAGGCTCAGGCTTGATGGCTCCTGGATCCACTCAAGGAGGGCACAACTGTTTCTGACAGTGAGAAATGCTTCTATGTACCTGTGGTCCCTTTTGTCCCTCCTGCTCGTCTTGATTTATGCACAGAATTTTGACCAAAAATATCAGCACAATGCAGGTTTCAGTCTTCTGGGAGTGACACCCAGATCTTTGGGGCAGCCAACCTTGCAAAGTCAACAAGGAACTGATGCTTTCACAAATAAATCATCGCAAAACAATTCACACATAAATATGACACCGGTGTGTACAAATTTGGTCCAAATTCTTAAGATGTATAAATACAAGCTTCTCTGGTGGCTGTTTTGGTTTTTTTTCCTGCTGTTCTCCTCTGTCAGTAAAGTTTACCTGTATTTTATTTACTGTGGGAATAGTTATTAGTTGATATAATATTATGTGGGCAGCAGTTAAAATAAGGTCTCCTGAACATGTTCTCTGATCTTACTGCTCTCATGCCTGTTTTGTATTTCTCTGGGGAAAAAAACCCCAAACAACTCTAGAGGTGCTTACAGAGGCCTGGAGAGGTTTCTCTGTATGCACAGATTTTTGTATGGCTTTACCTAAGCAGTTATAAAATCCAGGGCAACTAAGTCAATCCAACAGGAAAGATAAGTTGATTTTTTCCCCCTTAGTTTTCTTCCAAACACTTGCAAATGTATTGGTAGACCTGCTGATACAGCGGGGTGTCACTGCTATGGCCTATGTTCATTTTTGTACCAGTTCAGTTGTGTGAGCTGGCTGAAGGGCTTGGACTTGAGGATGATGTGGGGAGCCCCAAAGCTGGGCATCTGCTGGGTGCCCAGGCTGAGCAGCAGAACAGACCCTGTAAAAAGCCTGTGCTTTTGTCAGTGAGTGGTGCTGCTAGGAATAAAGCAGGGGAGCTGCCTGCTCTCTGCTGTGCCCCCCATCCACACCCCTGTGCCAGGCTGCTCCCGCCCTGCCAGGCTCTTCCTGCTGAAGCTTGCCCCCGCTGCCTCCCTCACTAGGCAATCTATCACACACAAAACTACAGGCAAAGCTGCACCTCCTCTCCCGTGGCATTAATTAATATAAATAACTGCAAGGATCGCTCTGAGAGTTTGGCTGTTTACCTGCCAAACCCTGCTTAATTGGTACTCGTGGTGGATCTCAAACATAGCTCAAAGACATCACTCAGCAAGCCCTCCCCGCACAGCTGATGGACTGTAATTAAACCACATCAAGCCACAGGTTTCTGCATTAACCATTCCTTGCCATTAAGGAAAAGGAAATCAGGGAAGGCAGCTTGCTTCAAGAGGTAAGAACAGGGGTAATTGAAGGCATTAGTCCCATAACTCTGTCAAAAATGGTAAATATGAACTCTGATTTTTTTTCCCCCTCCTTTTTTCTTCCCACGAATTGCTCTATTTGAAGAAGCAGAAACGGCTGTGTCAGCCTGGGGTAGAGTAATCCAGTAGTTAGTTGTTAGCAGTGGTAAAGGAATTTGGAAGAACTGGTTTCAATTCTTTGACAGTTGATTCCTTGCATGTATAAATGTTTGTTGCCTCTGGTGTCCATCTGTAAAACGAGGCTAATGCCTCACAGCAGGGCTGTGAGGATGAGGCTGTTCAGGCTGTGACGTTCTGAGAAGCTTCAGATTGATTTCAGTCCCTAAAGTGGGCCATGTTTAATGTGATAAGAAGATAACCTTAAGCTTCTGAAAAGGTTAATTGTGTTTCCCGGAATGAAGAGGTTTAGTTGCTGTTTCATTGGTTTGGACACACAAAGTAGAAATGTTTAACCTGTGGCATCCACATAGGTGGTCCTTCTTTTTACCTGTGGAGGAGGGAACAAAACTTGGAACTAGGACTGACCAGGCTCCAATCTGTCTGCTCAGTCACTACAAAGGAGTCCAGTAATAAAATACATTTCCTCTGTTTATGCAATTTACCAAGATTTTAGAGACACTGTAAATAAGAGTTTTATTAGTAAATATTAATTTCTCTTTGCAAAGAAAAGCACCAATAAATAAAAACTAAAGAAGGCTTGATTAGCTAAAATAAAAAAATAAATCGGGGTATAAAAAATACTAATAAATCCATTTATAACATTAAGAGCTTCAATGGCTAGAGTGGGAACACCAACACTGTTAACTTTTCAATCTGATGAAAACGGCGGGTTTAAAAGCTGTCGTGATCACCGAGATGGGGAGCAAACTGCTGTCAGAGAGACACAGCTCCAGCAGAAGTAACACAAGAAAATATGCTCCTTAGAAAATGGGCGGATGATGGGCTGACCATCTTCACCACTATGGAAGTGGCGAAGATGGTCAGCACAGCTGCGGGGAGAACAGGGCTCTAAGAGGTGAGAAAAAAAGGTGATAAGTAAGAGAAAACTTGACCATGAGGGTTTTTTTGGCTGACAGAACTGTCCCAAGTTGAATTGGCTGGATGCTGAACCTGCTGCCAGCCACTCTGCCCAACCACATGGCTCCTCCCACGCAAAGAAGTCTTTGGACTAACTGGACTTATTGTGGTAGACAGGATGCATGAGAGAGGATGCAATTCAGCACAGGCTATCTTTCCAAAACAGGACAGGAAAAGAAAAACAGAACAAAACAATCAACAAAACACCAAACAAACAGAAAAATAAAAGTTTTTCTGTGATACCAGTTCTAGGTAGTTTGGGCTTCGCTGTGACCAACGTGTAACAGCTTGCCTTGTCAAAAGCTGACAGCAGCCCCTGCTTCTCAGAAACACATAGAAATTATCTAATTTATTGTATTTTTTGGCCACAGAGCTATCTCGGAACTGGAAATAAGCTCTTATGCTCTAGATGATATTCACATTAACCTCATTAGAGAGAGGATTACTTTGTGCTGAACAGCAAGTTATACGCTGAATGTAAATATTTACACTAGCTTTACCTTTGGAAGGAAAGCAAAAGTGAAAGTAGCCGTGCAGTAAAAGCACAGCTTGTAGTTCAGTGTTTTAGCACACAGAAAGGTAATGTTACATTAAGTGGTGTTTAATTAAAAATAATTCGACTGTGCATTGTTAATCTGTTCATAATTTATGAGCTACTTTTCCCATTTACAAATGCCTTTCTCTCCTTCACCACCGCAGGTGATATTCTCTGTCAGTTTTGCAGTGCCCATTACCAGGCACCTAAGGCACTTCATTAGCATTTAAAGGAGACTTGAGTGCCTGAGTAATTCTGACATAGACTGTATCTTCCTAGCTGACTACTGCATTTAATTAATTTCCAGACTCTTTCCTTCCTTGTTCTGAGAGGAAAATGCAAGCTCTGTCTAAAATCCGGTGGTGGTAGGAAGAACAGGCAGGCCACAGTTCTAGCTGCTGCTGAGGTTTCTTGCTCGGCTTACTATCTCTAATTTTGCTATTCATCTTAATGAAAAGCTTTGTCTCAAAGAGGAGAATATTTGAAAAGCGACCAAGAATGGAGCGATCTCGAGCTAATGAGTTGCCTCTGTTTCTGTGCCCTGTGTCTGGAGGCAAAGGAAAACAGATTCATTTATTACAAACTGATCACGCCACGGAAAAGTGATGACGGACCTAAGGATGAGACTGCCAGCTCTGAGCTGGGAGTGGCACTGGCCTTGCTGCCATGGGTGGGTGTGGAGCAGATTGCGGGCAGGCTTGCCGGGGCTGAAACCTGCTGCAACACCAAGCAGCAGAAGTCCCTCTGCACGTCCTTCTTCGGTAGTGATGAATTAATGTAATACTGTCCTGAGATGCTGCATGTGCAAGCTGCTTCTCCAACAGGAAAAGCTGAGGGCTTTGGGAGAACTGAAGTGGAAAAGGATGTTTTTCACTAACGTGGCAAAGTGTAAAATCAAGCAGGACCACAGGCTGTGTGCCATGGTGAGCTGAGAGCAGATTGCTACCCGAGCAGGCAGCACAGGGACATGCTGACACTGGAGATACAATGTGAGTCACACCGGGGCATGGGATCCTGAATCTTCTTCTACTCTAATAAATAAAACAGCTTGAGAGTGACCTAGAGCCCTTGTGACACAATGAAAAATCCCTCTGTTGGGTAACTTTTACCTCCATGAATTAAAATCATGTGAGAGTCTGTTTGCGTAACAGGGATTTTTAGTTTTGCCCGATTGGAGAGACTTAATAGGAAAAGAGCAGACTAAGGAAGGAAGATTTCTGAAACAGTGGTTTGGCTACAGTAGTGGGAGGTTTAGATGCTTTCCTTTTGAGATGCTGTTTGAGGTGCACTTGTCCTAGTTAAAGACACACAGCTCAGTGGGACACTGTTAAAATAAATCCCCTTGTTAAGGTTCACTGAGCCAGGGCTCAGAGGATGGGACAGGCCCCGGTTCATGCACACTGAGGCAGTTGGAGCACAGGTCTCCTAACCCAGCATCAGCTCCAGCCTAAGGGCTCCTGTTTGGGGCAGCCTGTGGGGGCAATGGGCACAGCAGGACCAAAATCAGGCTCAAGCCACAGTAAAAGCAAGGGACAGTGCTCTGGGGTCAGAGGGGTGAGGCAGGGCTGTCCATTATGAGGACTGAGTGTTGTGTTGGACGGTGATAAATAACAATTTAAAGCTTTCTTCAGCACTCCTTCTCCACAGTAAATGCATGTCTGAGGAGGGTACTGAAATTCTTTGAATCGAACTGATAGTGGTACAGTCAATTAGATGCACAATTCTTTCACAGCTATTTTTACTTGCAATGACTTCTTGTCGTGTGAAGTTTGGCAGGAGCCTCAAGGCTCACCAAGGTGAGGTGCAGCTGACTGTGACTCCAAATCATCTTCGCCCCATTCCTGCCTCTCCCAAGGCAGTGGCCGTGGCTGGCGCTGGCAGGCCCAGCACTGCTGTCCCAGTCAGCCTGCCCCGCTCCACGGATTCCCAGCTGCATTCCCAGTTGGACAGTCCTCGTGTTAAAGAATTAGTCCTATAACAATCCGGTCGAGCATCACCTTAGAACCTGGTTCATTTAATGGACCCACTCCTACAGCGAGGCTGTGCCAGAGACCTTGATTTCTGGCGGATCCCGTCCAATTTCGGAGCTGATCTTACGCATGGCTACTCTATACCTGTTTGTTCTTGCGCCAGCCTTCTGTCAGCTCCAACAGCTCTTCTGCCTCGCCGCGGTTCCCTCACTTTGATGTCCTCAGGGGGCGAGTACATCCCTGTCATTCCTCACATTAAATCAGCCAAACTCCCTCTTTCCGCAGGCTCTCCTGCTCCGCTTCAGGCTGAGCTGCTTCCCCCCATCCGTGCCCGGCTCCGCAGCGCTTCCCTCAGGACGGGCACACGGGGAGCGGCCCCTTGCGCCTCGCAGGTGCGCCCGCAGCTGCGTGTGCGTAAACTACAGCGGGGCGAAAGGAAGCGCTCCCCTGTTCAAAACCAACCAAAACAACCCAAACCACACGGCTAACCTGGGCACCGCGCGGGCTTTCCGGCCCCTGCCCCGCTCCACAGTCCCGTCCCGCTGCGGCCGGGCCGGGCAGGGCTGGGCCGGGCCGGGCCAGGGGAGGAGCGGCAGCAGACGGAAGTGAAAACAAGAGCGGGGGGACGGCGGTGCCGCCTCGCAGACGCGCTGCGCTGTCCTCGCCTCTCCGCGCTGTGCCGCACCGCCGGGTGAGTGCCGGGGCGGCAGAAAGCGAATGGAAAATAACCAGGGGGGGAAATCAGGCAAAAAGTCAGTGGCTGGGCGCGTCCTCGGTGCTTATTTTCGTTTCATTTAACTTCTGAAAGCAGGGCGCGCAGCTTGCCGTGGTGGCGGAGCGCCCGGCCGGGGTGCCGGGGTGCGGCGGGGGCGCGGCCCGGCCCCAGGGCAGCGCCTCAGGGAGCCCGGGGAGCGGGACACCTGCGGGGCTCCTCGCCCTCAGCCGGGCGCTGTTGTGCCCGAAGGGCTGCTCGGGCACAGGGCGCCGGTGTGCCCCGCTCCCCCGTGTGCCTCGCTCCCCCGGCTTTGGGGCTCCCGCGGGGCTGCACGCCGGCTGCCTCTGGAGCGGCTGGGGCTGTGCGAGCGCCTGGAGCCGAGACTGAGCGCTCCTGGAGGGAGTTCTGGTTCCCAGCCTGTGCTGCCCGTGGGGCTCCTCGTCCCGGGGAGGTGGGCAGAGCGGGCTGCTGGGTGTTCGGGGGTTTGTGCCGTCCCTCCGGCACGGCCGCCCCAGGGCAAGAGGGCCCCGCTGGTGCTGCGGGACCGGCGGCTCCGAGCCCGGGCCGGCGTTCGGCCGGGCATTTGAAATTCCCCCTGCCAGACGCACCGAGCGTTTGATGATTTACAGGAAAGTTGCACAGTTTCACCCTTAGCTGGTTTGTTTGCACAGGGCTCCGCAAGTGAAGCGAAGTTGGTGGTTCGCGGTGTTTCCCTTTAGCTGTTGCCCCGGCACATTTTAAGTGGTTTGTTTAATGAAACTTGGAGCGGGTCTTCTTTGTTTGCCGTTCCTTCCTGGTGTATCTGTTGGGTTAGAGATGCAGATATACCAGAATTAAGGGGGTGAGAAAGGAAAGATGAGTGATGCTGAGTGTATGCACGGTATTTCAGAGCGCAGTTTCTTCCCTCCTATTTCTAGTTGCTACAAATGAAAAAGATCAATTAGGTTAGGTATCAATTCCTAACAGAATTAATTTTTTTTCCTGGGTCTGTAGCTGTAACTAGTTGATGCTCAGTTAAAAAAAAAAAAAGCTACACAGGTGCTTTAGTTTTAATTGCCAGGTAGAGCCTGCTCACCTGTGTGAAACAACTGCACTGTATGCTGGTCAGTCGATGTGTCTTGCTTTTTTGCAGTCTCATAATTTACAGTGACCTGTCACTGCAGTGGGTTTCATTTAGCGGGAGTGAACCGAACGTGTATTTTTATGCAGAAAGAAATCTGTAACTAATTCAGATCCCCTTCTAAAAGGAATTCTGTGCGCCGGGCAATTAAACAGCTTAGTTCTCGCTTTAGTGTTGAGCAAGCCTCCTAAGAATCCTAGCTCGAACTTGGTGGGTACTTTTCTTCCTCTTTAGCCTCAGGAGAGCTCAATCTTGTGTGCTTCCCCTTCTGTTCACTGGTCCTTGTCGAGGTTTTTAGGGGTGGGTTGAGTCAGCGCCGGGGGTCAGAGCTGCCCCTTTGCTGGATGCCAGCAGGCAGTGGTGGCTTGGGAATGGCCCGGTTACCCTGGCACCTCTGGTACAAGCTCCAAATTCTGCTTCCTAGTATATATATATATATAGTACTGTCTAATGTCAGTAGCCGTCCTCTGGTTACCTGAGTAACCAGAGTAACTTTTGTCAGTGTGAATAAAAAAAAATCTGAGTGGATCTGTGCTGCTTTGGGAGGTGAACCCAAAAATGCGCGTTGTGGATGATCTCTTGGGGGGTGACATCCTTGCATCCATGGGGGTTGTGTGACAGCCCTGCTCTCATGCTCCTAGTGGGTGGGCCGCATTTGGAAAAATCCACTGCCTCTGAGAAACTAACGTGGCCCCTGCAGTGTAGGAACAGCTAAACACGGGCTTTTCAGAGTTTGGTGGGGTTTGCAGCCGCCTGCTGCTGCCTGGCTGAAGGTCCACCTTAAATGTCCCTATATGAGTATGGAATCTGGCTGTGCCCCGGTGTAGTCTTACACCAGCCTGCCCTGGTGTGCTCCTGCCGGGCTTCAGCTATACAAAAATAGCTGGCATCCACTACCTAAGATGTCATTGTAACATTACTTATCTGAGGTGGAGCTGAAGCCCTTATCTTTGACGCTGAACAGCGCTTAAATATCTCAGTTGCCTTTTAAAGGTAATTTGTTAGCTGCGTTTGTGGAGAGGGAGATGCTTGGGTTTTGCTTCCTCAGCATTGAACCGTGACACTGGATATTTTGCTTCAGTTCACGGCTTTCATTTTGAGGGTTGGTTTTAATACCTGTCTCATCTGTGACATCGTTCTGCCACTATGAAGCTATGCTATAAAAATAATAAAGTCACAGGGGCTTTATTTCTGTCTGACTAACTGCAAAGTTGTGATGTTTTTGGTGTTGTTGTGTTTAGAAATAAGCTTTGAGCTGATGACAGGGCAGCATATGATACTAATTTTGTTAGAAATGAATGTGCTAGTAGTGCTAATGTCTTCCATACTTCGGTTTAAGGGACGCTATCAATTCATGCTTGTCTTAATATTGACTTTTTTTAAGCTGAGCTTTAATGCTGGACGGTTTTACCACCCCTGCCCCACACAGTGTTTTGTTAGTGAAAAGTAGTTGTCAAACGTTTTGGCAGCGGCAGTTCTCAAAGTTTTGTTTCTTCCTAAGCTATGGAGGGAAACAACATATGGGGAATAAAAGCACAAGTCATGACAGACCTAATGTGGGGTTTTTGACTGCTTTGGGGGCAGGGGAATACAGCCAAAGAAAGAAGTTTTTCAAAATCGAAGACAGTGCCTTTTGTTTTTGTCATCTTTAAATTAAAACTCTAATTCTCTTCTGCAGGCATCAGTTCTTTGGATTTGGTTGGTGAATACTAAACATCATGAGCAACTACAGCGTGTCTTTGGTCGGGCCGGCTCCCTGGGGTTTCAGGCTTCAAGGGGGCAAGGATTTCAATGTGCCTCTGTCTATCTCTCGAGTAAGTGCATTTGCTTCTTTTGCTGCATGTGGGTATCTGTTATGCTGTGGCCGACCCACAACCTTCAGACAAAGCCATTAATTATAGGCACTGGGGCTCAGCTTGCCCTGTGGCACCGAGGGCTGTTGGGGGTCAGGGAGTGAGGGATAGAGAGGGGAAAATAAATCTTCATTGTGTTAAGGCTCCAAGAAAACTAGCTTAGAAGTACTTGTTCATTTGAAATCGTTGTTTTATCTGCATTTGTTTATTCAAATAACAAAAGAAATTACCCTCGAATTCCCTTCCCTGTTCCCATCCAGAAAATACAGATGCAGAGGTTGAAGGCTGACAGGAAACAAGCAATTTACTTTGCTGGGCTGAGCCTGTGCATTTCAAATGGGAAGCAGTGGGGGAAAATCACTCGTGTTACACTTGTTTATTCAGCATCTCTTAGCTGCTTGGGGATCTTGTGGTGTCTGTTATTACAAATCCTGCCATTTGTAATAAAAAAGTACTTAAATGACAGTAGTTGTAAATAGCAGTTCATCAATATGTGCCCGAGTGAGCATGCCTGTTTCTCATGAGTATTTTATAGAGTATGTGCTCTGAACTGGTATTCAAAGGATTTGAGGAACTAAGTCAAAACAAATATGATCTTTGTACCCAGCACCGTCTAACTAGTTTCCTACTTCAAAACTGTGTTTTCAGGAAGGCTTGTCTTGCAGTGTGGGCTAAATTTCAAAGCCTTTTGCAGATGGCTGAAGCACTTTGCACATAAAATACAGGGACAAACTTTGCAGTATTGAATTTCTAGGATCACTGGAAATCTCTGGGTGAAGGGAATGGCTTTTGATGGCTCAATACCCTGACACCTCTAAATCTGATTTGCCAGGTAGAATCATTTATATACAAATGTCTCCTCCTCTGTCAACAGCTCTCCACTCCCTTCTGCATTTTCGTGGAGTTTAGTGACAAAGTTGAATTATTTTTTACACCTGTTGGGATGGCAGAATTGATACTGCCCTGGGAGATGGAGTGGGTTTCTATTTGGGTTTATGCATCATGGTGATATTTTTAGCTAATCTTAACTAGTGTTTCAAACCCTTCCAGTTCGTTTAGTCTTGGCTTATCTTATCCACTGGTGGATTATGCTGGTGAAATTAAAGTACAGTTCGGCTCTGAAAAATTCTTTTTGTATGGTTTAAATAGACTGGAGAGCTGTAGAAATGCCTGGGTGCTGATTAGGACAGTTAATATCTGAGACATAAGGGGTTGAAAGGCAGTTTATTCTTGGATTGCAGGGACTTTAAAGCTGAACTGTAATTCAGTTTGTTGTTCAGTAGCTGGTTACTTTTACACAATTGAGAAATATGAAGTGGGGATGTGGATGGAACTCTACTGATTTGGTGGTAGAAGGGCTTTCATGACAAGGGTTTACAGAGGCACAGGAGCTTGCCTGCACAGGGTCCTGTGTGTGATACTGACGAGCACTTAAGCACTACAGGCAGTCAGCCATGTGAAACAACCAGCTTTGGGAAAGGGTAATACATTTTTGTACGGGCCTCTGTTATCCTGGAGATCTAGAGTGCAGTCCTGCCTGCCTGTAAGCAGGCTTCCCATCTAAAAGAGGAAACATATGTTGGAATTAGCCTAGACTACAACTTTATTGCAGGAATCAAATTCGCTGTCGCACAGAGTAGCCTGGAGGAATTGGCCTCAAGAGCTACCTATAAAAGCCTCAGTTATGGGATCCCCTAATGACAAATGTCAGTGCCCACAAGAGCAGAACGTAGTGAAAGACAGAGTCTGGTGTGGTTTTGGAGCTTTAATTTGTGCATGGGCGGGGAAGCACAATCTCCACCTCAGCACTGCTCCTGCACTATGTCTTTCTACTTGCAGTTACAAGTATGCAAGTATTAGACTGCCTGGTGCCTTTTTTTTTTATTCCCCCCCCCTCCTTTGGATCAAAAAAAAAAAAGGCTTAGTTCTGGTATGCCAATCCAGCTTTGGCCCGATGGTTTTTACTGGAAGAATTCAACACCCATGTTCCTGGTATGCTAGGACACTGTGTACAATTCACCCCCCCAAACCGTTCTTTTCCTGATGCAGCATAAATTCCTTCCTGTATCTGAAGGCTGCTAATTAAATTATTTCAGCAAAACAGTAATGAGACAGCATAATTATGTTCCTTGGCAAGGAGGACTCTTTGGTATTTTATTTGTCCTCTAGATGCTGAAGATGAATGCTGGGCTGCTGAGGGCTAATTTCCTACTTTAGATTAAACTCCTTGAAATTAGATTTAACTAAAGTGTAGTTTATGAAACACAGAGAATGCACTGGTTTCTAAAGATGTTTATCTGAAAAGTTAATCTCTTCACTAATGATTTGAACAAATTAAGATCTCACAGTTCCTTGAAGAAAGTTTTTTGTAAGTCACTTGAGTTTGAACAGGATTCAGTTTAAATAAGCATATTCCTTGTTGCCTCTGAAGGGTAAAATGAGACTGTTTTGTGTCCTTCAGGTGAAATTCTTATGGTCAGCTAAGATTAACATTAGTTCAGGGGTAGCATTTGACTTTTGATAAATTAGTATATTGCAGACTAGTCAGAACTTCTTAACCAATAGCAACAGTTATTGCAGGGTAATGCCAGTCACTTTATATAGCTGAGTGCTGTAAAGTTGCTATGTTTAATTATACAGCTGTACACATTTCATGGGAAGCAATAAATGTGATGCTGGGGTTGCTGTGATGTGATGGCTATTGCATATGGCAGTGTAAGTGTATTCCATATATGCACACAGTTATGAGTACATACATGACATGTATACGTGTCCATGGAGCGCAAATGCATGTGCCACTTGTTTTGTGAACTTGTATCTGGCTGGACTTCACCAGGGTGGCTTTTCCCAGTCCCCCTCCGTGCCTGGTGAGGGCTCTTGTGTGAGCCCTGCAGAGTGCCCCTGCACAGGTCAGGAATTCAGCGCCGGGAAGCTGCTGCAGGCGGTGGGAGTGTGATGGGCGGTGTGGTTCCCATGAAGCGAGGGCCCCTGGGAAGGAAGCTGCTCTGAAAGTAAAAAGGGATAAAGGGTGGGTTGAGGTTTATTGACAGCCAAGTGTTACAGTGGCTCAGGTTGCCACATGTAAGTGTACTGTGGGGCTTCCAGGTAGGGAATTCTGAGGTGGCATTTGTGTAACGAGAGATTGCCAACTGTGAGCAGCTGGCCTGCAGTGATGAATGCAGAAATTACTAGAGCCCAGGTGTGCAAACTTAGATTATTCTGAGTTGCTGTTCTGACTGTTTCCTCATGGTGGTTTACGTTAATTAAAGAAGAGCAACTTGTCCTTATTGTCCTTATTCCTTCAAGACCTGTGATGCAAAAATAAAAAAAAAAAGAAGGAAAGCTAGAGGAGATGAGAACAAGATTTGTTTGCTCAGGAGTTTATTCTCATTCAATAGAAGGAACCAAATGCATTTTTGGAAATAAAGTACTCCAGTATGTTGATTGCTAGGTAGTATTCATGAAGTGGCTCTCGGGCATGCTAAAAGTCCATATTAACAGAATTTGAGGTTATATCTACAACATCTATGTTATTTAAGTGCAACACAGTAGCTTTTAAAACTATCTATGCTTCTTTCTACTTTTAATTAATATTATATTTGTTTTACTTTTTGGCAAGTTGATTAGTTCCCCATGCTTCTTTAACAAAGCCAGAATAATCTCAGTAATCATGACTAACATTAGAACTGTCAAAACCGCTGTCCTCTGCAGATTGAAATAAATGGTGCTTGGTATTGATGGTGTATTCGTTATTTTGGGATGACCTGTGAGAGGTTTGGATACTTGTTCCAAATGTGTGCTTGACATGTTAGTAGCTTATCAAAATTTTTGTGATGTAGTCTCTAAAAGGTACTTCTCTCTGTTTTATGGCAATATTTATAACTAGAAACAAGGAAACACTCAAGCAAAGCTGTAGTTTAAAGATTAATATAGTCTGTAGGCCATATACACCCTCCCACCTAATGCAAATACATCAGATGTTTTCCTATATTTAAGTTACTTTCTTGTTGAATCCTGGTGACAAGTTTAGCTATTGTCTTTCAGAACATGTTTTGCTGTTTGTTTTTCTCTTGCTGTAGGAATTAAATGGAATACAGTTGTGTTGAAATGCTTGACCTGAGTGACAGCTCTGTTTTTCTACTGCAGCTTCTTTCAGTGTGTTTCCCACAGCTTCTTTCTGCTTCACTGATCACTTTTCTTCTTCAAAATACCCAAAACAAACAAACACCACTCCTGCCTCAGAAATAACCACTTGATTTTGCTGTTTTCTCAGTTTTCATTATTTCAGCTGTTTCAAGGATGTTTTTGTCTTGAAGTTGCAAGCTTATAGTTGACAAAGTACTCATGATAATAAGTCTGTTGGCAAAAGGTACACTCAAGGAGTAGGTGGGAGAGCAGCCCACCTTGGGATGAAATAGGGAATGTGCAAGTACAGCACTTCAGCTGCTCAGTATTCAGCTCACATGAGCATCGTGATGTTCTTCATGCTGGTATTGGGAGGTCATTAATATGTATGAAAACAGTGAGAAGACAATAAAGGAAAATGATGTTTTGAGTGGACCTGGAACATGTCAGCTTTGGCTGACTAGAGTCTGGCTGAGCCTCTTGCCCTTGTGTTTGTGTGAATTATTTTATGAAGCTGTATGTGTCATTTCCAGTAAAATCAAGTTTTGTGGAAGCATGAAATAAGTTATTTCAGTGTAGGGCTGGGGAAATAGTCTTTCAAGCAGGTATGTGAATAGGAGAGAAACATTAGAACTGCTGGCCTGGCCAGTGGTAATTGTGTCAGTAACTTTATGCTTCATCCTGGAAGCTGCTGAGAGCTCCTAACTAAACCCTAGCTGACAGCTGCTGGCATTGGTATGCTGGGTTGATTTGTTACTGAGTTGTGATGGTTTGCACAAAATGCAGCTGAAGATGCATTCCACTGCTGCAGCTGAGCTGCATTGGGAACTGGCTGAATGGCAGAGCTCAGGGCTGTGAGCAGTGGCACGGAGTCTAATTGGAGGCCTGCAGCCAGTGGTGTTCCCCAGGAGTCAATCCTGGGTCCAGTCCTGTTCAACTTACTCATCAGTGACCTGGATGAAGGGATGGATGAAGGGATGGAGTGTGCCCTCAGCAAGCTTGCTGATGGTAGAAAACTGGGAAGAGTGGCTGGCACAGCAGTAGGCTGTGCTGCCATTCAGTGCCATCTGGTCAGGCTGGAGCATTGGGCAGAGAGGAACATAATGAAGTTCAACAGAGCACTGATACAGGGTCCTGCCCTTGGGGAAGAACAACTCCGTGCACCAGCACAGGCTGGGGGCTGATCTGCTGGAGAGCAGCTCTGCCAAGAAGGTCCTGGAGGACAGCAAACTCCGTGAGCCAGCAGTGTGTCTTGGTGGCCAGGAAGGCCAGTGGTATCCTGGGATGTGTTAGGAAGAGCAATGTGGTCGTGCTCCTGTACTGATACCTGGCAAGGCTGCATCTGGAGTGCTGTGCCCAGTTCTGGGCTCCTCAGTACAAGAAAGACAAGTAAATGTTGGGGGGGTGCCAACAAAGGGCTGTGAAGATGAGTAGGGAACCGTAGCATCACTTTCTGAGGGAAGTCCAAGGGAGTTGAACCTGGAGAAGACATAGCCTGTGCCCAGAACAAGGGACAACAGACACAAACTGAAACACAGGAAGCTCCATCTCAATGAGAGGAAAAACTTCTTTATTTTAAGGGTGGCAGAGTACTGGAACAGGCTGGTGAGACAGGCTGTGAAGTCTCCTTCTCTGGAGATACTCAAAACCCACCTGGACACAGTCCTCTGCTGGCTGTCACAAGTTCGCCTGCTTTAGCAGCAGGGTTGAACCAGATGCTCTCCAGACATCCCTTCTTATCCCAGTCTTTCTGTAATTCTGTAACTTCCTGGTACAGGTCAGAGATGCTGTCAGACATCACAGCCTGTGCCTGCTGATGCTGCTCCTGGGGCAGCAAATGCTGTGTTTTACAGCAGCTATCAGTACTTATGAAGTGAATGGGATTTGCCAAGATACCAACAAGAAGTGTTATTCTGTTCAGTTTAATGTTATTTACAAGATGTGGTTTACTGAAAAATATACTGACAATGACAAATGAGCTACCAGTGCCAAAGTCTACATCCTCTGTGTACCAAGTCCTGAAGGAGCAGAGGTTTTCCTTTGGATAATTACGAAGTTCCCAGCTGCACAAGTGGTTTAATATGAGCAAGTGTTGAGAAAGTCCTAAGAATGCTGGCTAGTGCTTCAGAGTTGATGGAGTTGCATGCAACTGTCTTTGGAGAGATTCTCAGCTTAACCTAAAGATGGAAAGAGAGATCCATTGGTATGGATGTAATTTCCTGACTGCCTCTTGTCTCACTATGATTTAACATCTTTGTGCTGGAAATTGGGAAAAGGGCTGTTTCCCCTGACCATTTGTGTTCCTTCCCTTGTCTATTCTGCAGTGTGGTTTTAAGAGTGACAGACCAGCACTGGTGTGTGGGCTTGGGAAGAAGGGAGGTTGTGGGGGAGAAGAGGCGTAAGAAAAGTGTCTGCATCTTGTTCTGTTTGTGACCTTATTGGTTAGACAGCCTCTTCAGACTGAGTAGGAGGAAAATTTTAAAAAAACCAGTTCCTCTGCTGATGTCATTCCACCAAAGGTGAAGCTGGCTGTACTGGGAGAAAAAAGAACCAAAGAGTTTGTAGCTGAGGGATGTCTGATGTTATGTGTGAGCACATTCTTTTTACATTAAAAAATGCTGGTTCTTCTTTTTTCCCTTATAAGTGATGATTTAGTTACAGTATGAGGAATATAAGCTAAATATTTCATGATGGAAAAACTAAAGTGTTTGTTTGCAGAGTCTACTTCTCAAAGATAGATGTAGTGAAAAAATAAACTCTGATTAGATGTTCAGAGCAGATGCAAAATTGGCAGTCCTTCCAGAGGCCAAAAGACAGGAGCACTTATTGAATAGTAACTGCAAAATATTAGGCATGTTTTCTTTGCAAGTATCTCGCCCTGGAGGCCTGACAGCTTCTGTCGACTTCCCCACCATTTGGAGATGCTATTTTTAGTGTAACTGTTTTTCTCATTATTCATTGGCCGATGGCTATCAAAAGGCATTGTGAGAAGAGACATGGTGTTGAAAGGTTTGTTTGTTTGGCTTTGGTATGGAGCCAGGAGATAACATTGTTGCCTTTTTTTCTTTTTAATTATTATTTGTTTTGACTTTTTAAGAATAGATTTCATATGTTACCAATATAAGGGAAAGTGTGAGAGAAAACTGTTTCTCATATGCCTAAGGCAGTGGAAATATGGGAAAGGTGATACTCTTCCTGCCAGTGGTCATAAAAAATGAAAATTGAGGCTGAGGTTAGTTTGAACAAATATGAGGAATAGAATCATTGAATCATTTAGGTTGGAAAAGTCCTATATGATCGTCGAGTCCAACCGCTAACTCAGCAGTGCCAAGTCCACCACTAAACCATGTCCTGAAGTGCCACATCTGCAGATCCTTTCAATGTTTCCAGGGATGGTGACTCAAACCACTTTGTTAACCACTTTCTTGGGCAGCCTGTTCCAATGCTTTAATAACCCCTTTGGTGAAGAATTTTCTATATATCTGATGTAAACCTCCCTTGGGACAACTTGAGGCTGTTTCCTCTTGTCCTTGTTTGTTGGGAGAAGCTGACTCTCACCTTACTACAGCCTCCTTTCAGGTAGCTGTAGAGAGCAATAAGGTCCCCCTGGGCTTCCTTTCCTCCAGGTTAAACACCCCTGGCTCCCCCGCTGCTTCCCATGAGACCTGTGCTCCAGACCCTTCATCAGCTCCCTTGCCCTTTTCTGGACACTCTCCGGCACCTCAGTGTCTTTCTTGTAATGAGGGGCCCAAAACTGGATGCAGGATTCAAGGCGTGTCCCCACCAGTCATGAGTGCAGGGGTACAATCCCTTCCTTGGTCCTGCTGGCCACGCTGTTTTTGACACAAGTCAGGATACCATTAGCCTTCCTGGCACACACTGGCACACACTGGCTCTTGTTCAGCTGCTGTCACCCAGCACCTCCAGGTGCTTTTCCACCAGCCTGTTTTCCAGCCACTCTGCCCCAAGTCTGTCACACTTGATGGGGTTGTTGTGACCCAAGCACAGGAACTTCTCCTTGTTGAACCTCATTCACGCCTCAGCCCATTGTTCTGTCGAGTTAGTTTCTACAGGTGGCTGTTACCAGAATAGAGACAGGAGGGCTGGAGGCCACTGCTAAGGCCAGTGCTCCATGAGTTTGAATAATTCAAGTCTTCAGGGCAATGACAGCAGTGAAAATATGACAGAATTACCTCTTCAGGTTCCCTTGCTATGTGAGGTCCTCAAGCTGAATTTGCAGAGGGAGGTACTATCTTTTCTTAGAAGAGCAGATAAGGGTTGCCTCCCTTTTCCCGTTTGTTTGCTTCTTTCATTGCTCACCTTTCAACGCTGTCAGTTACTCGGATGGTGTCCCACACGCAGTGGCTTTTCATCTTTTGTCACTTCAAGACACCAGTGCAGTTTTGTGTAGCTGCTTGGGTATGCTGTCCCGAGTAGAGAGGTAGTATGGGGACAAAATGACATGCACTAAACTGATGATCTTATCATGATACACACCCTTAAAGCAGATATATAAGCGGTGCACCAAAAACTGTATTTTACACCAAAACTACTGAGTAAGTAGCCACAGAGCACAGAGGCTTGCAGACCAGAAAATTTCAAGTGGAGTAGTCCATAATATTTTACCTCTATGGAGTAGTATTGCAGTTTTTTTTCTCATTTTGAGTTGCTTTTTCATTTGAAACTTCAGCTTAAACAGTTAAGCTTAGTAGATGTAAGAGATAGTTGAAAGTATTTGAACGAATGAACTCTTGCAACTGCTGTCAGCTGTGCCTGTAGCAAAGCCCTAAAGTAAAATGTAATGCCTTGTGTGAAGTCCCATAGGCTAAAAAGTAGATCTTGCCAGGTCTCTAGTAGTCCTATTGGAAAGGTCAAATGGTTTGCATGTTAACTGGATATGAAAGAAGTTTGACTTATCCTGGGCTATATTAAGGAATGATCTAACTCAGTATCTAGTTTTTTCCCTGACAAGTAATAAAACAATGTGAAGTACTTGACCTGGGAAGGCAACAGAAAATTTTATTTTGTGCTAATTATTTCATAGGTCTTTTGAAGACCTGATTAGTGATTTAGATGCTATCCCTGGATTAACGTAGAATGCATCAATTTCAGGAGGGTAAAATTCCCAGTTTATTTAGCTTTTGTATTTATGAATGTAATTGGATTATGTTTAGTTATTATTGCACCCTAAATTTATTCAGACTGTGGAGAAAATGATCCCAAGTGTCTCTAAGTGTGATGCTGTATTGGTAGCAATGTCATTTGAGGTTTTTTAAAAGAAATTCTATAGAGCTAAGACAAAATGTTGTAAATACAAAAAATGCACACACAAAGGTGTATTTTTGTTATTAAAAAGATTGTATCACTTTGGTGGAAACTCTAGCTATAGAACATTTTGTTCAGAACCCTTGAAAAACAAAAGCAGCTTTGCTGCGCAAAAGCTCCCTCTCCCAAGCAGAGGAGCTCAATCTCAAAGTTTATAGTGCATCTGCTATTAAAGATTTTTCTGTTTAATGTGCATCTTATACATGACAAGCCAGGTGTAGTTTTGAGTCCAGTGTTTTCTACCTCTTTGTGGTTCTAGACTTTGCATTACATTGTGGAAGACATGGGGTGACAGGTTCATGGGACTGTTTGTCTACTATTTGCATGTCTATCTGAGCAATACCTTCTGTGCTGTTATAATTTTCCTTACCTAATGCCTTTAAAAGGAGGGACAAAAGCAAACAAAAAGTCAGGGGAGATTTACAAACCGCAGAGTTTGTGGAAGTAGGATTTGGCTTGCTTTTATTAGGCTGATAGGGAAATGGAAGCCTTGTAAAGCTTTAAACATCAAAGACCTCTTGATAAATTCATAGAATCACAGAATGGGTCAGATTGGAAAGGACTGCAGTGTGTCAGCTGGTCCAACTTTCCTGGGGTTCAGATGGTTCTTGGGTGCTTGGTTACCCCCACAATAGGGGAGTTCCTCACATTCATGTGGAACTTCTGTGTATCAGTTTCTGACATTGGTGAGGTCCCCTCTTGGTCATTTCTCCTTGGGGCTGAACAGGCCCAGCTCCCTCAGCCTTTCCTGGTTTGAGAGATGCTCCAGTCCCTTGATCATCTTTGTCACCCTCCCCTGGACCTGCTCCAGGAGCTCCCTGTCTCTCTTGTCCTGAGGAGCCCAGAACTGGACACAGCACTCCAGATGTGCCTCATCAGGACTGAGCAGAGGGACAGGATCCCTCCCCTCGACCTGCTGTCCATGCTCTTCCTAGCTCAGGATCCACTTGACTCTCTTGGTTCGCAGGGCACCCTGCTGGCTCACGGACAGCTTGGTGTCCACCATGATTCCCAGGTCCTTCTCCACAGAACTGCTCTCCAGCAGATCAGCCCCCACTCTGTGCTGGTACATGGACCCTGCAAAAGCCTTTGTTGAATTTCAGACAGTTCTTCTGTTGGCTTTCTGCAGCTGCCCATCAAATCAGTGTTTTGAAGCTAGACCAAATGAGTGTTCTTTGGGTAGTATGCTTGCAATTGTTTAGAAATGAAAAGGCTACCCCCAAAATATAGATTCAGGATATATTTAACCCTTGGGGAATGCTGCACTAGTTCTTTGTGGGGGACTGATTGTTGGAGTGGTGACTTGATCAGGTGTAATGTAAATAGTCATCAGGGGCCACAAACAGCCTTGCAGAGGAAGCAGTAATTGTTGGAGAGCCTTGCATCCCACCTGGCTGCCTGAGCTCCTGTCTTCTTTAAATCTTTTAACGCTGAGAGGTGTGAGGAAGGCACCCCTCCCCAAGTAGTGGCAGTCTCAAAAGTGGGAATAAGCTTATGTAGTACCAAATAGTCTTCTTGGATGTGAACTGGCCCATACCCATCAGTGCTACTCACTGGCTGAAGAAGGTTGGCAGAGAAAACCTGTGCTTGCGTTTTTGTGATGGAGCTTAAAGCTAACTCTACAGATGTTCTTCCTCCATCAGTGCCCTAAGCAGGGATAGTAGGTGGGACTGGTGCAGCAGAGGTTCTCTCAGCCCAACAGGCTTGGCCACAGGAGCTGGATCTGCTGGCACAGTGGTGGCAGATACCTGGGGACAGTGCAGGCTAGAAGTGCTGAAGCCAGACTTGCTAGGACATGTCTGTCAGCGTACTAAGCTGTGAAAACTGCCACTGAATGCTTATTAAATAACCACTTCTGTCAGCTATGAATACATTCTCTTCTCTCCACTTTCCAGCTGTCATATTTTGGCAGCTGGCTAGAATCAAAAGTCACTGTAGCTGGGGCATAGATGAATCTCTTCTGAGAGCATAATTTGTAAATTAAATTAGTTTGGCATTGTGCAAATCGATTGTAATCCTGTAAATACTAATAACCCAGGCCTTGGCACTGGAAAAACACTCAAGGAAAAGTACAATTTTGGACATATAAATTGTTACCATAAGATAACTCTTGCATAAGGCTCAGCCTGTGTCAATGTACATCACGGCCCAGGACCTTGCAGTTTTGGTTCTTCAGATTTGTTACCAGGAAGAAAGAAGCACAGATTTGCTTGGAGGAGACAGTTGACCTTTCCCAGACAACTTTGTACTTTGTCTCGAAGATGCATGAGCCAGTGATTGTTAGCCTAAGAGAACTGACTAGCAGAAATGTTTGTGTGGCATCCAGAGAACTCAAATAGAAACAGGCCTTTACCAGACAGACAAATTCCATCAGTAAATCAAGTGCTTTAGTAGTGCTAACTCTTGCCCTGGAAATGTGGATGCTCCATCCCCTTTTCTCTTAGCAGTATGCAATTATTGCATAAGTTATAATTTTTAAGCTAGAGATTACTACCGTAAGAGCATGTCCTTTTTTGGGTGGTTTTGTAAAACTTCTGAACTGCTGGTTAAATAATTGAGCTTTGAACAAAATATAGATGAGTAGATATTTTTGACTGAAAGAACAGATTTTGTGTAAATGTCTAGAAATACAATTCATTTGTGAAAACATAAAGCTGGTTTCCATGAGGTGTGCACTTAAAACTTGGAGTCTTGAATTCTTGCACTCTCTCTCTGGATAAAAGTATCACCATCCCTCATATGTCAGAGGGAATGTGATACTCACTGGCCAGTGGAGTAGCTCTTCTGTGGGAGTATTTTCCTCCATTGACACATCTCCACTTCAGCTTTAAAATGTACAAACTGCTGATCATTGAAACTTAAAATGACATTAATTATTTTTGATGTCTGAGCTGATGAAAACTGCTGCTGTTGCAGTTGACAGCCCAGATCAGTGCATACGTCTGTTCTGGATGGTGTGGGATGAAATTACTGGAAATTGCTCTCAGGAAACTCTGATTACAGCAGTCAAAGGAAGGATTTAGGGCAAACCAGTTGGTGTTGATGCTTTACTTTGTAACCTCCTACCACGTGGAAGGCCAAACTGCTGGGGTGTTCTCCCACTGCTTCCTCCTTGCAAATGAATGTAAGGCATACTTTTGGCATTGGGATGGAGGCAGATGGGTGAAGTACAGGATTTTGGATGCCTCAGTCATTGACGTCAGCTGGTTCCTGACCTCATCCACGGGATGGAGTGCCTCCAGTGCTTCTGCTAGCTCTGAATGCCTGCTCTGTCACTCATTCACTCTGTACTTTTTTTTTTCCTTCTTAATTGCATGTCCTAATTTTCTCATTCTTGCTTTTTACATTCCATTTCAGAATTCCGTTCCTTTAGCAAGGAACGTATTCCCAGGGCACAAAATGAGGTTTTATAGAGATTTTCCTGGCCTGCTTTGCCCTGATGATGATTACCTAATCAGCCTCTATCCTGCAGCAGGGACTCATTCCCTTGAGAGAAATTTCTGTATGACTTGGAAGGGGGCTGGATATGGGAGATAAGGCCTCACAAGAGGGAATTCCTCATGAAGAAAAATACTACCCAGAGTGAGAGGATAAAGGTGAGCGTAGTGGAATGTGTAACTACTGTGCTTCTGGGAAAGCATACGCTTGAGAGGGGTGGCATGCAAATAGTTTAGACTTAAGCACAATGACATTTAAGTAATGTTAGTGTCAATGCTAGGAAACAATGTGCATAACAATGGGCATTATGAATTAGGAAATAACCTCACTTCAGTATTTAAGATGGCTAACCACTCAAACTGAATCAGAGTTGGTTTTCTAGTGCCATTTTTTTTCAGTTTCTGCTAAATAGGTTTGAGTACTTAGGTTTGTTGCCTGTTTTATCAGAAAGAGGAAGGTGGTTTTGCAGGAACACAATTTGTACTGCCTTTAAGTTTTTTCTTTTCTTAGCCTGAGGGCTTGTGCATTACTGCTGAAAAAATATCAGAAGTTTTTGCTCTTAGTTATCATTTAAGAGAAATGCTGTTCAGAATCCATTATTACCTGTGATGCTAACAGGGTTTAGGATTAATAAAGCAAATTAAGGGATAGGAATAAAAGAAATAAGAATTAGGAACCAAAAAAAATCACAAACTAAAAAACATACAAAACCAGTGAATATATAGTATGTTTGTCAGACAGCTCCAAGTGATAAATGATAAGAGGTTTGGACTCTAAAGCAGTTGGTATAAGTGGCTATAGGAATAGCTTGTCTCTGTTTTGAATTGTATTAGTACTGCATTGCAAATCTGTAACCATCCTTTTCCTTCCCATTTTTCCGAGCTGTGCCAGTCCCTGCAGAGTGTAGTTTGTCCTGGGTCTACTGTGCCCAGCACTGGGTTTCTGTTATCAGAAAAGCAGGGCTGGATACAGGCAGCTTTTGCTTTATGGGTGTAATTACAGGAAATGCTTCAGCATCAAGAAACAAGCTGCTCTTTTATGAGCAACTGGGTGCCCCTGGATTCCTGAGTAAATACTGCCAGCAGCACGTGCATGCTTTAGGTTTCCAACCCAAAAATCACTGCAGGCTTCGAGGGAAAATTCTGTAGCTGGTGTTACACGTGAGGTGGAGAAGTGGGTCTAGAGATTTATTGTGGCTTGTAGTTTCCTGACAGATTCTTGACCTTCCTGGGCATGACTCAACTGTGTATTCCAGTTTCTTGCTGCCCAGCGTGTGGGGCTGTCTTTTGGAGCCTGCCACAGGATCCCTTCTGCACTCCCAACATCATGGCGATGCTAGTGGCTTCCTTGCCTCAGCTGCCTCAGGCCATTGTGACTCAGGAGAGCACAGGGGTTTAGGTGTCATTTGCCCATGAGGCTGTTACAGTGTGATAGCGTTAAATGACATAAAGAAGGTAGCAGCTTCATTGGCTTGATCTCTCTTTGTTAACAAATGGAGTCTACAAGCAAAGTGTTGGTTAAAAAGCACGCAGAAGATACCAGTTTGGCCATTCCCCCATCCCTTTAATTCACACTGGGAGGAAGAGTAAAGGTGGTTGTTGAAAGGCTTGAATAAAATGGAGCCAAAATCTCTGTCATCAGAGGGGCCTCACTGCGGCACTCCAGATCTGAGTTAGTTTTGCCAGTTGTCCCATAAAGAGCAGGAAGTGCTTTGTGATATGCACCAGTAACCTCATCTGGATGTTAATCAGGACCACAGATAGCTGTCTTCAACCTCTTGCTGTCTTCCTGCGTGTTGAAGAGATATTCCTAAAGCAGCCCTTCCAAAACTGCTGCAGTCAAGATAATAAAGGAAATCAGTTACTTCTGCTGCTGCTGTTCTGGAGTGTCAAAGTAACTGTGAATTTTTGGAAGGGGAACTTTGCAGGGGGTTGCTTTTAAGCTCCCAGTCCTTTGCACTCATGTATTTGTATCAAAATCTGAATTCAGTTTAAATCATCAAAATAATCCTTTGGTCTTGCTTTGCAGATTTAAGAAAAGTAAGCTGGAAAACCCAGCAAAACCTCAGAGTGTATCTTGGCAATAAAACTGTGAGATTAAAAAGCACTACTTATTTCTAGGGCCTGACTCATGGTTTTTGAATGTGTGAGGGTGGCAGCGCTGGCTGGTCAAGTAGCATTATAAATATTTCAGGACTTTTGGGCACAGAGCTGTGCCAAATATTTTTCTCATGTTTGGTTTTTTTTCCTAATTCCCGAAACAAATTTTTGCAGATCTCTTATAATCTGGGTTGTGTGTGTAATTAAACAGACAACATGTCAAATCTCAAAACTTCTGAAAATGATGCATCAAATTCAAGTATTTAAATCAATTACATAGTGACCAAAGTGTTGTTGACTGTCTAGAAGCTGTTTTATTGGGACATGGTTTATGCAGTTTCATGTATATGTGGTACAGGAAAGTGAATTACCGAGCAGCTGGCTTGCTAGAGATCTTCAGAACTAAACAGTGCATGGCCTGTGTGGTAGAATTTTACCCTGTTAGGAAAGTAAATCGGGCAAATCGGCTGATTATTAATGGTGGCTCCAACTTCTGGTGTCAGCATATGCAAAGCAAAAGCCGTGGTAGTGGTAGTGTGTGGGATAATTGAATAAGTCTTCCTGCCTTCCAGGAAGCCCATGGTGCCCTGAAACTCGTTCAGCCAAGTCCTAAATGAGTTATCCTCTGACAGATTGTGCTCTGGGGGAAGTATATTTCTATTAGTTTTTACAAGACATTGCAAGTTGCAGCAGGTGCGGAATGTTAAGAGATGGAGAAGGCTTTCAGTGGACGTGTGTGGGAATTTCTTGCTCAGGACTTCATTAAACACTGGGATGTGGGGTGCTGCAGGCAGAGAGGCAGCATGTCTCCTACCATGCCACAGAGCCACTTCTGGCAGTGTAGGGAGGAGTGGGCAGAGCAAGCACTGGCCTGGTGAATTTCTTGGGTGTGACTTGGGTGTGCCATTTTAAAGCTTTAAAGTGGGAACTGAGCTGGTAATTGCTTTTCTCCAAGTACTGAATGTGCAAATGTGAACAAGCTGTTTGGTGCAGTACTGAAATAATGAGGTTGAGAGCTGTGTGTGGGGAGCAGCGTGTGGAGGGTCTCTTCTGGTTGTGGTATTCTGGATGAAGAAGATGAATGAATGCATACACTGATTTCTGTAATTTGTCTGTCAGAAGCATGTTGAGTTCAAACTTCCATGCTATGTGGATAGGCCCTTCAATGAAGAAAGTTTTGAGCTTCCTTTGCCTTCCAAGGATTCCGAGTCACAGAATGGGTCGGGTTGGAAGGGACCACAGTGGGTTACCTGGCCCAACCTCCCTGCTCAAGCAGTTCTAGAGCACGTGGCACAGGATTGCATCCTGTTCTTGACTATCTGCAGTGAGAGAGACTCCACACCCTCCCTGTGCAATCTCCAGTGTTCAATCCCCTGCACAGTAAAAAAGTTCTTTCTCATATTCAGGAGTTGGAACCCCCTGTGTTGCTTCTTGTCCTATCAGTTGGCACCACTGGGAAAATTCTGGCTCCATCCTCTTAGCACTCCCCTTTTAGATACTTAGATTGATGAGGTCCCCACTCTTGGGCCAGATTCACTGGTTTCTTCTGGTTTGGGGGAGATGAGACTTTAGCTGGTGAAAATTCTGTATTACTCCACAAAGCTTCTTTGCTTCTTGTGTTTGCTGCTCTTCCAAGAAATATGTGTTATGTGGGGGAAGTCCTTGTTAATAGGGGATGGAGCATGGCAGGCAAGAGTGTGAGGAAATGTTGGAATAAGTAAATAGTGGGTAATAGTAACCTGAATATTTCTTGAATATATGTAGGAAATATACTGCTTTAATTATAAACATGTGATGCTTTTCAAAAGCACTTTAACATTAAGATGCTGGAAGTAGGTATGGGAAAGGTCTAGATGATGTTGCATACATATCTGGGCTGGGCCCAGTCATTGTAAACTGTGGGGATTGTAATGTATATAAACTCTCATGAGTTCTCCTCTTGCAGAGAAGAAAGAATGTTGCTTACAATATGTGCCTTATGTCTCCATATGCTATTGTTTAAAATGAGTAACTGCGAGCAGAACAATGAGAACGTAACAAATGTGTAAGTGAAATACTCTACACAGTTATTACAGGACATAATTTCAGTGCACTTACTTTGAAGCTGGATTTCAGTGCAAGACAGGGCTCTATATTATGTTAGATTATCTCTCAGATTTTTAACCAACACATTGTGGGAAAAAATTTAATTAATACAATCCCCTTAAGAGAAACTCCAGCCTTAATATCTTTTCCTTTCTTTATTTTGTTCACTCTTGATATAGAGGAATATGACAGCTGGCATGATGCCTCCTTTTTGAATTGTGCCATTTAGCATTTCTGACAGCTGGATATGTGTGGAAAGTTGTATAGCGACAGATCTGTTTTTCATACCTTTTGTAGTCTGTTTTTCATCAGATAGAAAAATGTTAATACCCCCTGAACTTTCCTCCTTTGGCTCACCCATGCACTAATTTACTTGTGCATTTCCTGCATTTCCCCACCAGCATGGTGCCTCATTCCCAGGCTTCTTGTGGTACTTCCTAGGACAGTCCAGACTTGCATACTGCAGCAAATTTGCAATGGGCGAACTTGTGGAAGGGAATTTATCCTAGTCTGAAGTGAAGCTTGAAAAAAAGAGACTCATAGAGTGGGTTGAGTTGGAAGGGACCTTAAAGATCGTTTAGTTCCAATGGCTCTGCAGTGGGCAATGACACCTTTTGCCAAACCAGGCTGCTCAGAGCTCCATTCAGCCTGGCCTTGAACATTTCCAAGGATGGGGCAACCCCAGCTTCTCTGGGCAACTTGTTTCAGTGTCTTACCATGGCCCAAGTGAAGAATTTCTTCTTAGTATCTAATCAAAATATAATCTCTTCAATTTTAAATGCTTCACTTTGTGTGTTTGTTGGAATACTGTTGATATTTCCTATATCCCTGAGAAGAGTTTGATAAATTATCTGGTCAAAAGAAATCTGCCTACAAAGAGTTACTGCTTAGAAAAGAAAAGCTTAGACAATCCTGTTTCTTCCACGTGTTGAAATGTGTTTTGGTACTAGTAAATGAATATTTTCATAAATGATGAATAAAACTTTGGTTTTCAAGAGATTTTTCCTTGCTTTTATTAGTGTGCTTTGGCTTTGGTAACTTAGAAACCAATGAAGAATACAGCATAGAGCTGATTTGGCTGTTGAGTGAATATTTTACGTTTCTTCAGAGTGCATGAGAAATTTTGTGTCATTTGTGGGCAAATTCCATTCAACTCTGCCCACTCTGCTTTAGTATATAAGCAGATGCTAAAATTTGGACGCTCAAACGTGTGGGTATTGGGATTGACATCGTTGGTCTGGAGTGGTCACCTCCTGCCAGCACTCTCCTTAATGACCTTACCTTCTACAACTTTTCCTCTCCACTATTTTTTTTCTTTTTTTCCTTTACAGTGAACATGAAATAAGAAGGTGGTGTTTTCCTTGCAAATATGCCTTGCTCTTCCACTTCACTGCTGGTCTTGAATACTGATGAAACTGTAATTTGTTTCTCTTTTCCAGTTCTTTTAAGACTTGCAGGTCTCCTGAGAGCTCAAATATTTTTGCATTGGGGAAGAAAAATATCTTAGATTATTTGAGCCAGGCTACCAAAAAAAGGCAACAAAAAACCAAAATTCTAAAATGCAGGAATCAAAACACAAATAGTCACACCTTTTAGGGGAGGATAAGATGATATTTCTCACCAAGCTCTTCCTCATCAGCAGTTATGGAAAAATTTACATTGGTGCTCCCTACAAAATATTTTGAGATATTAATGAACTTTGAAAGTTGATTTAATGTTATTTTCTTTAGTCAAGAATGTCTCGAAGCTCTTGAAATGCCTACTTATAAATTCTTGCAAGGAGTAAACAGACTCATGTTGACATAAGTAGGCTTTCATGTTTATTAGTTTTTAGTGCAGACAAAAAATGTGCATGTATGTGTCTCTCTGCCTGGTTTGTTTTAGTGCTGCAGAACGGTGAGGAGGGATATGTTGCAACACTAAGTTTTTTGTTCAAAGTACAATCTGATCTGCTGCCAGCAGGCACTGGAGAGCTGTTATGCCAAGCCCAGGTTTTTATTGATGCATACCAGCCCTGACACAGAGGTGGCAACAAATACCTGCAGGGGTCATGGCTTTAAACGTTTTTCAGCACAGCCCCATTACCAAACCCTTCAGGATCAGTATGTATTTATGCATTATAGCTGAGTGTTGCAGTTCAGTTTGGGGTAGGTTCAGTATCTGCAGGCACCCACCACAACTCTCGATCCAGGATTAGGAACTGGCTCCCATGAAAAGCAGGATCTGCCCTGGCACCTCCTGGGGAAGGTGTGGCTCGGGCTGTGTCCTGTGGGGCAGCTTCATACATGCAATAGTTTGCTATGGCCTGACCATTCTGCTACTTGGCAGCACTGCAAAAAAAAAAAAAAAAAAAAGCATGATTGCTAAATTGTGTGTGAATTTGAAGTGAAAACCAACCTGATTTGTGTGTTTTCAAGACCCTTCCCTAGTTGGGGTCTCAAACAAGAAGGGGTGAATTTCACTGTCAAGACAGAGGAGTGGCAAAGGTGACAAATTCTTTCCAGAAGAAAACGAAAAGTTGCATTTCACACACCTCCTGGAAGCGCTTGTCACCCGCCCTGTGAAGGAGCAGAGGTCTGAAATGTTTCAGGGCTTTGTTCCGTTTTTGCCTTGCCCTTTATTGGGAAGTATGTGTGCAGGTAATGCCCCAGCTATGGCACAGGCTGTCCCCTGTGCCGCCTGACCTGTGTCCCAGAGCGTCACACCGCGTGTGTGCTGCTGGGGCTGCTGCCCTGCCTGCCTCTGCTGACCTCTCTGCACTTTCTGGTATTGCTGCCTGAGCCCGCCCTGGGAAACCACCCAGGCCCTTCCCTTTGTGCTCAGCTGGCTTCAGGTGCATACTTCTGAATGCTTCTCTTATTTCTACATTAAAACAAGGCCTTTGTTCACACTTAGCAGTGAAGACTGGAGCTGAAAATCAGATGAGGAGACCAGAGATCATAGCTAAACTCAGTTGCAAACTCAGCTTGTTCCTCTCTGTTCAGTGCAAGACCCTTTTCCAAGAACCTATGGGACTTTTTTTTACTGCCTTTGGGATACTGCTGCACATCTGGATTGGGCAGAAGCATTAACTGTCTCCTGTAATTCTTAAAACCCTAAAGCTGTGGCACTGCTGTGCTTCACCAGAGAACTGGACATGAAGCCAAAGGTTCATTATAAAGCAGAGCAGTAACACAATCTATAGCAGAGTATGAAAGTGACGTGCTGGCTGGATGTGCTGTGGTTTTAAATAACTTGCATTCATGTCCCCTGAGTGCCAGATGAAAGTTTAGACCCTTGCTGGGCAGCCCACACCACGCTTGGAGTACACTGTTCAACACGTACGCTCTGGGGCACCAATGTCTGTTTGGAGACCTTTCTCTATCATTTGCTCTTCCATTTATTTTTTAATTGGACTTAGGGGGGTAGGTTTTTGTTTGGGTGGTTTTTGTTTTGTTTTGGTTTTTTTGGAGGGAGTGTTATATGTGTTTTGGATTGGGTTTTTTGTTGCCTTTTTATTTTTAAACCAAATTAAAACTCACAGCTCTGAAGGCAAAACTCTCGCTTCCTAAGCCATATCTGTCTGGAGATAAATGGCTTTGTGCCATTTTATTTCTGTTCCTTACCACTCTCATGCCCTTAGTAGCACTAAATTAGGATAAAGTGATTTTATTTTTACTTCCAGATGGTATATATGGGGGAAACAGCATTTGACCAAGATTACATTTTTGGGCAACTGTGCTAAAATGGATTAATTAGACCTTATTTAAAATTTGAAACTTCTTTTTAGAAATATTTAATTATGCAGAACTAAACCATCTGTCATTCCATCAACGAATCCAAAAGATTATATTTTTTGGAAAAGGAAATCGAAATGTTTTTCATTAAGGAGCAGGGTTGGTGAGCCCTGAGACTAGTACTATTTTCTTTATTTGGTGTATCCCAGAAACTTCGAGGAGCTTGCCTGGAATTGCCTTTGCAGTGATGTGTATTTATGTGGTTTACATCGTCCCTAAAAATTGCTTTCCAGTCTTGGGGTGTTTCCTCTGGCATTACAAGTTGTGTCTTTATGGTTTGAGAGCTCCTCAGCTCTGTTTCCAGCAACATTGAGTAGGACGGTGCAGCCTGAAGCACTGACATAGATCTCTGTTTCTTCAATGCTGCTCTTCCCCAACCCCATGTACCACCCCCAGCCTCTGTGCTACTGCCACTGCTCATCCATTCACATAGTATGCTAGGAGAGCACAGAAATAGACTTTGTTTTCATTTTTGGTGGGTAATACCATCAGCTTTTCAGTTAGGGATTATGTGCTCCTTAAAACTTGCTTTTCAGGAGAACTACCTGTGACTGCAGGGCATTATGTTATTGAAGTGTCATGTTTAATGATATAAATTGGAAGTTAGAGCACATTCTTCCTTTGTTTTGGGGAGGTTTGTGTAATCCTGCCCCAGGGACATGAGATTTCCTTGCCTGTGCTGAGAAATTAACCATCACTTGTTGCTGACCTGGGTTAGCTTCAGTGATATAAATCTAAATCTATGCATGTCTGACTAGTAATGCATCACAGATTATTTACTTCCAGTACCTTCATTTTCTGTATCTTTTGAACACCTTTTTGTGAACAGGGCTCTGTGTTGCTGTCTCTGCTCTGGGCTGTAATGAGCACACTTTGATGTGTTTGAATGTGACAGATGATTTTGTTCTTAATCAGATTGTGCTTGATCACTGTTGTTTCAGTCTTCCTCTTCTGCTGCTAAGTTGCTACTTCAGCTTTGTACTCCTTAGGATGATGAAAACCAGCCTGCTTGTGTCTTCTCTGCGAAAGGGGGAGGAATGACAGCTATTTTATGTTCAGTGAGTGCTGTGGTTAGTGTTTAGGAAGTGCATGTGATGGTAACAGACAAGCAGGGAGGTCTGGTGTAACCTCAGGCAGGTTAATCACTCCACACATTGACATTTGAATACAAACTTTAAGCTGCACTAGGATTTTTTATGTCTGGTTGGCATTTCTTTTATTTTTTATTTGTATTAGTAGCTTGCACTAGCCTAGAAGAAGAAAGAAAGATAATGTTCTGTTTAAAGTTTTGCTTATGCAGAAAACTTGTACTGTTTTTTTTTCTCCTCCTCAGTTTAGTAGGAATGCAGAATAGATGCGCTTCTGCCCTGGTACACATCTTGTGCTGCTGTCATTTTTATTTGAGTTTTGTATGCTTTCAAGTCTCAAACGTTTGAGTTTCCTCCTTCCAGTTAAGTGCAGTGGGTTGAAGGAATGAACTGATTTGCCTGGGCATCTGAAGGGCTTGGAATTTAATTTCTTCATCAATTGATTTAGTTTCATCATGGTCTTCAATATGAGTCTTGGCTACAAAAGACAATGGTGCCAGTGCTTGTCCTTCCATTGGCACATTTAATTTGTTTAGTTAATGAGAAACCATGAAACACTTGGTGAAATTCATGTTAGTAAGAAGCTGCCATAAATGGGAGACAGGTCCTCTGGGGTGATGAAACATCCAGAGACCCTGGGAGTGGCTGGGCTCTTGGCTTCTGGGGATGAAGGAGGGCCTGTCCCCTTGGGATGGATGCTGTCATGGGGGTGCCAACCACATCTGGGAGCTAGCAGGATGAACACCTGGGACAGAGACTTTGGAGTCACCAAGTGACTGGTCCTAGTGGGAGATGGGAATTGTTTCTGTAGCTCCTGAGTCAAGGTGCAGTTGGCTGGTAACTCTCAGTCAGGCCAACAATTTTCCTTCAATTGCTGCACAAGTGATTCCTTGTGTTAGCAGTGATACTGGAACACAGATACAAGAGAGGGGGGACTGACCCTGTTACTGCTGCTGCAGTCAATTAGCATCCCAAGTGCCCATATCCAGATCCATCCTCCTGTGTTCATGCATTCTTTTGGAAACACTTGCAAGAAACTGATTTTCCCCCTTCCCCTACCCACAAGTCCTAGTTTGGATGCTGCTGTTTCCCAGGCTTTGGGATCGTGTGTGACAACATGCTGCACGCAGTGTGTGGCCCTGGAGGAGAGCATGGTGACTTCTCCTTTATTGGTGGGAACACTGAGCCTTTGGTATTGAGAGCACTTGTTAAAGCAGTCCCTGTGCCGTGGTGATGGTGTGAGGTAGAAGGCTTTTGGGGAGGTCTTGCACTGAGGGAGGGTTAAAGTCTGAGGTGAATTGGTTAGTATCAGATTTGTAAGAGGATGTTGTTACCCTTGCTGGTATCTGGCCCAAAGTTTGCATCAGCTGGATTTCTCTGCAGCAATCTGCAGTTTGGCACCATGGTCTCATGGAGGGTGCCCAAGCCCTCTGTATTTCTGTGGTGATTTACTCCCTCAGATGGTTTCCTTGGAGCAGATGGCAAGTTGCATGAATTTTTCTTGTGATAAGGGAATGAATACTGTGTTTCAGCCATGAATGCTCTGTTGGTTTGTGCTCTTGAATAATACACATATTGTAAGGAGGAACTTCAATGTCTCCATTTGACCTGTCAGGTCACAGATGTCCATATGTGGATGGAGAAGAAAACATACAAAGCCACACTAACCTGCTATTCCCCTATCCTCATCTATAAGTGGGCATATATCTGAGAAGATATTTTGCTTCCAAGGTCTCCAACTTTATTTATGTTTCTGCTTATGTCATGTTTATTGTTCCCTCTTGCTGGTGTGGTTTGGCTTTTGTTCTTCATCTCTATACTCAAAAAACGCTGCAAAACCTCACCTGAGAGAAGCTGTATTGCATCAAAGGTGAAGTATTGGCCCTGTTGAACTTCTAAATAGTAACTTTGTTAGTGTGTTATTCATTTTGGGTCAAGAAAAGGTTGTGTAAGATGCTCATCTCCTTCAGTTCTCACAATTGTGTGGCTGTTGAGTTGGTGACTTGTAGCAGAGTGTATGGAGATCAGAATACTATGGTGTGCGACAAGCTATTATAACCTTCTCCAGTTAGTGCTCAAGAGGTTAAAGGACAATCTTACTGGAAAGCTGGAGGGAAGAGGAAAAAAGGCGTCTCCCTCTATGTTGCAAGCCTTTCTTGTAGAGGATTTTTTTTCTCAATGTAACCAACTGCAAGACTCCTGCTGAAAGTAATACAAATTTAACTTGCCTGTGATTGTTCTAGGTCAGCATGAATTGCTTCATGTGAATGAAACAAAACTTTAAAGTGAGAATTTAATCATATTAAAATAATTTCAGCATCAAATTCAAGTAGGGATAGGTCTTACATTTTTGTAGCCACGTCGGTGCTAATTATGTAAAATTCTGATCACAGTGTGCTCTTGTTTTTATTTAAGGTATGAAGATCCTTTATTCTCAGCATGCCTAAACATATTTTTGTGGCTATAATTGTGCTAAGCTGCTGCTTAAGTCTAGCAGCTTAGAAGACAGGGAAAACACCCCTGTGCTCCCTGGAAAATCAAACCTTTTTTTGGATTAGTGGTACGGGGTGTAACTGAACACTAGTGAGAAGCATGAAATGCTTCCAGACCATTCAGTGTCTGGAAGAGCCACTCAGGGATGTGTGCTGTAAATCCAGGACCTGCCTCTGGTAGGTTATGTAATTTTAGGTTATCTGATGCCTTCTAATAGGTGGCCGGAGAGGAATGTCTGAAGCTGCTAATTTCAAGGAAGACGTGATGGATGGCTGTTTGAAGAGCTCAGATCCTTCAATGGCATTTTCATTGTTCCCTTGAACATTTCATTTTAGAAAAGGGTTGAATCAAAAATGATGTGTTCATGAGGAGAAAGCTTTCCCCTAGAATAGGTTTGTTAAATAGACAGGAAATATGCACACAGTGCGTTTTCAGATCAGGCTGATGTGAATCCTTGATGTCACCAGCTCATATGACACGAGAACATTGCTCACCAAAGGTCACTGGCTGCTCTCACTTTCTGCTTCCACGAGTGTTGTTATTACTGCCTTCCTCCTGCTGAAGCAGGATTGGAGGTGCTGTTGCTGTTTGGTGGTTGATAAAGCCTGCCTGGAATCAAGGGTGGGTGGGAAGCCCCTGGACGCTTCTGGTTCTGGTGGCCAGCCTGAGTCTGTGATGGCCTCAGCATAACCCTTCTTATCCTGCCTGATTATGTCTGGGGAGAGAGAGAATGGGCAGGACTCTGATATTTCTGCCTTTTTTAAAATAGTCCCATAAACTAAAGGTGGAGCCTCAGTGATTTTGGAAACTGTCTGCATTCCCTGTCTCACCTCAGTATATGGGGGTGGTTTTGCTTGGTTGGGTTCTTTTCCCCCCAACCCAAGTTTGGCAGCTGAAAGTTGATTTCTTTTGTCTTGAGGAGCTGTTTTGCAAATGTTAATGCAGTGCTGCTCAAGGTTTCTGTCTCACTGAAGTGAGTTATATGCTGGTGTGTGTTGAATTGTGTGTTTGAATGTTTGTCACAGCTGATGGATGCATCCTGCTGTGGGGAAGGAGCAGGTTCTCGCTTTGCTTGGATATTCCCACCTGCTGTTTTTAGTTGGTAGGTGAAGAGAGGCATAACTTTTCTTGGATTTGGACTGATGTGAAGAATCTCTTTTCAAGATAAGCTTTCAGCAGAAAACATCCAATATTTATTCTGAACACCTTTTTGTTTTGATATTGTCTTTCTTCTGCCAATGAATAAGTTGTCACTCACACTACCAGCTTTCACCAGAGCCTTACTCATAAGTGGCCTACACAAACTTGAGGTATACAAAGTTGAGTAACAATCAGGGTAGTAGGGCAATAAAAAAACCAACAAATCATCATTGCTGCAACCAAAGTATTGGTCAAAAAGAGCACTATTTATAAAGACCAGAAACTTTTCTCTTCTTTTGGTGTAGCTGATGTTGAATTCAAGGAAACAAGATGGAAAAAAAAATATATACCCATTTTTTTTTTTATATAAATCTCATCCAATGTCTTACTTCCAGCAATTCTTTAAGTAATGTTTACGTTAAGAAATTACTTGAAATCTAGCAGGAGTCTTCCTACAGCAAAAGTTGTTGCTGTTGAATAGTTGGTGAAAAAACCCTGAAATTCCATGCCTGAAAAGTTTAATGGATTTGATATGTCCACTGGATGATCATACTTTCGCAAGCCTTCTCCTTGTGAGTTGGTCAGCCTTTTGCTCTTTAGCTTTGAAGGCATTCAGGAGGCTGTGTCTGGATCTCAGAGGTTGAGAAGAGTTTAAATCACATGGAAACCTGTGGCTCCTGTGTGAAGGATCAATATTTTGTACAGTTGCCAGCGATACAGTAACATAAAACATCTCCCCCAAACAAAGAAAAAAACCCACAAAAGAACCAACAAATCAAAAAATACACCCAAACCCACCAAACAAAGATAGCAGAAAAAAATCTGCAGGCTTTCCATACCATCTGTCTTGGATCAAGTTGGATGAATGAATGCATACTGTGTTTTTGTGTTTTGTTGTTTTACTTGGAATTGTTTCCAAGCTCTGCCTGTAACCACCAGTGTATATAGGATTTTTTTTTCAGAATGCTAGAGCAGTCTTGGTTTTAGTCCCAAATTTAAGACTCTAAATGATTTAAATGTTTGTTTCCTCAGATGTGACAATATTGATTGTAAACTCTGCTTTGGATAGGGAGGGTTTCTTTTTCTGTGTCTTAACTTTGAAACGTCCTCTGATTTTAGTTTGATAGTGTAGGGCTACATACATGCAAATGGGGGGGGGGAGAGAAAAAAAGAAAGTGAAAATTAAAAAAAAGAAAGTACACCAGAGAGCTGTCGTGGCTAACAGGCTTAAGCTTACAGGATTCCTGTGCAAGCCCAGACTTTGAATGGCCGGACACATTCCAGTGCACAGTGTCAGGCTGAGAGCAAGGGGCAGACTGTTGCAGGAAGTGCTTTTGAAGGGTTAAGTTTTCTTTATTGTTTTTTCAGAGCTATTTGATAACCAGCTTTATTCATTGTTTAGCTGTATGTGTAATTTTTCTGATCTCCAGATGTCCAAGGAAGAAAAAAACATGTTGCAGCCTAACTCAGATTTTAGGTTACTATAATTAGAGTGCAACGCTCAGCAGCAAAACTCAGAAGATGGCTAAAATGCAGCAGTGAGAAATTTTGTCAACGTTCTTAGCTGCAACAAGTGCAAAAGCATATTCCTCTCTGGAGCTTTAGTAAGGAGGTTTTGCATGGGTTTGTTTAGTCTTGCATGTCAGTAATGCATTTGGCAGTTGAATGGTAAGGAAAATTTACTTAACATGAGGGTCTTAGTTTTGCAGTCAGAAAATTTGTCCTGAATAGCTCCCTGTTTGCTCTAGACAACTGCTTTTTGTTGTACACTGCCTAAAAAAACACTGATAATTTTCAAGTGATCTTCTCACACAGGTCTCTAGCATAGAGGACAAATGCATTTTTATTTATATAGAGGTGTGGGTAAGAATAAATATTTATACACAAATATTTTCTTAAAGAACATATATGTATACCACGATATATAGTAATATATTCAGTGTTTTACATCCATTAAAAAATGTATACAAAAACACCCACAGCTGGAACTGTATAAAAAAATCACATAAAAGTAATGTTTAAAGTCAAGCAAGCTAAAACAGTGTATTGCATGTATATATATGTATATACATATAAAATGGAAAATTAAACTTGAAATTGTTATATGTTCTCATGAGCCTTATTAGCTGATGATAAAGATTTGTGTGTCTTAGCTAAAAACAGCTGTATGAATTTATTAAATAATATGCAACTGCTTTAAAATGTGTTTCTTGTTTTCTGAGGGCTTTTTATTGGACTCTTTTTCTGCAATATTTCATACTTGGGGTTTTAGCCAGTATGTGACTGGCTTAAAACAAATGACTGCTATAATATTCCCTTGTATAAAAGGCAAGACACCCACAAGGACTTACTAATGTCTGCTATTTTTGTTTTATTTCGTTGTGCTAGAAGTTTGCATTTGACTAATCCTGAGGAGTTCTCTCTCCATTGCATGAATGCACATACATACAGAATTGTGCTTTTGTGTGCTTATGCTGTTAGCATATTAGCCATGATTGGTTTATTTGTTACCCCATGCACTTCAGAGCATGCTTATTTATCTAAACTGAGTTGTCATCTTTCGCATGTTTAAAATTGCCTTTTTCTTCCATGTTGCCAAAGGGAGGTGCCATAAGCCTTGGTGCCTTTATACTTAAAATATGATGCCCCTGTTGATGTAGCATGGAGGAGTTTCTGCACCCTGATGCATTTTTTGTGTATTTCCTCCTTGGTGCTGAGCTCCATGCTCAACAGAGAGCTGGCACAAGTGCAGCTCAGTCTCCACCTCTTGTGCTAGTTCTGTGGGTGTGGTGGCTCTTTTTGCTGGGCTGGGGTTTCACCTTGAGATGGGCTTGTACAGTTTTTGCAGAGTGACACTTTGGGATGGCATTCAGGTGAGTTGTCCTCTCTGGACAAATGATTTGTGCCAATAACCAATTCTAGGAGTGTCTGAACTTGCCTCCGTTTTCTCCTTACTTTATATGGTGCAGCTTGACAGTATCTCAGTTCATTGAAGCAAGGAGGTTGTTTTCTGCTTGTTTATGCACGCCTGGATTCTGGATAGGTGGAAAGTGAAGCAATGGCTGGTGTATCACAAGGGATTTGATTTGTAGTAGCGTTTTCTTGCCACTGGCTCCCCACTTGATTCTCTGCTTTGCTTTAATGTGTAGAATTGCATCATTAGTTGTGTTTCATTCTTGTTGCTGCCATGTACAAGGCTCTTTGTCCTGGGAGAGGTACTGAAAAGAAAAATAAATGTATCTTTAAATTACACAGTATAATATATTGTGCTATTTGTATTTCTAAATTGGATGTTCTGGCAAGCCTGGGGTGATTGCATCACATTTAATGCATAAAAGGTATATCCCATTAAGAGGAGCTAAATCATAGACCTTGAAAGCCTTATAAAAACAAGATGACACATATTTGGCTACTAAGATTAATGAGGAGATGGATGTTCAGTTAGTTCAACTAATTTTATCATCTGTGAAAGAATAAACATAACACTGTCTGGGAAGGGAGGACATAGACCATTTTATGCTCTGCAGACATTGTCATATGTAGGGGCTTTACAGGATGGGAATTGATTTCTTTGGAAGTAGCTGAGCTCAGTCCCTTTTGTTGCTTCATACTTAAGCTCCTTTAGAGAAAACTAACTCTGCTTTGCTTTGTGTTTGTTTGGGAGGCCCAGCAATAAAACTCAGTAAGCTTTCAAACTGTTTGCTCCAAATGAGAGAGGCTTGAAGCTTCTGTTCTGGTACAAATCAAGCGGCTCCTGAGGGGTTGCCTGTTCGGCAGTCCTAAGAAATCATGTTCTTTAGTTGTGGAGTTAATTTGTGGTGGCTGTCCAAAAAAAACCCCAAACTCCCCAAAACTAACCACTCCTGGAGGAGAGACATGCAGGTCCCAAAAGCTAAAGCAGCCACACAAAGTTTATGTTGTGTTTCTAGCTAAGTTTTCTTTCCGTTTTCTTTCTGTCTCTGAAAAATTAAGTAGGCAGTATTTTTTACCCATTGGCATACAGTTTCCCAGGGAGGAACCTGGATCAGTTCTGTAAACTCTCTGAACAGAAGAAAAATCATCAGAGAGAAGAGAGCCAGTTAAAATAAATAGGGCTCTTAAGGCATGCTGGCAGCATGAGAACACAACTGAGCTCCTTGAGAGAATGCTTAGTGAAAGCTAAGCATTCTCTCAAGGATGATAGGGTCTTAAATATCTTCAGACATTCTGGCACATGACTGTAAATGGTTTTCCATCACTCAAGTGTTTCAAAAATATTTTTGAAAGTTTTTTTGGAATCACCCATGTGCTTCCTGCAAATATGATTCTAGTCACAATGTCTGAATTATTTTTCCTTAGTCCTTTTGTCAACTTGTTTTTTGTCATTGTGACATTATTTCTTCTCCAAATCAGAACATTAATTATGTCTTGTTAGTCAAGAAGTTATTGCCCACCCTATCTTGGTGGCAGTCTTTTCATGTCTGATCTCCTGAATGCTAGTGGCTTGGAAAAGCAAGACCAGATGCTTAGTCTTGTTACATACCAACAGAGCTACACTTGAACAGAATAGTTTCCTTATCCCTCTTTGATGTGAGTGTGACTTTTCACTCATTTTAATAATCCTTTGAATTCCAGTTGGTGTTTTCCAGCACACAATTAATACACATTTTAACTTGTGTGTTAGTACCTGGATAAAATGTTTAAGTTGCATGTCAAAGACATGAGTTGTCCCAGAACTGATTACTGTATGTAATTAGCTACTTCCTTTTCACATCAGCAGGGTCGAAAGCAGGGATTGTACTTTCTAATAATTACTTATGGACTTGCAGTAATCTGAGATAGTGGCATTCTGTCAAATGTTAAATATCCAGTCCAATATACAAGGAACCTTTTCTGAAGTTGTTTCTGCTTCCTTACATCCTGCAGCAGTTGGATTGTCGTGAGGGAGGGAGGAGAGGTAGCAAAGGTTCCTGCTCAAGGAAGAGCAGAGCTGCGAGGAATCCATGATCAGTCAAGCCATGACAAGTGGGAGGTGGCACCAGTTAATAATCCTTCTGGCACTGGCATGTGGAACCTGTTCCTACTTATTGGCAACCTGTTCTGGGACAGGAGAGGGAAGCTGAGAGCTGCTACTGGCATTCAAGTTCATTTGTTTGGTGTTAAGTGATTGAAAAATAGAGGAGCGCATATTGAAGAGCACATTTTAACCACTTAACAGATGGTGTTAAGTGATTGAAAAACAAAAGAGTACATGGTGCAGTTACTCTTCTTCGTAACCTAATGTGTATTTTTGGATCCTTTTCTGCATCAACCCAATCGTGTGTAAGAGTGATCTAAGCTATGTGGTGCCTCTCCTGTTTTAAGTAGTCAATGTCCTCTCATGCTCCTCTGTAGATGCATAGCTCCACATTAAGTGCATGCATGGATAAATAGAATGAGTGATTTGTGCATGCAACACATCATTTAAAGTGCCAAAACAAAATTAGTTTGGTTTTATTTGGTGGTTTTTTGTTTATTTGTTTTTGTGGAAGACAGTAGATAAATATTAGAGGCTGTAATACAGTAAGAGAAGAATTTTAAGGAAAAAGGACAGGGTTGAAACCATTAATCTTTTTCCTAGAATATAAACCCACAGGCATGCGCAGCCATGTTTGCTTAGAGGGAAATCTCAAACTGTTAGTTTTTCTTTGACATAATTTCTGAATGTGGGACTATAGATATTCACAGCTCAATCACGTTAAAATATATGTTGTTGTCAGGGTTACTGCTGTCAGAACTGAGAATGAAATGAGAGATGGTTTTGTGGTTCTTTGCTGGCAAAATGAATGGGTGCCTGTGGGCTCTCCCTATTTTCCCCTGGGCTGTAATGAGTGAAAGGGCTGGTTTGGGTCTGCTTCAACCAAGTCACTGCTGCATCACAGCAGTGGAGCTGTGTATGGAGGGAAAGGGATGGAGCAGACCTGAGGAATGTGGGAGGACAGGCCAGGAGGCAAGGGCAGCCCTCTCACCAGGACTGGGATGCAGCCTGCTGTTGGGGTCTACAACCATTCAAAGAGCAGTGGCTTGTACTTGTCTTACACTTTTTTTTTCTTTATACATTAATGGATATTTAATGATTATGCAGTGCATGCCTTAGGTTACAGCTTTATGAATCAGTCTGAAAACACCTTTAAAGTTACAGAGAGGAAAAGGAGGGAAAGGAAAATGTAGCAAGTGGGAGTACTGCCACATGGAGCAAGGTGAGGGCGGGGTTTCATGGTGGTGGTACATAGCAAAGTACTCTGGTAATCAGACAGGTTTTGTGACCTAAGCTAACTTTGATCCTTGCTTTGTTTGGGGAAAAGCTTTAGCTTATTTAGAGGACTGCCTCATAACCCCTTTTTATAGCTGCTTGTGTCAGCGCTTTCCACAGCAAACCCTGCATTAGAGTTCTTATAACTCAGCTGTATAAATTTGATCTGGACTTTAAAACTGGCATGTGTGTTCTTGATTTGGAAGCGACTATCAAAGCTGGCTGGCTAATCTGTTGGCTATGTGAATAATATTGCTGTAGTAAAGGCTTGAGGAACACGATACAGCTCTCAGTTTCCATTGAGTGCAGAGGAAGCTTGTTTGTCACAAAGAGCAGGTGCTCTCATGCCTTTTTTTTCCCCTCATGCAGAAGTTTTAAGCTGGACCTCAAGTGTCCCCGACATTCCAGGAATGTGGAGTGTAGGTTTTTGCTTCCTTCCCATCAGGGAGGCAGGTGAAGAAGGGCTTTGGTGAGCCATCCCATTTAGGTTTATCATGCTGGAGCACTGCCTTACCCTATTTGTGCTTGTGGTGGTCAGTGTTGGCCCTGAGTGTTCCATGCTCAGGTTCTGTGGGTTGTGAGGTCCTGGGGGAGCACGAGTCAGGTCAGATGTGCAATTTTTGTGATGGAGTTGGTGCTGCTGCAGAGCATTAGTGTGTCCCCCTTGTATTTTGGAGTGAGTGTCTGTTCCTCTCTTTCATTAATGCACCAAGGGGCGTTTCTAGCTTACTTTTAGCTCTACAAATGTTTATGAGTTTTCTGTTAAAATACTGATTATCATTGCAAGGTGATACTTTGGTCAGGTGAAACAAAGCTAGGGATAAACAAAGTAGTGGCAGATAATGAGTGTAAATATTAGCATGAAGTGTATTGTAGCAAGGAGATAAAGCCCTGTGGTATGAAAAGGCAGGATGTTGTGTGATAAAAGAATTTGCCCCTTTGCTTGTGTTGTGATTCTGCAAAGTTATTCGGTAATGTTCTTTCTCTAAATGAGTATCTTGTGTTTTGGCTTTTACTTATTTAAAATACTTTATTATAGGGAAAAATGTAGACTAAAAGAGAAGCTGGAATGGTAATGACACAAAGATCATTGGTTGCTTTCTGCTTTGATTATTCATGACTTTAAATTGAATTGCTACAGCCAACTATGGATCAAATGCTTGAGAGGTAAAAATCAAGCTGGATGGATATCAGCTAGCCCAGGGAGTTTTAAATCAGGATCAATGAATTACATTCTCAGAGGAAGTTGCAGATGACATTGAAGGATGTTTGGGCAGTGGGAGAACATTATTTACTGTCTGAGTACAAAACAGCTTCTTTGGAAAGTCATTGTGATGTACCATCATACAACGTGGTTGCAGCTAGCATGGATTCAAGGCAAGCAGTTTGTAAAACACAGAAGGCAGTCTCCATCTTTAGTCAGTGGACCTTTGTCTTATGAGTGACTGCAATTTAAGTAATTAATTTATTACTGTGTAAAAGCAAAATAATGACAGCTCAAAGAAGAATTGCTTGTCAAGTTTTCTTCTTAGTCATGTGAGGGAGAAATAGGTGGTTATGTGTTAAATAGAAATTAATTGGGTCGCAAATTACATTGATTCAGAGATAGATGCATGTATGTGTGCACACATTCAATTACCCTGGAAAGACTTGTTCAAAATATCTAATTGAAGCTTCAGAGTACAGATAAAAAAATCTGTTGGTTATTGCAAAACAAAATAGTGTGCGGGCTGAAATTTAGCTCAATAAAACAGTTGTATTCCAGGGTATTCTGGCCTGTTTGCATTTCAAAACCTGAGTTGTAGTACTATGCTGAGATTACTTTTTATATCTTTGATTTTGAAGTCCATCCATCCTGGATCAAGAACTGTTTTACTTTTGTTCTGTTTCCATTTGGAATGTGATTTTGGACAATATTTCTGGTTTTGGAATTCTGCTGTTGAGAACCAAAAGAACAACAATATTTTATTTTTCAGGTTTTTTTTTTGCCAAACAAAAAAATCTTCCATTAGATGGGTGGTTTCCCTTGTGTGTGTTAAAAAGCATCCCGTGCACCCCTGCATGGCACAGGCTGGTTTTTGGCTTTCCTCCTTGTCGCTGATGACTGCGGAGGGGCAGAGGTTTCCTGCTGGGGGCTGCGGGGGTGAATGGCCTCAGCAGGTGCCTGGTCATGAAATGCCTCTCCTGCTCGCCTCCCCTTCAGTCTCCAAATGAGTTTTCCAGAGTAGAGAGACGTGGAATTAAGTAGGAGGAAACATTCCTGGTTTTGCAGTTCTGTAGCTTTCAAGTCTGTGGTGTAACATCAAGAAAAAAAAGTGGGGTTTTTTGTAGCTCTAATTCATGATTGACTTAAAAAACCTGCCTCATACTATAAATACAGAATTAAAACAGATCCATCAAGGATTTGAAGAATATTTGTAGTGCTTGGAGGTTAGTTGGATTATTAGATAGCCAGTTTTGTAATTTTACTACTATACTCTTCTCCATATTTTACTGCTATACTCTTCTCCTGTTGCATTGTTTCCATATGGTGATGCAGACGCATTTAATAAAGGTATGTTCTGGGTCACCATTTTTTCCAGATAACTAACTCTGTACTTTATGGGTCACTGATGCAGGATAATGTTCCTAAGGTTAAATTTGCACTTTAAGGAAAAAATCACCTGTACAGAAAAAAAAGAAACAGTGAGATAAATCTGTAGGTGATAATATATGATCTTCAAATGTTATTTATATGTCTTCTGTATTTGCTGAATATTTTTTAAATCTGTGTGGAAAAAAATAAATTGAGTTTGTAACAAGAAATATGGACCAAAAGGTAAAACACAGATGAGATTCTGGGTGGAGTTCAGAATGGAGTCAGCTAATCAGAATATCTATGCAGTTTTGGGTTGAATGTGTATACAGTTTGGTATATGTTGTCTTCATTATGTGTTCCAGTTTTTTGTTGTGGTAATGCATAGTTCAGCCTCTAAGAAGTGTCAAAAGGGAGGCTCCCAGAGTCTGCAGTCTGAAAAAGATCCTTAATTATTTCAAATGTTCTAATTCCCCCTGCTGTGTTCAGTGTAGATGCTTTCTTTCTTTATATAGTTGTGATAATATTCCTCTGGCACTGGGGTTAGACTGCCCTTGTAGCTTCAGTCCCACTTCAGTGGATGGTGCTTCAGAAGCCAGGGTTGCTGACTGATAGAATTCCTCTTGCTGTGTTCAGTGTAGATGCTTATTTTTATATAGTTGTGATAATATTCCTCTTGCACTGGGGTTAAAACTGCCCTTGTAGCTTCACTCCCACTTCAGTACAGATGCTTCAGAAGCCAGGGTTGCTGACTGATACCTGGTGGTCATGCATGTGAGACAGCCCACTTGGCAGACTTTGGTCATCAGCAAAACAGTGTGGTGCTTTATTGTTCGGTGCTTACTTTTATAGGCAATTGGAACCTCCTGGGTCTAGACAGCCACTGGTCTAATCTGTAAGCCCCTTAGACTCTGAATCAGTGAAATCTTGTACTTCAGGAGAGATGTTATTGTCAGTCAGCCCAGAGGCCGGTTTAGCAAACTGGGCTGGGTTTCTTATTTATAACCAGATTAATGCTCAGTAGAAATCAGCTTGTGCTGAAACAGCTGACCAGTACTTTCAGGGAATACTCACGCTCTGGCTGAGATTTCCTAGGAGTATCAACCTCACCTCTCCTGCTTAGTGACTCACATCTCTTATTCAGAATCAGTAGGTGTTACTTAGAAGTCTTATCCACTCTGTCTAGATAAGGAGATTACTACTCCAGCATCCTGTGTGTGCAGTTCTTCACACTCTTGTCCAGTAATTTCCTTCAATACATCTCTGACAGCTCCACCTCTGATGCATAACCAGTTCTCTCTCTGTACAGCGGTACCCATGGACATCACGCTTCTCAGGACCTATTTTTAGGAAATTTCATCCTGTGATTTTACTGAAATGTGTTTACAGCAGTCTCCCACATGCACTTGCAAAGACTTTCATCCCCATAGGCAACAGTTTAAGAATGACCTCTTGAAAGTCGGGTGGTTGGTTGTGGGTTGTTATGTGTTGGTCACTAGAATTAAACAGAAATGTTTGGCTTTTTTTTCTTTTTTTAATTAAGAAATTTGTTTTCATTTACGTGTCTGGGGATGGTAAGGCCACCCACCCTTCCATGAATATAGTTATCCTGAAGCTGGCTTTTGAAGTTAGTCCTGGGCAGTATGTAGGTTGCTTTTTTCTTTTTTCATCACAAATTACAACATGTCAGCATCATGTGCATTTGCACACGTTCTGAGAAAGCTAAATTTTATTCACAAATCACAGCGATCCATTTGACCTTTAGCTTTTAGCACCCCTACGTTCCTTTCCCTTTTCCAGACCTTGCTGGCAAATGTCAGCGTGCTATAACATATCGGTTTATGGCAGGATCTGTTTATGGCAGGTCCCACCCCTCACCCAAAGGTTTGAGGAGCTTTCCTATAAATAGCTGTGTTGGTCATAGCTTTCTATATGCTTGTGAGCTTCCATGATTGGTGTTTTATAGTAATCAGGCCTCTTAACTCACAATTTGGGTATGAACACCCAATTTTGGAGGACTTTTGGCTTTTTTGTTGAATCCTTTTGTCAAAGGATTCACAATACGATTTGAAATTCTTATGACTTTGGCAAGTCAAATAGTTTTTCTGAAATGAGGATATCTTCTTTTTCCTTTGCCTCTTACTTTACTTCCTTTCTCTGCTATATTTTCCTTGTTAGCACCCTCTGGTTTCAACTCTGGCTAAAATAGCTATATTGATTTGCAATGCTGAGGGCCTGGATGCTATTTTCTGAAGATATGACAAGTCTTCCTTGATTGCAGGCCTTGTCTTTCACCAGGCTAACATCAGATGGGAGAGTTTTTCTCATTTTGTTGCAAATTTTCCCTGTTGTTTATCTGCTTAAGATTGATACTGCAATCAGCAAGTATGGGGTTGATGTTGAAATTCAGTGATTCACTGAATGTTAAATTTCTTGGGTTTAGTCTAGATGTTGTCAAACGATAATGTTTTTGGAGTTTTGCATTTGCATATATCTTGCAACATTACACAACTTTTTTTCTCAGTTAAAGTGTTTGTCTTCAGATGCCATCCAATACATGTCACAGCTGTCATGTAATGCTAGTTGCTTGGATTTTAGGAAAGCCTTAACCATATCAGGAAGGCTGATGGGACACCTTCCACAGCTTTACCATACACAAATGCAAAGACTGAGCCCCTCATATTTCATGCACTATCATCTCTTTACCCACAGGCAGTTTTCAAGAACGTAACCTCACTTCTGCTGAAGTTAATGATGTATAGACTGGTGGTTGCTGTAAAGTAACAAGGAACCAAAACTTCCTGGTCCCTACCGTATGAACTAAAACAGGGGCAGTTAAAAAACAGAGGAGATGAAAACATTACTTTGGGTCACCTTTGAAAAGTCATAGAATCATAGAATTGGCAAGGTTAGAAAAGACCTCTAAGGGTCACTAGCTGTCCACCAAGGTAGCTGCACCACCATGTTAACCACTAAACCATGTCCTCAGGTGCCTTATCCATGCATATTTTGAACACTTCTAGGGGTGGTGATTCTATTATTTTCCTGGGAAAACCTCTTCCAGTCTTGACAATGCTTTCCATGAAGAAATTTTTCCTAGTATCCAAACTAAACCTTTTATTGTGTGACTTGAGTTTGCTCTCCTCCTGTCACTTGTTACCTGGGAGAAGAGATTGACCCTCACATCACTACACCCTCTTTTCAGCCAGTTGTAGAGAGGGGTGAGGTCTGCCCTGAGCCTGCTTTTCTCCTGGCTGAACACCACCAGCTCTCAAGTCATGTGCTAAAGTACCATTTTGGCTCAAGGTGAATTCTGCTTTTGGAAACGAAGATAAAGTAATTGTGCTGTTTGCAGCACTTCCCTAGAAGCAGTGATTCCTTCAAGGAATAGACTCATGCTTGTAGGCAGAGGACAGAGTTGGGAGGTTATGCATACACAGCACTAGCAGCTACAATATCTCTGCTGTAAGCAGACTGCTTTTTCCAACTTCTCTGCTGTTGGAAACATAGAGGGAATTTACACCATCCAGGATGTTTTTTCAGCGTGCTATAAAATAATTAGAAGATTGAGGACCAGGGACATAAATCAGTGCATAGATCTTATTTTATGTTACTTTAATTTCTGTTTCTGTTCTTGGGAATGAAGGTAGTTGAAATTCAGTTGCATCAGATGAGAAGATTGATTTATTGTTCAATTGGGGCCAATAGTGTGAACTTTACAGAGGTTTCTGTTGCAATATTGTTTCATTCAAGTGGACCAAAGCAGTTGAACTGAACTCTGGCAGTGACCTTGATCAAAGAGTTAGACTTCTCAAGAGACTTTTCTTATCGTGATCTGAATATACTGCAGGTCACTGGGGCCTGTAAACCTACTGAGAGAAAGGCAGAACAATGTCCTTGCAAGCAGCCTGTCTGTGATGTTGAACTTTTGACTTTCTGGTAGTTGTAGCTGGGGAAAAGTCGGCTTCACTATTAAGAGAGTCTTCCCTGCTTATGACCAGTTTTTGACAAATAAATGAATGTTGAAGAGATTAAGTGGAAAACTTCGATTGGAAAAAGCTGGTTTATAGCCTTTCTCTCTCCTCGGAAGTTTCATGTATGAAGAGAAAGGCGGCTGGAACTTGGAGTGCAGAAAACTGTGAATGCTTGTCCCTGCTTGTGTCTCTTTGTGAGTGTCCATAGCTTCCAGCCAGCAAAGCAGAAGTGGAGTTTGTTTTTGAAAAGGAGGCTATACTGTGCAGTTCTTTCCTGTCATTGAAGTGAAATAAGAATGAATACCTATGGCTATTGCAGCAATTTTCACAGGACTCACAAATGAGAAAAGATACCTTGTTTTTCTCTTTGCATGAAACAGCACTGTGAATAAAACACTGTGATTTTGTGTTCAATATAAACAAAAACCGTCCAAGTTTCTCATTTACCATTCTTGCAATGTTTCAGCTTAATGACGGTGGCAAGGCAGCCCAAGCACATGTGGGGATTGGTGATGTGGTTCTCACCATTGATGGCATAAGCACGGATGGCATGACTCATCTAGAAGCACAAAACAAGATCAAGGCATGTACAGGCAATTTGAACATGACTCTGCAAAGGTAAGATAGATTCTTCTTTTTTTTGAAGAGAATTGATTATCATCCTAGGAGTGGTTTGGAGGATAAAAATGTGTAAGTGGTTTGGCCAAGTCTATGGAGTTAAATGTCAGTGATTGAAAGATATGCTGCCATAGCCTGTAATCTGTCTTGATTTACAGCATTTTAGAAAACTTATTAGATGTTAATTATGTGGCTTGACAAAGATTTTTTCCAGCTTTGTCACCTATTCTATTTCCTCTTCCTTTTGAGTTTCAGTTTTGTTTAATTAATCTGTTTAAAAGCAGGTCTTATTAATGCTTTTTTCCCTTCCCTCAAGTGACTAGGAACATTTTCTTGGGTCAAGTCCTACAGCACCATTCTTACTGGCTAACAGAATGATGGATTTAAATAGTTAACCCTTGAGCTAAATGGATCAAAATACTTCTGCTCAGAGTCTGGGAGATGTTTCCACCATGTAATTTCTACCATGTCACTAAGTAGCAGCCTCCCTTTGCTAATTGAAGTGCCTGCTGTAGAAGTAACAGCTTGGCCCAGTCTCATTACTAAACCATAGAGTTTATTGAATCTCTGCATATCTCTGGTGTAGCCTGGAGCTCCCCTGCAGGAGGGGAGCAGGGTGCTCACATATGGGTTATTGAACCTGAAGTAGAGTGAGCAGCAGCACAAGCAATAAGTTCCTCCAGTTCTCAAAAGCCTCCTAGGGCTAAATGTTTTTTGTTAGAAGACTGCTGTTCAGTGATGTGAGTGAACATATTGGAGGAGATTGGCCTGTGAATCCATCACGTAGGGAAAAGCATCTCTTCTTGTTTTCAAAGAAAACAACAGCAGTTGTAGGCCATGACTGCTGTTCAGGCCTGCCTTCAGCAGTGCAAAGTTCCTTGGTGAGTGTTGGTTGAGGTCCATACCATATCTCTTCACCAGTTACTGACTGCTTTTTGTGGCAAATTATCCTCCCCTTAATGAGAGGACTGCGTCTTTCAGCGAGTTAATCAGTATTTATTAGAATAAAAAGAGGTGACGTGGTTGCAGATCTGACAAACATCCATCTCCAGGGTGACAGTGCTTGTTCCCAGCCCTAAGTGCCATGTGTTTGAATGGTTGTGGGAGTGCTTTCTTCTGTAAGAGGCTGCAGTTCAGCACTGCTTGTTGTTTCTTGTTTTCCCCGTTGTCCTGTGCTTCTGTGCTTAGCTGCCCTGACTAAGGGATTCCCTTTGCTCAGTCTGAGGAAGGGAGTACCTTGTGGTGTGGTTCATGCCTAGGGCATCTCCCTGAGTGAAACTTGTAAAGGTGGCATTAAAAGTTTCTTGGTGAAAGACAGGTATTATACCAGCTCATTAGAAGAACTACATGTTGTATCTAGTGTGTCATTTGCTTTTCTGGCTCCCAGGGAGACGGGCAGGTCGCTCAGAAATGCACTTGCCAGGACCCACTGAGTCACAGGCAGGTGGGTTGGCCCACTTTCTCCTGTCACCATAACTGTATGGGCAGGGTTAATATTGGATATAGGACAGGCATGGCAGGCATGTCCCAGTCAGGTAATAACTTGTCTGAGGCTGCTTCTGGTTAGGTACGGAGATGAGTGGTTTGGAAATCAGATTAATCATGAGTTAGCCTGATCCCCTGCTGTTCTCAGCCTTCCCACTTAGTGTAGCATCTGACTCACCACTGTTGGCTACCTGACAGCTGAAGGCTAAGTCCGGATCAGACTAACAGTGATCAAAGAAATAGCCTTGGTCCTGGCATCTGGGGGTGTGACAGATGTGTCTTGTGGCTCTGCTGCTTTGCAGTCTCATGGTCTAAGCTGTTTTGAATTTTGCATGTATCCCAAGAAACCAAAGGTGTAGGCAGTGTTCTCCTGGTTCCTCTGCCTGTGAAAATTCCTTGCCCTGCTCTGTAACAGATCTGCTTTGGTTGTTTATTTGTTCTTTATAGCCTGGAAGAAGATGCTTCTTGGAGTCAGACTGACTCATGCTAACTGGAGATGATGGCTGCCCGTGGGAAGGGACCTTGAGAGTATAAGCAGGGTGGCAAGATAAGCCATTTTAATATCGAGTGTTCTCCATAATTATATTCTTCTGTTCCTGCCTCTTCTCTCAAAATGAAACAGAAAGAAATAAAATATTTTAAACTGTTACTCTTCACATGCAAGATTAAGGAGATACTGTCAATGTGAAGCAAAGCTGGCCTTCAAAATATGGGCTGGTGCCATAGAATAGGAAAATCTAAGACATATTTTATTTTGCTATTACTGCTTTTTGTTTATCTTTCATTTTTACTTCTGAGATTTTATCTACTTTCACACAGTCTGCTGATAGTTTGGACTACAATACAAGGATGTTGAGGTTAGTTTTGAAAGAGTCCATCAGTTCTGAGATACTGCCCTGGTTTGCTGCTGCTTTAAAAGAACACAATGGTTGGATGGTTAGTGGTGTTACTTTGAGCATGTACTCCAGCACCCCAGTTTGCACAGTGGTCAGGGCATGGTGACACTTCACCTTTTAAAAGCTACAAAGGAAACTTCTGTAGTCTATGGCAAAGGCAAGAGAGGAAATTCTTTATTATCAAATTCCTTATTATAAATATTTTAACTTGATAGTTAACCTATTTAGGTTTTCACTTGGCTTCCTCTCTTCTTCATGTGCAAAGTAGAAAAAATAAAATGAAGAGAAACTAAACAAGGGGCAAGAAGTAGCTTGTCTGAGAGGTTGGAAGGGATAGTTAAAGTACTGCCTCGGAAACCTTTACTTACAGATTTAAAGCAGTATATTTATGTAGGCAAATATGCAAGTACCCCTTGTGGAAATCCAATTTAGATGTTTTGTAACTTGTAATTTAATGTTGGCAAAATATTCGAAGGGCATATAAAAGCTTCCCTTTGTTCCATGTAAGGCAGTATCACAGCTACGTTTTTTAAACATGGAATTGTTGTATGCCCTGGAAAGGAACTGGAGGTGCAGCTGACACAATTGCAAATTGACTTTGCTTAAAGGTTGCTCAAATACCAATGGACAAAATTGTGCTTTCCCAGCCCTGTGTGCAGTAGTAGGTGCCTAACATTTGCATGTGTTGGCAAGTATTTTCAGGTGTATGTCTTTAAAATCAATATGTTCTGTAAACAAGTCCCATTGTTTAGTACAGAAGTTATATCTTTTTTTCAGGTCTGAGATGAAATTTGAATGGAGGCATTTATTTGCTCATTTTTCATATTATATTGTAGGCACACACAGTTTGTGGTGATTGGGGTGGGGCTGTGTCCAGCCTCATCCCCATGGGTGCAGCTGTGAGCAGCAGGTGAGCAGCACTGACAGCAATGAGCCATGGAGTGCCCAGGGGCACTGACCCATCACCAAAGGGAACAGAGGGCACACAGGGGCATGGCATCAACAGGAGGGGTATAAAAGGCTGGCCTGAAGGACAAGAAGGGCAGATGCTTGCAGCTTTCTGAAATGGTGTGGTGTTACTCTGTATGGGCTGAAGCCTTCTGGCATTGTCTCGTGATCCTCTGTGTATCCTGGTCGTCTCAACTGCAACATTATGTGACTCATATGGAGGGTGGCTTTTTTTCTCTTTTTTTTATTTTGTAACTTGCGATTTTAGCTTCTTGATAAATCTCCTCCCCGCTCCAATTTTTGTTTCTATTCATCCCTTCCTTTCTGAGATCTTGCTCTTTTGCACCTCAATATTTCATTTTCATCTAAAGCCATTCCAGTTTCCCATGAGGACAGATGGAAACCAGATGCTTGCTTTTTGGATATATTTTCAAGTTCAGTAACTTAGCATGGACTTTTATAAATAAATCTCTAAGTTGCTGAACAGCTAAAAGCCACCACCTATTTTTAAAATATTATTTTTGGGGACTTATTCTCCAGAGATTTGCCTTAATGATTCTTTTGGAATGAGCAGGATAAGGAATTGTGGATTTCTACAGATGAATGAGGTCATGATACCTGTGAAGATGGAAAGTCTTGGGTGTTGTTTTTCCTATAATGATAGGGAACATATTTATCTCTCTGTTTAGTAAAACATATCTGCATGGGTATAGTTTGCTTTATAAAGGAATTGCTTTCACTCTGTCTATGAATTTACTAAGGTAGGACAAAAGGCATTGAGATTGCTTGGCTTGGGAAGTGAAAGGAGGGTTCTGCAGGTTGTTTACTCCTCTGTTGCTATATTGCAGTGCTTCTTTGGGTGAAAAAAAAATTCTGAGTGCAGTAATTTGGCAGTGAGCAGATCCTGTGGGTCTCATTGCAGCTCTTCAGTGGAGGAACACAGCTGCTACAAAGCAATAGATGAATTTCAGTGATGGCCATGGGCTTGGTGGGTTTTTTCTCCTAAACTTTTTCAAAGCATGGGGTTGCCCAAGTGTCATAGGTGATGCTGGGGCCTCCTGGGTATTCCTGATGTCCTACAGGGCTCAGATAAATTTAGATGAGCCATGGGGCTGAGTTCTGCAGTTGATAAACTAAAAGCCATGACATTTGTTATAGCTGCCTGCCTGAGTATGAATCTTTGTAGTACTGTCCTCCCTTATCTTTTTGGGTTTTTTTTCAGGAAGCATGAAGTCTAGGCTTTTAGCTTAAGGGCAGCTGAAATTCTCATCATTTCAGATGGGGTAAGTGAGAGAAAAAAATGTTCTGGACCATTTGAATTCTAAGATCTTTTTTCAAGTTGACCAATTTGGAAAGGGTTTTCCAGCAGTAAGACGAGCTTAGTATGCTTTTTTCTTACTATTTTTTTTGCCTAATTTATAGGCTTTACTTTAGATGATGCTTAAAACTCATGTTCCAGTTCTATGAGTCATAGGTTCCTTGGGTGGGTATTTTGTTTCCCTAACCAAATATGGACGAGCTTGAGGAAAACTATGATAAGAATGCATTCTGAACTCTTATGTTTTTCTCCCAACTTTAGTCATTATCATTTCCCTTACATAGGTATTTTGACTTTAGCTTGGTTCTTCAGTGATTTGCTTTTTTAGAAAAATAGAAGCTTCATTGTCCTATGTCAGTTGAACAGAGACAATAATAATTGGTTGAAAGACACCACAACTTCCAAGTAATTTTTTCAAAATCTGAAAACTAATTTTTTTTTGCTGTAATTCTTTATGTAATACTAATTCTTATGTGAATTGTTTCAGGAATGTCAGAACTAAGTGCTGAATGATTAAGGAAATAATTTCTTTTAAATTGAGAGAGTTGAGACACAGAAAATTTAAAAAACTGTTGAGGCAGTATGGCTTGGCATATGTATATTTGTGGTTCAAATGCTACTCAAAACGTTTGGCAACTTATTCCCCAAGGCTAGTTTGTTGCTTTCAATCATTAATTCTAGTTTTCAGTGATTATGCCTCAAAATAACTAGGTGAAAAACTGTGCCTCCCAAACAGACATTCCCTTCTCTTGTTGAGCCATGTCACTAAGCTTTGAGGTGGCAGCTGTTCCAGGTAGCTCACTCAGTGGAGCCTGGTGAGACTTCAAACAATCCTGGAGAACTTTTTGTGCTGTGCATTGCAATGCAGTCAGCTGAGTTGTCTTAAATCCTTCTGGTTTATCTTGCTCTGAAATTAAGTGATATTGGGTTAAAACGTTGTCTGAAGAATTCAAAGCTGATGAATGATGCTGGGTGTTTTTTTTGATCCAAAAGTTGTTGTATAAATCTATGTGCTTGTTGGAAGCAAGGTAGGAACCTTTTGCTCCTAATTTAGGAGCTGAGCAAGTTTAGCTAGCTAAGCCATGCCTTTGGAAAGCCTGCCCACACACTAAATAAATGCAAGGGTACAGCTCTTGCTTCCAGCTGAAATTCAGAGTTGTCTTGTATGTAGCAATTTGCTGCTGGTCAGGTAGCAATTAGATGAAGCACAGAACATGCTGCAGCTAAGTGAATCCAACAAACTACAGGCTTGCTTGGAAGTTCAATGGAGAGTTGCTGGGATCAAAGTGGAAGGTTGCAGGGTAAAAAACAAGAGTTCAGTGACTTGTACAGGGTGATACCTACCCATCTGCCAGGAAAATGGGTGGGACTGAGGACAAGTTAAGCAACAGTAATAGCAGCCTTTCTCACATTGTGTACCTTAGAGTTCTGCTGGGAATCTTTAGAGCTGCAAAAGGTTTGTAAAGGCTGTGCAGTTTCTTGAGGTTACTGCTGTAAGTAGTGTAGGAACATAAATACAGTAGTAGATAAAGATGGTGGACAATGACAAGTGCCAAAGGCAGATTGCTGTTGACTGAACATCAAAATATTTCCTTTGAATTTAAGTTTAAAGATTTTTTTTCACTTTCAATTTCAGGTATATTCCCCTCTGGCCCCCATATAGTTAATACCATGTCAGGAAGTTGAAAATTAAGGAAAGGGAGGTTGAAGAACAAACATCAACACATTGGTGTTTTGTTCTTTTTTTTGTTTTCATTTTATTTTTAGTATGTTTCCCACCAGGGAAATGCAGATATCACCTCTGAGTTGCAGCAATTGCAGCCATTTTACCATTATGTTTTTGAGGTTTTGTCTGCATAACTATATAATGGTGGGTTAAACCAAGGGCAGTCAGATTAGGGGGATATTTAAAAACATCACCTTTCACGTTTTGTGTGAAAATGAGGAGGCCATCATCAAGAAATGGTCTCTCACAACCTGAGAGCTTGTAAATTCAATTTGGGATAAATTTGCAAATTCCTACCCTCATAGTCCAAGCCCTTGATGGAATAAAGGTTGGTAAGGTTGCTTGGGGGAAAGTAGCTCAGATGTTATAATCAGCAGAAGTTGATAAAAATCTGGGGATGAGATTAATTGGGGCATCGCTATTTGAACAGTAGTGAGTGATTGTGGTGGAGGTTTGCACCTGAGAGTCCCTTGTGAAAATGAAGGGAGGAAAGTTTTGGATCCTAGAAGTTCCCATCTGTTTGTAGTGGATCAGTGCTTTAACTGGTCATCTTGCTGTTTTGCCTTCTTCAGTGAGAAACATCTGTGCCATTGCTCTATACAAACTGCTGTGTGGCACAGGTGTCTGACAAATTTCTTAAAAATACTACTTGTTTTCAGACAAGGAAGTAAAGTTGGGGTTGGTTTGGGAGTTTTTTGCTTGTTTTTGTGGGAGTTTTTTTGTGTTTGTTTTAGTAATTTTGCTGACTCTATGGATGTTTGTTTAAAGCCTGAAACCATGCATATCTTTCAGATATGTTTGGATTAGCCTAAAAACAAATGCTGATCACATGTTGTTATTATATAGACTGCCTTCTTTCATTCCTATATAAGATCAATATGAAAATACTTGCCTTCCATTGTAGTTCTGATGTAGGGATGAAACCACTCTGATGTATAACGGTGCTTTTAGAAAAAAAAGATTAAATTGTTAAAGGAAAAAAATACAGTGCGAGAAATGTGGCTTTACACAAGCAGATCATTAAAAAGGTAATAGCTTTGGCTTGATGTTTAGGTGTACAGTAGTTTAGAAACCTATTTTCACTCTATTATAAAACTAAAATAAATCTGTATTCTGATTAGATTTGACACAATTGATTTCCGTTTGTGAAGATGGGAACAGTTAAGGTTTATTCACATATATTGTTTGTGAAATGGCATAATTCAGTAGGAAGTATCTGGAAATTAAATAATCTCACTTGATTTTGGCATGTGCTAGATGGGCAGTGTGCCTCAGTATGCAAGGTGAGGATGGGCTTGCAGTGCTTTGCCTAATGGATGAAAGATAGGATAATGATAAATGACTGCTTGTGATTTAGAATAACTTGCTGAAATACCAATAGCTTTCTCCTGTCTTACAGAATTTAAAAAAAAACCCAAAACTGAGTTGAGTATTTCTGTGGACAGCAGGGAATTGCTTAATGAACTCCACATTGTTCAGTTCATATGCTCTTTGCTGCAAGCAAGAGGTAACATTTGCAAGCTGAAATTTAATACAGAAAACATCTAGGCTGAGAGAGGTTGTGACTAGCGTTCCTATGAGTCTGGCTGTTACTTAACAGCATTTTCCAGCTTGCAAACCCCTTTAAGTTAGTGTTGCTTTATATTCTGCATGTTGCACAACCTTTTCATTGCTGTAGAAGCGTGTAAGCTCAAACATCCCCACATTAAGAAGACCTTTAGTAACGTAGATGCTTCTAAGGAGTAGATTGAATCTATTTCCCAAACATTAAATATATGTACTTTAGGAAGGTAGGAACACAACTAAGCTAACTTTCATTATGAAGATCTTGAAAACCACAGGAGTTAATTTTGCTGACTACCAATATCACTGTTATTTACAATAACTGCTTAAGAGGTGCAACTTCTTACACGACAGGAAAGAAGTCTCCACTGACATTGCAGTATTAACTCAACCTTTCTGTGGCAATTATATGCCAGGTGCTTTGGACTATGCCACTCTTGTCAAGACTGTGTAAGAACAATCCCGACACTTTTTACTTGACATTATCTCTTCACACAGGAGATGCTGAAAAGCATGTTGATTTCTGGGAGTGGGGAGGAAGGGGCATTGGTTTGAGATTCAGTTTGGGTTTGTTTTAGAAAAGGGCAGAAATGGAGCTGTGGAATAGTTCAGATTTTGAAGACTGATAAGAAAGCAATGTTGTTTGCTCTTTGTGTGATTTCCTGGCTAAGTCCTGCTTTTTAGTTTTTCTGAGGAAAAGGTTCATAGCTGTGTTTCAGGAAGCTCTCTTGGTTACTGCTTTCCTCCCTTTTATAAATAATCCCCAGAGGGGAGTGTAGGTTTGTTTTTTTTCTTTAATGAGTAACAGAAAGCCGTCAGAAAAGTGATATTCTTAGGTTTTTGTTACATTTTGTTTCATTTGAAGTGATTTTAATGAAGTAATATTCTCCAGGAGGCCTTTGATGCAATTCTGGCTTTAATTTCCTTATTTTCTAATGGACTTCCGTGGTATTCATGGTGACAGTCACCAAATCCAATAAACACTGCAGCGTAATGTAGAAAAACATATTTTTGTTTCTCTAGTATTATTACCTGAGGTAGGCAGCAGCTGATTACAGCTGTTTTAAAATGCTACATTACTTGCAAAATGTCCTCCATTACTGATCTTAACTATATCAGGTGGGTTTTTATTTGTCAGAACTGATGTAGTGGTTAAGCATGGGTTTTAAATTTTTAGTTCCATTTCTGTTTTTGCAGCAGACTTGGCTGGCCTTAAATGTTTGATTTTCTAAAACTAGACATTTCCTCTTAAGCAGATAACCTTTATTTGCCTTTCACATAGTCAGATCTGATCTTACTTGAGAGCCATCGAGGCTCTGAGGGCTTCAGTACAAGAGACTAAGAAAAGTAAAGTATCATGATGATAAATCAGGGATGACTATTACCAGTCATTTTTGCTTAGTTCTTTGTGAAATAAAGTTTGTGTTCTTGTGGGAACACAAACTCCCCTCAAATATTCTCTTGTTGTTAAGAGCCCTATAGGTAGTAAAAAAAATCACTCTCTACATTTTAAAAACATTTTAGAACTGCTTCTTGCAGTTCTTTTTAGGTTTTGTTAATGATGTGGATCTGCTACATTTGATGCAGATCCTTTCAACTGTTAAACAGTATTTTCATTTTGGAGTGCACATAGGTTTCATTTCCCAAAGTGAAGTTTCCTACAACAAAATGAAACTTAAGGAAAGGTGTGCACCTGAGTGTTCCAATGAAACACTGTAGAGTTCCACAGCCCAGTATAATAGACCTGAGTTTTTCATCTTCTAATGCTGCTGTTAGTTCAGTATTAAAAGTGAAATCTAGCTTTGCCTGGTGATTGATTAGCAAAGAGCTAAAGAGCTGTGTATAAATTGGTGTGTTGTTTGTTTTTCTAATATCCCCACTGCTTCACATTTTCCGGCAGGGTGTGTTTCAGCTTGACACTGAATAGGATGTGTTCTGGACTGAACACTCAGCCTGAAAATAACAAGAGAATTAAAAGCAGTAGGGATTGCTTTGTCTGTGTATTGTATCAGTGAACCTGTTAGTCTGGTATCCAGGCCCACTGTGGCTGCTTTCCGATGATTCAGCGTGAGGGGGGAGTGAGAACCAAACCCTGCCTCGTAACACCTGCACGGTGAGAACCTGGCTGCTTACACAGACATGTGCCTTTGATTATCATAAACACTTGTAACTAATAATTAAACTGGGGTCTTATAGGCGTTGTTTCATGTATCTATCAACATAATTCTTGTCTCAGACAGGCTAGCAACATAGAGGTGTTTTTGCTGTATGTAGATGAAAAATATTTTCTCACGCTGTTTTTTTTTTTTTCCCAATTGCACTTTCCTCCAACTTTGGTGCACAGTGTATCCCCACTTTTGCCTAATTCACAGTGAGTTGTTCAGGCAGAAAGTCAGTTTACTTACTTCTGTGGACCCTCTCTGCTTTTGGGAATATGTGCACCAGATCTGAGCCTTTGTCATCTTTGTGGTTTGAGACTTGAGACAGGAAGTCTTCAGGATTCATCTGACACTTCAGTTTAGTCACAGCTGAATCCTTATTCCCCCCAGGAAAAAAAAAAAAAAAAAAAGCCCTTTGTCTTTTCAGTTGCTCATGTGCACATTCTTTCATTCATGGAGGGGCAGCAGTTTCTGGCCTTGAAAGGACTTGGGCTCCCTGCTGGGGCAGGGGTGCAGAGGACATGCACCGTGAGCTCCTGACCTCATGGTGCTTCTGGTGGAGTCCTGTGCTGCAGCCTCTGCCCAAAAAGTGCTCAGAAAGGAGTTTCTCTTCCTTCCTATGATGAGTAAGGAGGTTTGAGAGACCCTATCTCAACTTCATGAAAATTGTCAAGTGCCCTTTCAACCAGATGCATTTGTGTGGGGTTTGTGCCACAATTCTCCTCTGTATTGCACATGACCCAACACCACTGGCTGCTGCTGGAGATGTCAGAGCCATCTTTCCCAACCCTGAGGCAACTAATCAATACAAGGGAAGTGTTCCTGCCAGTTTCAGGGAGCTCTGAGAAGAAGGAATTGGGATGTTAAGAGAAGCAGGGAGGCAATTGTCAGTAAGAACATTATGTTTCAAAGAATTAGGAGTCTTTCAAGTAAGTACAGCGTTAGCAGAAGTGGCACATCTGCAGCACAGAGATGTTAGGGTTGGATCATTGCGCTGAATGCGATCTCTTCTGCAAGGATGAAAGATGGCAAAAACTTGCCTTTCTTCCTAGTCTATGGGAATTTACCAACAAAACAACTAGCAATAAATGTGCAGAGATGAAATGAAGCAAAAAAAAAAAGCCATTGAAATATCTTAAGAACACTTTAGGTAATAATTTGTCCACTTAAAAATCTGGGCAGTTTTCTTCACTTGTGTAAATTTTGAAAATGGAACTCATAGATACAGTGAGGGACTTGTGCCTGCTTGAACCAGAACTGAACCTGGATTGTTTGTTTTTACTTAGTGACATCTAATTATCTTATAAATTGAATAAATTGTTCTTGTTCGTGTATATTTTATTAGTTTAGGCTTAATTACACTTGATGCTAACAGTGTTTGTTCCCCACTTTGTAAAACACTGGTGCATGTTAAGCTTTAGCTTTTTTCCAGCATTCCTGTGGCTGTTTTAGCTGAGCAGAGTTTGTCTGTTAACATGAAATCTGCAAATCATTTCAATCTCTCTTATATTTAAATTTACAACAGATTTATATGCTTTCATATTTTGGAATCTTTTATATTCTTCTTAATGCCTTAAACTTCTAAGTTTACGATGTCTGCTGAGTATTTTCTCCCACGGTTTTGGCAAGCCTCAATTTCCTCACTTTTCAAACTCTTGCCAAGACACAATTTGAATATAACTTGGAAAACCCCAACAAAACAAACAACAAAACCCCATGAAAATTTGATGTCATATTTATGTGGGTGTGGCTGATGACAAAATCTTCCAAAATAAAATAAATGTGCTGTGTGAGCGGTTATAAGCCATTGTCTGAGAGACACAAACTTTATAGAGAATCTGCGTCAGCAGCTAAGACTGGTTGGAAGCTGATGTTTCGTGTTGCTTTCTGTTTGGAATAAACTCTTCACCAAACAGTTAAATGGGTTTTCTGAGTGGCAATTATTCTGGGGGATTGCTTCTTTGGCCTAGTCTGTTGTTTCTGTTCAACCTGTGACTGATTGCTGCTCTGTAAGAGAGACCATATTGGCAAAAGGGATTGGATTATACAAGTAATGTGAGTTTCATTATGGGGGAGGGACTTTTAGTACTCAATGTGTTTTGGAGAGAAAATGACCAAACCTAGTCAGTCAGTCTTACTGTCATATCCCTTTTAGCTCCTAAGCTTCTATGCAAAAAATGGAATGTAGTATGCATTCTTAAAATGTATTACAGAGTGTAGGAAGCCAAAGTTTTAATGAGGACAGTGACTTCAGAGGTAACTAATGCTGCTTGATTGCTAACAGATTATTTTTCCTTTACATACAAAGTCCCTCCACATGAGCAGACTATAAGTCTCAGTGACACAGGAGTCACTAAAATGCACGTACTGGGCTAAATATAATGTATAACAGGTTTTGCAAGTACCAAAATGTGTAATGGTTTCCATTCAAGGCCTCTCAAGTACTGAAATTTTTAAGTGTGCCTGCTGTCAATAATGATCTTGGAGGCGATTGACTGAAAGAGTTGCCAGTTATCTCCTTTCCAAGTCTTGTCAGGAAGGTGATGGCTGGACAAGTCAGTCATTTTCCACAACATCTTCTTTACTCATAAGTGACTGCTCCATTAACTTGATGATTAAGTGAATGCTGGACTCATATTTGTGTGTTGCATCTCTTGGAGCTGCCTATAAAGGAGCAATGTTGAATAACTTAATTATGTAGCGAGTATGGTTATGGGATTTTTGTATCTTTTGCACTTGGCTGAAGGGAGCTGTCCTGGAGAAGAAAGCTCCTAGTGCAATTTGAGCAAGTTGGAGCAAGGGCAGATGGAAGTTTCCCTTGTGGCAGGCCTGCTAGACTCAGCTGGCACAGTGCTGTGAACAGGGCCTTACATGGAACTTGTGGCAAATTCAAGTTCCACCACAACTCAGATTAACAGCACTGTCATTAAAAATATAACAATAAAGAAAAAAAAAATCAATATGAAATCTCAGTTACCGTATAGAGGGTGTGTTTTGGCAGGAAATGAAACTAGGGAGAAAAGAATTAGATGTCTCGTGTAAGTGGCACTTTCTAACCACTTCTGTGAAAAGATGTTAGGTTGGGTTTTATTTAGGATCCAGATAATTTCAGAATATCTTATGTGAATTAATAAAATCTGTGAGTCACTGTATTTCTTTTAGTCAGAAAGAAATTATCCTCACTTACATTAGGCACTAAGATTAGCTATTTTTGCAATACACCATGTAGCTGTTGCTTACAAATCCTATGGTATGCAACACGTAGAGGTGAGTGGAAGTAGCATGCCAGTGCTGAAATTAGTAATAACCAATTCAATGTTATTTCTAATAATTTTAAAGCTGGTGAGTGCTGTGGGGGGGAGGTCAGGGAAATCATGAACTGGTTGAATCTGGTACGTTTATCTTGGTAGGAAAGATGGATTCATAACTTAGATGTCTGTTTCTTTTTTATACTAGAAAGGACAAATGTATTTTGGGATAAAATATGGTTATAAAGTTTTGAATTCCTCTTGATGTGGAAGAAAAAAAGGTTGTTTATTTAATGGGAAAGACTTAATCTGCTATAAAAGATAATGGAGCTTGAGGCATTTATCAGCCTTCCTGGAGAAACATAATACCTTGCAGGGCTGGACCTGAACTGCTTCTGCTATCAACAAGTAATTAGCAGACAGAGCACATTGTTGATCAAGATCTGACTAAAGGACACTCTGAATCTATTCCTTCTGGTTGCTTTTTCTTTCTTTGCAGAAGAGAGATGAAAAAGATTGTAAATTGTTTGCAGGTTTTTCTGAGGATGTACTCTTAAATTTTTATTTTAAAATTGCACCTTTTATTTTCATCAGTATGGTTTTCTTGGCTGAGGAAGAAGAGTTTTTTTGCCTCCCATACATTAGCCTTAGAGAATGACCCTTTGTTAATAATAGCTGCACACTGTGGGTGAGGCCAAAAGGAAGTATGAGGTTGAGCTGGAGTATTGCAAACTTTAGATATTTGCTCTTGACTACCCTTTTCATTGTATAATTCTCCCCAGTGATTTTATTCATGAAAAATGTGAAGAATTCATCTGATTCTTCTCATGATGCACCATGTTCCTGCTGTTTGGTTTTGTATTTTTTTAAACTCCATGGAAAACTTGTCTCATGATTAGTCACTGAAATTAAATTACCTCTTGACATTTACACCATTTGTTTTCCTGCCTGTCTGTCAATCTAAGTGGGGTTTGCTTGTTTGTGATGCTTTTGTTTGTTTGCTTTAAGTGCTCTTCCTGAAGAGGGTCTGTCAGACTTAGCTGCTACATGTGTAGGTAAGTAGAGAAGGAAATAGGAGATACAGAGGATGTCATTATCTGTAATGCTATTCCCTGCCTTCCTTAGATCACTGTAGATTGCTCATGGTCAGGCAGGGAGGCAAAAGGAAAAACTGGCAAAAATGGGCAGGACCCAGGTGATCAGATTTCTGTGATGGTAGATATTAAAGTCTTTCAATGTGGGATTAGAGAGGTTTTGTAGTCAGTCATTTCCAACGCTGTGTTCTTGGACTGGTCAAGCCTGTAGGAAAGTCTTGGGTAGGTGAGGACCAGTCCTGGTGAGAGCTCTCCAAAAATCAGGCTTTGTGGATGTGGCTGCTGGAGTGAAGATGATTATGGGCTATCACCTATGGAGACCAGAGGGTGGCTGGCACTATTTTCTTGGTTTCCAAACCATGGTAGCCCAAGCTTTGTGTAACACACCGAATATTTTTCAGGACTGTGTAGAAATGTTTCCTCATTTTTGCAAAAGACTGCAGAAATCTTAAGTCTTTCACAAGTCAGTGATTTATTTTCCTCCTTGTTTGTGGATGTTTCCTCTTGAAGATAGCAGTTGAGCCAAGAAAAATTGTATTGGTCATGGGTCTGCTTAACATAAATGTGTTATTAAGAGATGTCTGAACAGTTGAGCTTTTCATCTTTGTCCAAAGAGATCACTCAAGAAGTGCATGCCTAAAAATCTATGCCTTTCCATGCCTAAAGATTCTTGTAGGAAGCAGCTGAGACCCATGACTGTATTTGCCATGAAAAAATGCCTTCAGGTAGTAGAATGGGAAGTTGCACTTTTACCCATGGCTTGCCAAGACAATATTTTGTAATAAAGCAGCATCCATATAAAAATAATTTGGATGATCACAACAGCCTCCAACTGTTTGTAACTAATATGTTCTGCAGTCAGCCACTGTTTTCAAAGCTCTTATATTTCAGGTAAATAATTAAAATGTTCTCTCCATAACTGCTTTTTTTTGGTGAGCATTGAAACAGTGTGTAGGTTCTTCCATATGACTGGTGGGCATTTGCCATTCATACTCTCAAGTAAAAACCCTCTACCCATATCTGGTTTAACCAGTAAAACCCGTACAATACCTTTCTGGAAGTTCAGGGGCTCGTTAGCTAGCATGTAAATTGGGGTGCCATTGACGTTGCTTATTTATTTTAAGCTGTGTCTCTAGTTATTTAGCAAAAGACTTGAAGGAACAATCTGAAGTTGGCCACAGTTTATCTTCACTTCTTAAAATAGCAGAGATACCTCAGTGGCATGATCTTTGGTGACATTTTAATTCTATTGGCACACTTTGAAATAGCCAGCTGGGACATCACAGGCAGACATCAGTTTTGAAGCCTTTCAGATACCATCTAAATGCCAAGCTTTTGAGTAGTAAAATAAAGCATTTATATATAGATTAAACACACAGTAATCAGAAGTGCATTGCAACACATGTCAGTAATTGTGAACAGCTGCATCAGAGCAATGCAGCTGTTAGAACTCCTTCATGGCCCAGATTACATGTATTTGGTCCAAATTACTCATGGGTATAAATGTGTGCTTTTGGGGTGGAATACAGAGAGTCATTTGGGACACTTTCATTTGCTGAAATCGGTCCCTGATTACATTTTATTAAGAGAGTGCATGATATAAGGAGGCTCACAGACATGTCTGAAAATAATATAACACAGATTTTGCAGAGCAAACAAATGCCACTGTAAGAATTGCATGGTGCTTGTGTGTCTAATATGCTGCAGTTCTGCTGCCTCCCTTCAGGCCTTAGCTGGATCTGCAAAACACACAGTGCTGCTACAGAAGTACCTTATCATGGAGTGTCTGGGCTTGGAAAGGATCTTAAAGATCTGGCTCCAAGCCCTGTCCCTTGCGTATGAACACCTCTCACCTAGACCAGGTTACTTGGAGCCCTATCCAACCTGGACGTGAAGACTTCCAGGGGTGGGGCATCCACAGCTGCTCTGGGCAACCTGTTCCAGTGCCTCACCACCCTCCGAGTAGAGAATTCTTGTCATTCAGTTTAAGGCCATTACCTTTGTGGACAGTTCCTCACCATTTTTCTAGTAGGCTTCCTTCAGCTTTTGAAAGGCTGCAGTAAGGTCACTCTGGAACCTTTTCTCCAGGCTGAATAACCCAACTCTCTCAGCCTTTCCTCATAGGAGAGGTGCTCTATCCCTCTGATTATCTTGGTGAGCCTCCTCTGGACCCAATCCCAGTCCATGTCCTTCCTGTGCTGGGAGCTCAGAGCTGGTGCAGCCCTGCAGGTGGGGTCTGAGCAGAGCAGAGGGGCAGAATCCCCTCCCTCCCCTGCTGCCCACACTGCTCCGGATGAGCCCAGGACACATTTGGCTCTCTGGGCTGCAGGCATGTGTTGCCAGCTCATGTCCAGCCTAACAGGGTAGCAAACCATTTACAAAATGGAAACAAGAATGCCAGGAGTGCTGTAGCCTCTGCTTTCATCCCAGTGTGCAGCTATAAAAACAATTTGTAGTAACAGCAAATGTTATTCTGTGCCTGTTGCTGAGAGATGTTTTGTGCCAGTGAATGCTTGAGGACTGGAACATGAAGTTGACGAAATTCTTTCACTGTGATGGAAACCAGTCTTGTCATTGTTGTTGTCATCATGCTGCCTTGTGTCTTGTTTTTCCCTTGGGGTTTTTATTAGAGGAAGTTTTCAGCAGCCTCTGATTCAGCTGTAGAAAGTTATGTCCTACAAAGGAGACCAAGAGCAAAGCTGTCAAGTTCTCAAGCTAGGAAATACAGGGGAAGCCTGTATTGGTGTGGGGAGCTTTGCTTTGGAAGTCTGATGTGCTTTGCGTGCACTGTAATTTCCTAAGGAATGCAACAACACAGATCTGGTTTTGACTGTGCTACTAATTTACAAAGACCCTGATTAAAAGCTTCCTGAGAATTGCATAACTGTACTGTCTGTAGTGCTTTGGGACACTGATCTTTTATTTTTTGTTTCATCTCTATACTAGTTATGTAAGGATAAGTGTTTTTAGAAAGATCTCAGAAAATCAGTGAAACAATGACCCTCTGCAAATATTAGGCTGAGCTTTCTTGCTAATGCTTTTAGGGTCTTGTGCTAGGGTTAAGTCAAATGTCCATCAAATTCAACAGTCTAGTGAGACTGCCAGAAAGATAGTGAGCTTGAAGAAATTTGACCCAAGTCCTAAAGTATTCTGATCAAAAAGTTTTTCAAGTCCTGTTGGTTGACTTGCCAGAACCTGAAGTAGCCCTGGGATCTGGCAGTTGCTCAGCAGTAATGCGTCAGCAGTGGTGCTTCCTGCACTCCTGGTCAAGTCCAGATAAATGGAAAAGCTTGCATTTTGGAAAGTTTAAACATTTCTTAAAATATTACTCTCCTTATCTTTGAATTTGAATGGCATGTGAATATATTTGAGAGAGACACTTTTGTCTGCTTTTTCAGAAAGTGGGGCAGGGTGGATTGTATTTGGTGTTATCTGGACTGTGGGACATGCTTGATAGTGTTTATTTGAAATCTCCTGAAAATTGACAGGAACAACATTAAGAATGGAAAAATTATTTTCACTGTTTTTTCTACTCTGGGTTCTTAGTGGGTCAAAATATTATCAAGTATGGGTAGCTTACCTGACCTAAGGATGCCAAAGTTCATTTTATCTCAGTCAGCTGTGTAATCTGTGTCCTTTTTTCCTTCATAAATACTCATCTCATTATTTGGGTGCCATGAATAATGTTACTTGTCTCTATTTACACTTTTGTTTTCCCACTGCAGACTATGCCCCACACCTGTTGCTTTCCTTTGAAAAACACATCTCTCCAACATGCATGGTTTATGATGCTAACTTGCAGGCATTCTTTAATTATAAAAGGATATGTGGTGATCTGTCAAGGGACAGTTGTCTCTAAATGGATTAAAAGAAGCTTACATGGTTTATATATGGGCTATGCCCTTCATATGCTGAAAATAGTTCAAGTTGGCTTGAACTGTCCACATAGTGTATTTAGTACCTATGCAGGTACCTGATTATTTTCCTAAGCTCAGATAGTTAGTTTTGCACCTCTGTGTATGTGGGATGTAAAGAATAGGGAAAAAACCCTCAGAGAAGTGAGTGAATTGACAAGTGTTGTTAGATAAACTGTTCCCAAGCTCCAGCCCACAGGAAAGAATGAGACACTGATTAAATAAAACCTGTCCTCTGCCATGCAAGTTCTCAGCTGTTGAGAGTCAAAATTTTAGTGTCCTGACTCATCAGCTCTTGCCACCTTCCTCTAGTAAACAGTAAAATGAGAATAAATTAATGATTGGCTGTTTGGAAAATAAATGTCTTCCTGAACAATAGCGATAATGTCATGAAAGCATAGCAGTATAAGAAAGATGCCGTGTTTGGTAATGCTGGGAAAAGCAGGCAGGTTTTCAGGTATAAAGTATTTTCTAGAGGTCTGAAAAACTGCTAAATACAAATTGAGTAACACCACTGTGAGTTAAACTAGATATGTATCTGTTGCAGCACCTCACGTAAAAGTGAGCGGTAGCTGCAGAGTTGAGTGTCCAAGTACAAGCTGAATTTCACAGCTGCACTGTTTTAAGGGCTTTTTTCCACACAATTTTTTTGAATAATTACTGCCTTTGATAAATTCCAGGATATTGTCAGTAGAAAGTCATGTCTGTGGCACAAAACCCTATGAGGTAATAAAAACACATACTGTGCCTGTCAAATATTACTCACTTCGGCTATGAGGCAAGATGAAAGTAATGTTTGCAGCATTGTGACAGATCTCAACAGGCTTTGTGATGATCAGATGTTTTCCATCAGTGATTAGCTGCCCACAAAAGCAACTTAATTCATATGCTGTGAGTGTGCTGTGACTGTTACCCCCTAAGTATTTTGAGCTGAGAAGGATTAAAGGTATTTTTTTCAAAAACTAGATGGTGGGAAAGGAAAACTTCATAGTTAGTGAGATCAGTTGGAGTCAGATGGGCTTATTAATTTTTCTCTTCTCTCATGGTTGTTGCAAACAGCAAAAGAATATGAGGACTTTGCTTTATGCACCTTCACTTAATAATTGGGTCCTTGGACAATTTATTGACTGCTGGAATGAACTGTTAAAGGTCTCTGCTGCTTACTTGCTCAGCTTTTGCAGAAAACAAAATAATTTCCAGCTGCAGCTCATAGTGTGATAGTTTATCTTTGACTTTTCTCTCCCTTGAAGGCATGGTGAGACGTGTTGGACAGGTTAACTTGAGGTCTTGATACACAGTTGAAAGGAAAGCAAAATACAAGAAAACTGCCAAACTGAAGTGTTAGATATCTAGAACTGTAGCAGACAGCTATGCTAAGACATAAATGGCTTTTCTCAGCATGTTAGACCTGTAATACATTTTAGTAAGCCAATAACCTTAAATATATAACCATAAAAACAATACATGGAAATGATGAAGTGCAAGAGAAGCAAGGGTCTGTAGTGGAAAAGGTTACAGCTTCTGGCAAAGTGCGTGCTCATTAAATTGATAGAGTAATAATTCTGGCATGTGGTTTTTAGTGCTTCAGCTGTGCTACCCACAGCCAGTGCTACCTGTGGTGGTTTTCCCTTTGGGAATGGCCTGTGGGAGCCCCTCAAACATCTGCTGCAATGAGGGCTGGTTCAGGTGTGTGCTGGTATTATGTTAGGTCATTGGTTGGAGACAGCAATGACAGAACTCTGAGGATCTTGTGACAAACAACTGGGTTTATTGTTCAGTGCACCCTTTTATAGGGGGTTCAGAATTCCTGTGCTTAGACAACTGATTGGCTGGGGTCTCTGCACCCCCCAGCTTGCTGGCCAATGCTATGTCTGCATTTAGGATTGAATGGGATTGGCTGGGGGTCCTCTCTTTGGGTTCAAATCTATCTTAGCATTGCTCACCTCTAGGGACTTTGGTGCTGTTGAATCAGGGACAGATAAAATGACTCCACGGTTCAGATGGTGAAAAAGAGGTACTTTATTAAGAGGTGGTGTCCTTTTACAACCAGGATGGCTAAGGTGAAATCTGATTGATCTCAAAGTAAAACCTTTCACACTATTAGTGAACTATGAACAGAGCTCTCTGAAGGTACATATCTATAAACAACATGAACAGAAAGAGAGATAATAATTGTTTTCATTCTTCCTCTCTAAGTTTCCCAGGCCTGAAGCCTGGGAGAATTCTCTTTGACTGAACTGAGAATCTCCACAGGACTTGTTTATTTGTTTTCTATAATGAACTGGGCTTAGCCGAATTGGATTTCTGTTCAAGACCAGATTTATGTCTCCAGCTACAGACCACTGGCTGCAGAGTCCCTGTGGTGGAAAGGCCCCTGACAGCCTTTGTGGCACTTTTCCAGTCAGGTCCTGTGCTCATGCACCTTGAGGATGAGTATTCATCCCTTGCTCTGGGGTGACATGGGAGGGAAGAGAGGGGACTGAGAGGCTGAGAAGGACAGAAAATTGACTGGTTTGCTACTGGGTCCCACTGAGAAGTCAGACAAAAACTTAAAGATATTCCTGACCTTAATGGGAAACAACTGAATCCATAGTGTGTCCTAGTAAAACGAGTTTATCCTTTTAAAAATAGATTATCAGCATCTTTCTTTATTAGTAACTGCTGCCATGTCTCTGGGTTTTCTGGAGCAGTTATTTCCAACAGCCATGCAGTTGTGGTAGGCCATCCACATATCTGCATTTTGTAGTTAGGATGATGCACAGCTTGAAACACCACAGATGGAAATTGAGAAAGCTGAATTATTAGGTTGCTCCTTATATCACCCGAAGTCAGGAAGAAGCAGGAGGTGGTAGGGCAGCTGGGATTTTGTCAGATTTCAGGACAATGCTTTTAGAGTCTGGATGGGTGACACCACTTCCCATGCTGCTGACCTAGTGAAGGACAGGGCTCTTTGCTGTTGCTGCCTGACGCCTCAGAAAGAGTTTTCATCCCATTTGGTTAATTACACTTCCACTGTCCTCCTCAGACTTCCTGGAAGTGATAAATGGGTGAGCTGCTTTGTAGAGGAGAGGTGTTCTTAGTTCCCAGAAGAAGTAAAATATAAACTAACAGCTCTCTAAATTGCCAGATTCTTCATTTGAGGAAAAAATGCTCATTCCCACACACATGCTTAAGGGAAAAAAATAAAAACCAAATAAGGGCATGTTGGGGATTGGGGAGCTGTTTGTGGTGAATTTCCAGTTAAAATAGATATGACTACACTTTTGAGTTTATTTAAACAAAGGAGGTAATTTAAAAGGAGGTAATTTAAACATTAGTCACCATATTGTGGAAAGCACTGGCCAAAATAATTCAGTGCTTAGTTTTGAATTTTTTAAATTATTACTTAGATTTGATGACAGACTGAATTCGACGTGAAGCTGAGCGCCTTTTTTTAAGTGTTTTGGAGGACTGACTAGATCTGTGAGTTACTTAGACCAATGCTTTTCTTTAAGATGTCCATTTTTAAAAGGTAACTTGCTGTGTTAAAATTATTATCTAATAAGCACTGATAAACAAAATCAAATGTGTAACCTACAGTTTATTAGAAAACCAGATAATAATACCTTAGCTGTTATGTCAATACTATTACTTAGCAAGACAGCTTTAGGAAGGCCTAAAGAAAAGAAAAATGTAGTTTCAGCAAGGCATAACTGATAAAAATTATCTTGATTATTTAGTCATGCTGAGCTACCACTTGTATCTAGGCTGCTTTATGACTTTTCTAAGACAACTGACGGCAATCTGCCATACGGGATTGTAGGGCATTGGCAATACTTGGTACTGGGGATGCTTTACCTGTCCAGGCTTTAGCTGGGGGAGTCATGGACAGCTGTGTGCAGATGTGCTTTCCTAGTCAGGGCTAGCCATAACATGGGAACTCCAGATTGCTAAACTTTCTGCCTTCCTGGAAGCAAAAAGCATGTTTTTAAAAACCTCTGACAGAAGGTAAGTGAGATAAATTCCATGGTATTTTTCCTTAGCTTTTTGTTTGGTTTTGGTTTTGCTGTAATAGAATAAAATATTATCTGCCTGCACTTAAATTCTCTTTACAAATGTATTGGTAGGGTTGCCACAGACCACAGGAATGAGACTATGAGGAGTAGTTGTCTTTGGGAGGTCTTAAAAACAACTAAACCTTTGTGGGTAGGAATACCAAAGCAGAGGGCAGCTTTTTTCTTTTCTAAAATATCAGCACTGTTTATTTTAACACATAATGATGAAATCACAAACCTTATTTAAATTTAAGAGGAGAGACCTAAATTTGATTTGGCCAACTATCAAGCAGCCAGAGAAGCAAGAACATAACTTTTCTTTCTTTTACCTGACCTAGTGCTTCATTGTACTCTGCTGTGCTGGGGGAGGCACACTATGAGGATGTGAAGTATTCTATAGTGCAAACCAAATGAACACGCATTCTATTAATTTATCCCCTTTTAAACTTAGGGAAAGTGTAGCATCTGTTGAGAGTGACTCACAAACTAGCTCTGTTCTAGTGCCCAGCCACCCTCTGGGTGCAGCACTGACATTTCCGCTCTTTGATTGTAATTAACGCTATTTGTCATAATTTGGTATGTTCAATTAAATGTAACCTAGCACAATAAACTAGAACAAGGGGAATGACTGATGAAATAAAATGTTGACACCCATCTCTTAGCAACCACAATGACCAGAGTACAGATTTGAAAACATTGCTGTTTCTTAAGGCAAAAAGGAAAGAAACGTTTTTTTTTTTTTTTTTTTTTGCAGTGACTGCTACAGATTCCAATTTTCATTGAGTTCTAGTTTATGATGGTTTTGCTGCCTCTGCTTTTCCATGTGTTGGGATGTGAGCAGGTTTGCCATCTCAAGGCCACAGATGCTTGCCCTGGCAAGATTGCTGAAGTGCTGATGTACCAAGTGATGTTGCCTGGGGCAGTGTGTGCTTCTATAAAATTGTGGGAAACACAGTTGTATGTTTTTGTATTAATGTATGCAAGGAAACCATTTCTGAAAGTGTGTAAGTTGCAACAAGAAGCAAGCTTAACAGTTTTCCTGTTTTTCTATTGTTGTGAGCCAGAGCAAAATTGGTAAGAAATTAATTGGATCTGTGATGGAGAAGGGGCTTGTGTTTAAGGAAGAAAAGAAATATATTTGGATTGTTCCTTTTTCTATACTTTAAATTATGTCTATGTTTGTTTTTATTCAGATAACCCCTAGTGAAAGTCATGGCTTGTTACATATGTTAAATGCTTTCTGCTTGTCATCTTTGTTCCATGAGTTGGCTAATTTACAGAAAGAAAATTTATTTAGCTTTCTCTCCTGTCAGTTGAAGTAAAATGAAGCTAACCCACAGAAATGCAGACTACAATGGCAAGACCATGAAAAATTCAGGTTTTCACAAGGAAGATCTGACCAGTGGCTTTTCAGGAATGTAGCATCTGCTGCCAAAACTTGTCTCCTGATGATTCACCAGCTAGGGAAAAGGAGTTAGTTTTGAAAATTAGAAGGGCAGGATGTGAGACTGGAAGGGAATCCTTCCTGTTTTCCATCCTTCTGTTAGAAAGGTTCAGTTCAGAACCACAAATAAAGTTCAGAGGAAATTTTCCATCATTGACTTCATTTAGTGGACTTGGCAGTGTTAGGTTTATGGCTTGGTTTGATCTTAAAGACCTTTTTCAACCTGGATGATTCTATTACTCACTGAAGGGGCTGCACCTTCTTGTTGTATTTCTCACAAGAGTTTGAACAATCCTTCTGATTACAGAAATATGAAAACAGGAAACACAGCAGCTATATTAGTACCAGAGTTGTGCATTCCCTTGTTTATAGAAGGGCTCATATAAGCACAGTTACCTTCTTGTGACTTCCCCATTGAATTCCTCATCTGCTTTTTCAGTTATGGGTACATTACAGTCCCCTGACTAAGGGGGTTTAAATGGGTGGGGGATGATGGGGCTTTAAATGGAGTTCAGCAGAGACAGCTCTGACATGTTATTTGGATTCTAGGTTCAATGAAGATTTGGAGGTTTAGTGGCTGAGGGTTTGCTTCCATAATGTTGATTATTGAGGTAACAGTGTTGCCATTGATGATCAGTCCTTGGAGGTCGTGTATCAAATTGTACTTACTGCAGAAGCATGAAGAAGTGTAGTTTTAGCTTTAATAATGTGATTTTCCACTTACTGGTAACTATAGAAGGATTCTGTCAAAATGCAAGTGTCTTTTTTTTTTTTTTTTTAACTGGGTGAAATACTTGGAAAATGAATGCATAATAGGGGAATTTAAAGAATGAATAGTTTTTGCTGGGCCTACTGCTTACAGTCAAGGGTGGACTAATTCATTTTCCTAATAAGGCTGCTCTGGAAGTTGGAATGTTTTGAATTACGTTAAATGTCATGAAAGTATTCGTCAGAGAGGATTGTCTTGTGGTATGTTTAGACAGCAAATTTGATCATGTTTGGTCAAAATGAGCTATTTACACAAGCTAAATATAGCTGGTTTTTTTCCTCCAATAAAAAAGAAATTACTGATGTAAAAGCTGTGCAAAAAATTGTGCGCTTTCATTTTCAGTAATAGTTTGTCCGTTAGCAATGACTGCAGCTGCTGTTTTTGTTGTTTATAATAATTCTTATGAAGTTTGATACAGTAATTGTTTGCCAAGGTCTTTTGTGTGAGTTGTTTATAATAAGCCTAAATACTGAGCTCTTATGTCTTTGCTTTGTTTGTATATTATTGAAAGTATTGCATAAACTAATATGCTGAACTGCTAGTTTTAAATCATTCAGAAATACCATGCTTCAAGCCATCCTGCTTTTTCTAGTAAGTAGTAACAGGGCAAGTGTGTCATCTCACTCTGAAAACCTTTATCATCAGTTATTCATACATTCAGTGGGACCAAACCTGCATGAAATCCTAATAATGTGTGTAATTGCTAGGTGGTGAGTGAAGTGCTAACAGCTAAGGAATATGCATGATTCTTCAGTTTAATTACTTTCTGGCTGTGCTGTTCAGTGATATCTATGAAAATATTGTGGGAAATAGCCCTGAAGGAAGGATTTTCTTAAATGTGTGTGTTGGATGTGTTTTGCTTTTCAGCTTGAAATGCGCATTTCCTTCTGTACTGTCTTGTGTAACCACCATGCATTTTTCACATTATGATCTTGGTAGCTCAGTTTGCTGGGTGAGCATTTTCCTTTTACAATATGGGATAAATCACAGATTTTTTAGTCTGATTATGGTCTGAAGTCAACAAGGCCAAGTTAAACTGTTTTCAGTATGTCTGGGGCACACAAATTTATGTCCTTGGTTCAACTATGTTTGTGCAGAAAATGTTATATTGTCTGTCTGTTTGAAAGGAACATCGTGAACATTTTGGTTATCAAGATTTTTTTCCCTCACCCTTTTTTTTTCTTTTTGTATGATATTTTTGAAGATGAATTTTGAAAAGTATGTCTTCTAATCATCTGGTAATAGTGGCATGAAATCATTTTTGCTCAGTGCTGTGTTGATGACTATAGAGGCAGTGTAATCCATTCCAAACTCAAATTTTATTATTTTGTAAAAAACAAAGAAAAATAATTATGTTCCTTTTATGTGACTTAAACAAAAGTCCAGCATTAGCAAAGAGAAGATTTTTTTCCTCAAGTATGAAATGTGGGAGTTGGCTTGAATAGTCCATATCTTCCTAATTCTTCCTATTGGTCCAGCTTAATAGATACATAAAACATTTATTTATAGATACATAAAACATAAAAGATATATTAAAAATGAACAACTATAATAAGGTAGAGATGGTCTTAAGAAAGAAATGTTTCTATATGTATTGGCATTATTTTCTCCCTTGTTGTTGCTTTTGTTGCTGCAAATTGGCAACTCTGCAATTAGGAGTGATTAATGATGCACCCCAGCGCTGTGAGGGGCCAGAGGTCAGGCTTTCACAGGCTGCACACTCTGTGGGAAAGGGGAGAAGGGACCTGTTCCCCAGAGCAGACAAAACTCTCTCTCTGTTGAGAATTGCTGTTGATGTGCACATAATGTGTGTCAGCAGCCATGCACGAGTGGGGAAGCCAAGTGCAGAACATCATCTTCTCATGCTATGCATTTTTTCCTTTATTTTTTCCTTCTTTTTTAATTTTTTTTTCGCCCTCCTGTCAGCATGGCACCTGGATTATATATATATTTCCCTTTTTTGGAAGGTAGATACTGAACTTGCATCAGGATTCCTGTTGCTGGGATCTGATGAGGCCTGAGGGCCAAATTAATTTGAGGGAAGGAATGAATAAACATTGTGAACAAAACAGTTAAGGGGGAAAAAAAAGAAGAAGACAGAATGAAAAATTAAAAAAAAGAGTTGTTACAAGGAACAAGTGTACCTAATTCAGTTGTAGCTGTCCATGTTTTTCTGGTAAAAACTGAAAAGCTGGTTTATGCAGTAGAAGAGGTTTTAAAATTGTAGCATCTGTTAGCTGATTTCCAGTTAAATGAACCTTTTTGCCTCCCTAGCAAATTGTGTTTTGGAAATGAGAACTCAGCTGCAGTTTTCCAAAACCGTATTCAGAAAATGTGTCAAAAATCCAGTTTTCTATGAGAACAGCATGAAAACACTCAAGTGTACCGGCAGCAATGTTTGCAAACAAAATGTTACTGTATCAGATTTTTTGCTGGATTTTTAATACTTTTTTTATTTTAGTGCATGTGTGTGTATTTCTGCATATAAGTATATGCAAATCTGAAAAAGAACCTCGATTGAATGAGATGCTTTTTACCTGTAATACGTTGCCATTTCAATTTAGATATAACAAAATCTGTCAATTCTTTATCTACTAAATCCTTTCCTTTGCCATACTTCCTTTCCTTCCCACCCCCAGTAGTCTCAATGTGCCCATTGTTTGGGAGAGATTTTTTTGCCATCTACTATAGAGTTGTGGTGACATTAACCTTATTTTTGAAAACCAATGACTGTGTAAAAATTTTCTGGATTATTTAACTTGCCAAGTTCTTTGGGAGTATTCATGTTATTCTAAAAGGAAGTGTTCTGTTTTAGGCCTGTATATGGGCTATGCACTATTTAAAATATAAATACTGATAGATTGATAAATTGATGAGAGCTGTGAAATTATGTGACACTTTCTTGTGAAAGAATGAAGAACAGAAAGCAGTTTGCAGTTGAAGTCTCTGAAGTGAAGATACAGAATTATGAATTTATAAATCTAATAGTACTTAATGCTAGATGCTAGATTTCCTAACATTGTGTCTGAAATTAATTAGTTCAGTTTTGCCTTTTTGTTGTATTAACAACAGTGTTGTAGATTTAACTTGAATACTTCTTGTTTCCTATAGAGGAAACAAAATTAAATATTTTATGGATGGATGGATGGATGTGGTGAACAGTGAAATGCTTAAACATTAAAAAAATATTTTTACTATTATGTTTGTTTTTTATTTTCCAGAGTGTCTTCTATACAAAAACCGGATCATTTTCATGTGACAAAGGTATGTTCATCATCAGAACCAAGAAATGTAGCATGTGGCACTAACTGTTACCCATCTGTCAAACCCTCTTGTGGATAAGCACCGGCATTCAGACTTTCAGTATAACGTGCTTGTTTTCCATTGTTACATTGAGAGTATTGCAGCATTTGGATCTTTGATTACCTTTTTCCCCCCCCCTAAAAAATAATAGAGAGGGCTGGAAATGATTATCAAAAAGAAAAAAAAAAGGTGAATAAATGTTACTCTCCAGCTCTTGGAACCTTTTTTTTTTTTTTAAGATATTGCTGGTGTTTTCCCTCTGTACCTAAGAGAGAAACAAGCAGGTAGAATTTTTTTGGCACTGATTTTTAAAATTTTTTGTGGGGATTTGTTTATTTTAATGGACACTGAAATCTTTCCTGGAATTTGAGAGAAGCCTATCCAAATACTGCAATTTCAGAGAATAAGTCCCTTCACTTTCCTTAAAGCCTTGGAGAATTACTTGTTCCTGAATTCTTCTAAATTTTTTATTCTATGCAACAGTTTGAAAATCCTGTTTCTGATAAAAATGCTGTTTGCAAACTTGAAAATACTTATAAATAGCCAGTACTTGAAAAGCCTCTGCAGTGGACATAATTAATTTGTAGTACATTACTGTTCTGCTGACCATGACCTTTAAAGGCCACAGTTTGGGGACAACAATGTTAAAACGTAGTTCCCAGCACAGAACCCCAAGCAAACAAGAAAATCAGGTTTCTTGAATGTATAATCTGACATGGGTGTGTGGAGACTTTGGGGAGTATCAATGTGCTCTGCTTCTGCTCTTAAAGGTCTTAGCAGCAGATCAATGTGTGAGCACTTGCACATTCCATTTGTGTATGGGGAACGTGCATATCTCAAATTGGGTTTGAGACATGGAATGTGGATTTTTCTACAAAGCTCTGGTTTTTTCCACATTACTTACCCGCTGGGTTTTGCAACAGAGCGGTTTTTCAGTTTCTTGTGAGTTTGATTTGTGGAGTGTCTGTTTTGGATATGGCAAGAGGAGCTAGCGTTGTGGAATTCCATATTGATTGTGCATGTTGGGATCATTCCCTCTCCTGAGATGCACGGCTCAGGTTGTTTTCCCATACATTTCACGGCTGCACTCTTGGTAAAGCTTGCTTCTGTGCTTCATGCCAGGTGGGTCATCTGCCCTGAGAACAGCTCAAACTCCCTGCTGAGGAATGTGCATGCGTTTGCCGTGGTTTTGTGTGTCTCTGTTTTGTTTTTCATCCCACGTAGGCAGAACCTACCGAAGTAGTTAAGCCTGTGCCCATTGCCTCTGCTGTCGCACCCAAAGCCACTGCCACAGCCAGCGTGGCTTTCAATAAGACACCGAGGCCGTTTGGAGCTGTAACCTCCTCCAAGGTCACCTCCATCCCATCACCGTCCTCCGCCTTCACGCCGGCGCAGGCTGGAGTGCATGCTAACGCCAAGCCTAACGCTGAGCCCTGGCCGCCTGCGCCGGCCGCTCCTAAACCTGCAGTTCCTGTCCCACGGCAGCACGGCGCCGCCGACGGCGCCCAGGACGCAGCCGAGGGGCCGCGACGAGGAGGCAGAGACAACCAGGGGGAGAGTAAACAGCAAAATGGGTAGGTGGGATTTCGTTTTTTGCTGTGAGGGTCTTTCCTCACAGGAAAAAAGCCGGGCTTGTTTGAGGGCCGAGGAAAACACAGCTTGGAGGAGTTGTTTACTCCTCAGAAATTACTTTAAAAGTGATGCTTCAAAGGGCACCAGATAGACTTTTGGTGATGGTTTTTCTCCTGAGTGACATGTCAGTTTATAGAGTGTCACGGCTAAATTGAACAAGGACCGTGGAATGCTTTACATGATGTGTTCTATCACCACGTTCTGGACCTTACAACAAGCCTGGTGTTAATTTCAATGTCCAGTCTCACTGTGTATTTTGACACCCAATACAGTGACTGAAAGCAGCAGGCACTCAAAAATGCAGAGCAGTCTGTCAAGAAGGGTCAGTGGGTGCTGTGGTGGCTGGGAATGAGACGCTCTGGAAGAACAACCGTGACCCTGGCAGAACCAGTAGAAAAATGTCCCAGAAGGGAGACAAAGAGACAGATATCTCACTAATTCTCTGCACAGCACAGGAGAAGTTTTAAGATGTTTTCTAGGAAGCTGATAGGGTTAAGTGGTTTTTTTGCAGTGCTATAATATAAATACCTCAACTTTAAATTTGACCTTCACCCCAAACAAGCAATGCAGATTTAAAACATGAGTAATTTCCTTATTAAAGTAATTGTTTATGTCGAAGTGGGCATCAGAGACTCAACATTTAAGGGACTGTTAGAGACATAAAAGGCTTTATCTAGTGTAGCATCTAGACTAGTAAACAAAAGATTAGTAAACTGAATTGAGCCCAGCAGCAGTCCTGGGAACTCACACCTGCAGCAAGATTTTGTCTGGCATTGCTTTGGATTCTCCCAGAAATTCCTGGGCAGAGTTTGGGAGCTGTAGCACCTCAGAGACTGGTTCCCAGTGCCTGCTGTGCTTGTGGGAGAGGAGGAGGCTGGGCATGAGCAGTCCCATGCCAGTTGGCCTCTGTGACCAGCAGTTGAATTAAGTAATAAAAAGGGCAGGATTGGAGCTGTAGGTTTCTCTTCAGTTTTAAGAATGTGAAACCTGGGCTTAAAAGCTAAAAGCTGTGGTTACTATTTCCCATCCCACAAAAGAAAGAGACTGGAAGAATAGGCCTTGTGCCTCTCTTCTCTGATATTCTTTTAGTGTAGAAAGTATATGAAGAACCCTACAGAGACATAAACATCCATGCCAACTAAAATACTGACTGAATTGCAGTTTCACTTGAGTTTCTTATGGGATAAAAAAAAACCCTACTTCTTTAGGTTCTTATTCCCTTTATGTTGTAGTACGAATATTTTCCATGTGTGGACTTATAGTGCAGCCCCTATGCATTTTATATTGCACTGTAGCCATGGTGACTTCCAGCCCTTTCTTAAACAGATGATGGCAGGAATCCACTCTGCAAAAATGGGTTGAAATTGAGAGATCCCAAGGACTTGCTCACTGCTGGTGCAGTTGTTGAATACACTTGGCAAACCCTCTCTTATCTTTCCAGGAATACTGTTTTAGCAAATAACTGTGTAAGGAGTATTCAAAAGCAGCAATTAGTACTGAAAAAGAGGAACAATAGCAACAAAATTAAGTCTCCTGGAAGGAAGTGCTGCAGGCACAGAATAAGCACTTTACAATCAAGATGGGATGACTGGGTGAGCACTGCTATGTGCCCTACCTTACTAACAGGATGAATAATACCATCAAAGAGGATGAATAATCACAGCTGAGAGGTGAGGAAATCCCTCTCTCACTGTCAGCCTTGTGGATCTAGTTTAGAAAAGTTTGTAAACATTTCAGATTTGTAAAAACCCACTTTATATTGCAGTCCTTCTTACAATATGGTGTTTGGGCTAAGTGTCCTGCAGTCCTAAGGCACAAACCAAAAACGAGTGGACAAACCCACTAAGGTGCTTATATTGGTCTGCTGCTACACTACTTAATTTTACCTAGAAAAGTTAACTTTCTGCAGTGATGCTTGAATATTTCCCAACTGAAAATGGTATCAATTACATCTATAAAATATCACAAACATTGAAGTTTGGAATAATTGACCAGTCTGAAATGAATTCCATTTTGTTTCTGTGGCTTGTTTGATTCATTTTCTCAAAACATGCAAAAAACCAACTTGTACATTGTTCATAGATGGCATTGCTTAGCAAATGCCGTTCTTTAGACATGCACCTTGTTATACTCACAATTTCCTCCCTTCCTCTTGGCTTCCCTCAAAAAACATTCAGGATATAAACTATTTGACTTCAGGATGAGAAAGGAAGTTTAATTTCCCTTGTTTAGTTCTGCCTTAGAAAGCGAGCAATTTGCCTTCACTAGCCTATGTGCATTTGCACTTTTATCAAGACCTTTTTGCCTGCTCTTGCATGAAGATGTGCCTGCTGCTTAAAACAGGTAAGATGTCCACAGACTTCACTCAGTTAAAGTTCAGCTGGACTAAGATTTTCTCTTATAGGTTCTCTTATGTTTGTAAGTTTGACTTATGTGATAGGTGGCTTTACCAGTGCTTGGATTTGGAAACTCCTGTACTATTTTAAGAAGCAAAGAATTAATTAACACATGAAATACTTTTTTTTCCCTTGCAGATAGCAGCAGCGACAAAGTTAGTATCAACAGCACTGGACTTGAATTATGGTTATTTTTCCTATTGGAATAACCAGCATGTATTCTGGTTTTGCAAAATTTCAGCTCTTACAGAGCTACATATTTAAATTTTGCAAACAGCTTCAGCTTTTCTCAGTATAATACATTATTTTATCTGCATTGGACATGATGTGACTTTGCTCTCCACTGCTACATTTTGCAGCTCATTTTTATCCTACAAAACACCTGTGTGGTGTT